>NC_054058.1:38542601-38845632 GCF_017639655.2 Falco naumanni
TCATTGACTGGGTTAGAGAAGGTGACCTCTTTGGCTGCTTCAATTGTCAAGTAAGATATAATTCACGGTGGCTAATGCTTGCATGTATCCTTTCTGCTTGCAGCAAGCTTAGAACACAAGCACAACATATTGCTCCAGCTCAGCTGCTAAGCAGTACTCAGTAGCCTGAAATGGCTTCATTGCTTTCCACCAGGGACCCATAACTCCTGTTTAGTTTACTAGGGATGGTCAGAAGGCCATTTGATCAGACCAGCAATGTCTTCGTAGGAACGCATTTCTGATAGGAGATGAGTCTCTTCCAAGCAGCAAAAGTAAAATCAGATCTGGTGGCTGGAAACTAGTGTTTGACAAATTCAGATAAGAACTACATTGCTCATTTCTGAGTACCAAAACAACTTTCCACGTGATCTGTGCCCTGTAGGTCTTCAAACCAATACTGTGTGACAGTATGGAGGATAGATATGCTGTGGCTAACATCTGTGGCTCAGACAGTTCAGAGCTCTTTTTCAGGACCACTGGAGATGTTTTCAAGTCAGAGCTATACAGGATGTCCGTAGGATGATCCCAGCTGGTTTTGACAATCTATCACCCATGCTTACCCATTGGTGCACAGGTGGGAGCCCATGAGCAAGAGCTGTGTTTAAATATTACAGCCTTTATATTCATCCATAAGTATTTGGAAAAATTGAGATTGGCATGTACATTAAATCAATGTCACTGAGTCTGACACAGGCACTGCAAAATATCTAGCCTGTTGCTATGGGCCAGACAAAATAGGGCTTCATTGCTGCCTTCTGTATGTCTAATTTAAATCAGAAACATTCAAAAAAGCATAAGAAGGCAGAAGTCTCTGCCAAACCAGACAAAAGGTCCCTCAAACACATTACTCTGTCTCCAGCTGTGGCCACTAATGGATGCAAAGGAGAAGATACAAGAAGGTGGCAATATATAACACTATGTCACTAACACAATCTAGTAGCTTCCAGTAATTTGTACTCAAGGACATCCTGAGCCAGAACTGATGTCTTAGTGCTTCAGAGCACCTGGTGAATTTTTCCTTCATGATGCAGTGTAGATAGTTTTGGAACCTAAAGAAACATTTGCTATCCATGGTGCCCTTAGGCAAGGAGTTCACACAATAAACCTATTCATACCTACTAAAGAAATACATAGAAATATGACCTTTTGCTTATCTCAGAATTCAGAAAAAAAATGCCTCATAGTGCTGGCTATCACCTGCAAGTTTCTTCAATACTTGTCTTGAAAGAGACAGTAGCTCACCTACTTCATGCTCCAAAGCAGAGGATGCTGGGGTCATTCATTGTTTGGCCAGTTGTAATCAACTGCAGATGGTGGGTTTCAGGTTAGAACATCATTGCTTGAAAAATATTAAAAGCTCTACATTCTTCCTCACCTAGAGAGGTCAGGAAACCTTCTGCCTTTAAATATAGTTACAAAACACTGTAATGAGTGACGGGGGATGTTGGTTTTGGTGGGTTTTTTTTAAGTCAGCGTTACTTAAAAGCAGCATTTCAAGAATTCAGGTAGGACATGGTGGAGATTAGTAGAAGTTATTGGAAGTTGAAATAGTAAAGTTCCAGGGAGAAAGATAAAAGAATCTTTACGATAACTGCATTGTCCCAGTAGTTTCAAGATAAAAAATACACTTCACAGCCTTTCCCTACACACAGTCAAAACATCTGCTGCTGAAAATTGACCTTGCTCCCATAAGTCACCATACACTTGCTGCAGCTGGTCACAAGAGCAGCTTTCTGGGTCCTTAGAAGAAGCTCAGGTGATCATGTGCCCTGTTTTAAGGAACTGTGTTTCCTTCCAGCAAGCAGTCTTTTTCTACATTTGGTTTGTGAGGCACCACCACTCACAGTACGAACCCTGGGCTCCTCCAAGGGCTGGCGGCTGATCACAGCAGTAAAATCCAGCTAAACTCATTGAAACAATGGAGCTGAGGACTTTACTATGAAAAGAGACGTAAAGTTCTTAGCCTTCATGAAGTAACTAACAAGAAGGAACATTTTAGAGAAGACAAGGTAATTTGTTGGTTTAACATTTTAGCCAGCTATGGCAAACCAGAAGACACTGCCTCATGCTCATTAATATCTTAACCTAGGATATTGCATTTCGTGGGTTACTCAAAGCAAGGCTACGGTGGAGCATTACTGTCTCAGAAAGGCTTGCAAGACACACCTAGGACAGAAACTGGGCGATTAACTTTTGGATGGGGTAAGCGTGTCCAGCAGCCAGGGTCCATACCTCACATACCAGAATCAGAGGGAGAACTGATTCCTGTGGGGATCAAAACAGAGAGATGCTAATAATTGATTGGTCTCAAATAAGGTTTAACTAACAAGAAGGTAGCCAGGACACCCCTGTTCCCTCAGAGCAAAGTCCAACTATAGAAGCAAGGCCACCCCTTGGATTTGCTGTCAGTACCATAAGCACAGACTGAGACTAACCTGGCATTGCCTTTGTTCCAGCTGGAGGCAGTGAGGCTGCAGGTGTGAATCTCTCCAGTTCTCGTTCCCCATGCCCTGTACACAACTGCCTCCTTTAAGCTCCTTTTGGAGGATGATGGCAGTAGCTAGGAAACACGTCCTGCTCTCTTGGGGCTCCTCACATGCTTGTACTGGTTCTGCCTCTGTTTATTCAAGGGTCACTGTGCCCTGCTCCCCCCCTGCACACAGTGCTGGGTGCTCAGCTCTTGGCCATGGAGATGTCCTTATTGAGGACACAGCTTTGCATGGTTAGACAGTAATGTCTGAGATGTACTGTGAGAACTGGAGCTATAAACACAAAAAATAAGGGTGACTTTAGTATGTTTTCCCACTTAAATTTTTATTGGACTTTTTAGATCCAGAAATACCAGAAAGCTGCTTTTATGACAATGGCATTCTGTAAGAGGTTGTAAAAACAGAGCCCTAAAACCTCTGCCCTATCAGCCCGTGCTTCTCAGGCCTCGATGCAAGTCATTCTAAGGCTGTGCAAAGGGAAGACGCCCCTGACACAGCATCACTGTCCCATCCTGCTGCCCTTTGCCATCTTCCAGCCTTTGTCCACTTTCTTGTTGCCCTGTGGTCCAGCTGAAAGTGGGGAAAGGAGAGCCTGAGTAGCTTTTGCCTTCCAAAATGCACTGCCAGAGCTACCCAAGAGCACAATGGTTGGCTTGCAAAGCCACAGGTGGCACATGGCAGCAGGCTGCCTCCTCAGATAGAGCTTCCCATTACTGGCACTGAAACACAGGGAAGTTCCTCATCCATTGAAAAATTTAGAGAGTTTTCAGAAGCTGACAGAAGAGTAACCATGGGATTAGTAATACCCGACATCTGAAGGCAGAGCATAGGGAGCCTTGCTGCCTCCCATGACCCACCCCACCATGCAGGAGAGAAGCAATACCATAGTGTCTGGGGTCAGAAGCAGCGCAGAGGGGTCCAGGATACTCATCCACAACGATGTGTGTGTATCTCAGAATAAATCCCCCCTATGTGGAAGCAGTGATTTCTGCTCTAGGAAATGCCAGTGCCGGTACAGACTTGCTTGGAAAAAAGCAGCCTTATAACATGAGTTTCATCTTTTGGCAGCTGTACCATAAATAAGAACTTTCTCCTAGTGGAAGCAAAGACAGGGGCTTTTGGGAAAATATATTGTACCTTTAGCACTATCAAGTATTATCCGAGCTTTCCACAGCTGTAGAAAAACAGCTGTTGGGTCCTGTTTTGACCAGTGAAAGTCATAGTTATGACTTTGAATGGCACAAGCACAGAGATACAAATAGCTTGGTTTTATTTATTTTGTTTTCTGAAATCTACAAAAATAAGCATCCTCAACATTCTGAGATTTTGCCAAAAGTTAAAAATACAATTGAAGAAGAAAGAAACAGCCACAGACTGTCCCTAGCCCCAAGTCAACAAAAAAATAAATAAAACCAGCCACAGAAGAGTAAGTCTAACCAGGGTTTTCTACCCTACAAACTCACTTACTCCTCACCTCACCTCCCAAAGAAAATTTTCAAATATAAAAAAGGAATTAAGAAAATTATTCATTACCATACGCTAAATTTCACTTAGCCCTGTTCTTCTCTGTGAGGTTCTTTTTGCCATGCATGCTTCACTGTCCTGATACAAAAAACAAGCCTTCTGTCTCAAATCAGCTATGAATGCGTCACCCGATTTTTCTGCTGAAAGATACGCTGTGTCCCAGGAATCTGCAAGGCACCAGGAAAGAGAATTATTAAGTGCTTTTCAGCTTGTGATCTACAGTCCCTGGGGACTTCATGAACTATTTTTAAAGGGTCGGAAAAACAACCAAGGCAAGCAAGGCACTTGTCACTACACTTTAATTTGATAGGCAGGAACCCAGACTCCATTAGAAAATGCTTTGAAACTTATCAGAAAAAAGATAAAAGACATCATCCAAGGTTGGGGATGACCTAGAAAAGTCCATGAACCCACCTAAAGAGCAGGAACCTGCTTCATACATACCAGTCCGGATTGTAAGCGTTTCAACTAGCTGAAGCATCAAACTGTGGTAATTTTGTACAGCTTCTCAGCAGCATTTTGCAGCCCATGCAGAATTCTTGTTGCTGCACCAATTTCCTCAGCAGCATCCATGCCAGATAACTTAAAGCTACTGCTGTGGTTTCATCACTTTTCTAGTACTAATTTATATGAGCTGTTGTTATTTCACTGAGTCGAGGCTTTGCTTTCATCTTAAAAGTAGAAGCATTATTGAACTGTTTGTTTTCCGCATTATAGATCTGCTTTGCTGATTTACCCAGCCAGCCCTGGATCTTCTTGACTCATTAAGCATCACCAGATCTACTCCATATTGTCCTATTCTGGGTACAGCTCTCTTGCAACAGACAAAAATAACCTCTGCTGGGTTAATATTTGTCATGTTGTCTGTTATATCATGGATCTGTTTGGTGCAGAAACAAGCAACAGATCGTACCTGCATCGTACAACAGAGCCTGGTGCAAAGGTCACACAGTTAATGCCCACCAAAATAGCTCTGGAATGGGAAACAGCCTAACACCTCAGCTCAGCACAGCAGCCTGGCCAGCTAATTTTCCCTGCAGAGAAACGGAGTCACTAGTGAAACTGCTGTGCTATACTCTACTCCAGATTCAGACTGCTATCTCAGCACAGCACTGCTCAGACATTCCAGCTCTAACTGGAGCTAGCTCCAGGACATCTGAGCTATGAACTACATAGATATGCCACCTATGTGCTAGTCCAGAAATCACTGGTGGAGTGCTATTTTACACAGATCACATCACCTCCAGATAACGTGTTTCGATAAAGAAATACATGAGCAAATAACAACATATTTTCTATGCTCATGTGCAGCAGCATAAAACAGCTAAAGTTAAGGGCAGTACGTTAGAAATGTAGCAGGTACAAGAAGCCATGGCCAAATAATCTATTTGCCATTCCACCAGGGGACCACTTGGTGTCTTTCCCAGATTGAGTTAGGCAGGAAAGCAGACTGCAAACCACTGGGTTAGCTTCAGAGGGGGTTACCTTTAGGCTATCCCTGATGCTGTGGAAATGTAAATTCAAGTTCATGCTCCTTAACAGGGTACCAAATCAGGATAGCTGTTCTCTAAATGCTGTAGTTTATTGATGTAGTGCTGTAGGATCACAGCTTGCTATCAGTAAGCATATACTGTCTGCCCACCTTGCCTGTTCAGTGGAAAAACAGGCCTCTCAACTCTTCCCTCTGCAGAGCATCTTCCCCATTCACTTTTCTCACTGTCTTCCCCATTTCTGTGCCATTTTGGGAAGTTGATCATTGTTCTCAGCACTGGTGTCACATTTTTGCTTGCAATTAGCCTTTATTTCCCAGTTTGGGGGTGTACCCTCTGAGCTAAAGAAGACTTCTGGCTGGACTGCACCTTACAGAGGTCTTTTTAGGTCAGAAGGCTCTTCAGAGCCTGGTTATCCCAGCAGGTCCATGTCCTGGATGACTGAGTATTAAATCAGAGGCAATCTTTAGTGCAAGTCACAAACTGACTGACTCTGTACTGAGATTGAGATGCATCAGCCCTGATACGGCTGGTCTCCCACAAGGCCCTTACTATCCCAGATGGCAACGCTTTCATTAACTGCTTCTCCACTCTCTGACTACAGCCAATTTCTATGGAATTTATAGCTAAGGAAAAGTTAAATATTATTTCATTTTAAAAAATCAGAAAAAAGTAATTGAGTTGTTTCCTGTAAGTAAAGCCTGTGTTTACAAAACAGCCATGCAGCCAGCAATGCCCAGTCGAGAGTGAGGAGTGTAGGGGAGGGATTAGACATGGCAACCTCAGACCCACTGCCACGTTGCCACCTTGTCTGTGAGAGTTCATCTATTTAGATTCAAAGATAATGCCTCTGATTTAGAAAGCTTTTGAGCCAGACCCCTGCAGGCTGGAAGCGCTACCGTGGGCTTGCCCTGCATCCTTCCCCAGTGTCCAGCTATCAAAAACATGAGGGGGGGGGGGGGGGGGGGTGAACCCTCGGGCTGGCCCAGTGCAGCTTGTCTTATGTCCTGAGCTATTTCGAAAGCTGAGGAAGGATTTTCTCTTACTTCTGCTGCCCCTGTAGTTAGAAAGACACTAGTAAAAAATTTTCAGTGAAAAAACAGTGAAACCAGTAAAAAACTGGCAGATTGGGTAGAAGTAGAAGGCAGTGTGGGCACAAGCACAGCCCTGGGAACAGCAGCAGCGATTAGCCAAAGGGAGGAGCAGGGCAGGGCAGGACAGGGCAGGGAGGGAATATGTGGTGGAGGGAAAAAGGGAGAAAGATTCTTATCTGGAGTTCACACTCTGCCCCAGATCTGGCTGACTGTGGGCCTGGTTATAACAGATTCACAGACTATGAAAAACATATGGGAGCCCCTTTGCTGGGCCAGGGATGCAGCCCCTGCAGCACCCAGCCCTCTGACTGGGATTAGGTTAGGCACCATCTACACATCAGCGTTCTATGCTTAGTTATACAGACACCATGGTAAAGGTCTCTAAGGATGGGATTCATCTCTCCTAACTTTAGGTTTCTATAGCATAGCTGTCAAGGAGGATCTAGTCAATAAAATCGCTGGAGTTAAAGGACATATTCATCTAACCAAACACAGACATCTGCTTCAGCATGAGATGAGTCGTACCATAGTCTCAGCTACATTGAGCAATCTTCCACAGACAAGGGAAAAAACTTAAGGTGCCTAGCCCAGATGCAGACATTTGCATGTGATTAGAGGTGATTAGATGTGTGAGTGCCACAGTCAGAATCCGAAAATAAAGTAGTCCAGAATGCAGTGAGGACAATGCTGGCACAACAGTGACAGCAAGAGTCACACCAATACATAGCTGGGGAATGGGGATAAAAATAAAACCTGTGGGAACAAACCAAATTCTCAAAGCACTACAATAACCATTGGTTAAATAGCACAGTTTTGACTGCCATTCTCAAAAGATCCAAAACCCCTTATCAGGGATCAAAGCTTTGCTGTGCTAAGCATTGTACAACCATAAAATAAAAAGACACTCCCTATCCCTGGAGAATGTGTGCAGGAGCAGCAAGATCCATGCATGGTCATCACCCATTTACTCTGACTTTGTTTTTCCTAGCCATTTCCAGGAAGGTCTCACCATTGCCCATTTCTCTTAAGGGGTTGTGCTGGAATGCAGTAATAAGATTTTGGAAAGTGCTTGTGTTAAAACACGGTGCCTCAGAACAGGGCATATATTGTTGATTGCAAAATTTCTGACATTGCAAGGCCAAGTTTGTACCATGACATTTCAGGTTCCTTTTTGGGTGATCTCAAGTTGTTTCAACATGTCTCAAGAGCTTCAGCCAAGGCTTTAAAACAGAATGAGGTAACAAAGAAAAATATTAGAAATATTAACCAAGTATGTGGGAGAACTTCTTTTATATATACAAGAACCAGAGTGTTTGGGGGAAAATGGGAAAGAAACATATCCCCCCTAATGAAAAAATTTACAGAACTCCTCTTTAACTCAGTAAACACAGAAAGGAACTTAAACATTACAACAGACTTAGAGCAATTTGTTAATGAAGGCACAAAACATTTTAAAAATCTGTTTATTTTTTCTGTGCTCCAGGTTTGAGTTCAGGTGTGTGTTGAGTACCCATCTCCATGTATCTTCAAGAGCATTTTGTTCAGTGTTTAAAACAAGGTCGCTTGGCTTTTTAATCCAAATAGAAGCATCAGAGTACACAAGGGTTTATTTGCAGTTGCAGATGAAATCTTCAAAGAAAGCCCAGGAGGCTTATTAAAGCTGGAGCTGGAAAAAGGGAAAAAAAAAAAAAGAAACCCAAGCATGGACACAAGAATCAGTATTGGCAGCTAGGGGTGAAACCGTCATGAGATGGCCCGAGAGAAGAAAGTATGTGGAAAGAACAGAAAAGAACAGAGCAGAAATAACTGGATTTAAAGGAGCTTCCTTGACTAAGAGCTTCTCAAATACCTGTAAAACTTCACAGAGATTTACTAAATCCCATAAGTAAGCCAGCTGTGTAAGTATCAGAGAGTATATTATTTTTATTTAGCTACAAGATGCTGGAATATATATTCTTAAACAGTTTGCCTTCTGTAAAATGGAGGATGCACCTTTAGAGAATTGTGGAATCAAATGAAAACATGGAAATTAACTCAGAATTAGAAAAATGTAGCAGTGATTGTATCAGAAAGAAATTAAATATATCAGAGAGAAACAAACTAGACCGTTACCTTCAGCATTGCATTTTATCACTCCATAAGCTATATTGCAGCTAAAGAAAAGCAACAATAAAGAGAATCAGGTCAATTCAGGACATGATTTATTTTGGAACTCCTCTAGAGCATGTTTAACATGAGCACATTTCACCATATCACTAAGAACAGTCCTCTAGAAATAGAGAGAAATTTAAAGCATGTGTGCATGTTTGCAGCATTGGGTGAAAGGAACCTAATACAAACTACAACTTCATTTTGTGTAACATTGACATTTTTTCACTCCTTTGCCTCCAGGGGCAGAGTCTTACTGAGTAATGAATAGGTGTTTAAATCATTAGCACTGAGGAGAAAAACTTGCACAAGAGTGGAGATGGACTCCATGGGGGAAACAACAGTTCAGACCATTGGTTACGGTTCTCAGTAAGCAAATTACAATGAATGCCGAGTCCATACCAGTACTGACATCCTCTTTTTTTCCTTTAAAAGATTTAAACTGTATGCTGCGAAGTGTCTGAGCATCCACATCTGAGCACCACACCCAAAGGAAACTTGCTATTCACAGCAACTAGCATTTCTGCATAGAAACACAGCAGGAAATGCAGGGTTTATCTTCATTGCAGAGTTAAATTAACTTTATATGTTGTAAATTGAGTGTTGCCTTTATAATAAGTTCTGTTGACACAAAGAAACTTCACTCAAGTATGATATAAAGCAGATACAGGGTAGAAATAGGTTAGTGCTGCCAGTCCTCACACACTTTCCCACAATTCCCATGCATTAAGAAATGATGAAATTCTCCCAGAATTCAGAATGAAACAGTTTACAGAACAACCTCCTATGTCTTTTCTGGTAATTGTAACCCAGACCAAAATGAACCCTGCAATTGTCTGCCCTAGTAATCTGTCAGAAGCTCCCCTTTATCTTCTTTTCTCTCATAGCAGGAGCAGCAGAAGTAAAAGCTTTTTTTTTTTTTCTTTCCAAAAAACCTGTGGTTTCATGTGCATTAATATGGGTTTGCACACTGCCAGATCACTCAGCAGCACAAATTTAATCTTGATCACGTGCGGGCACATGACTGTATTTCTGTCAAATCAGACAGAACACATGATGGAGTTTTCGCTGCCCTTTTCTATTAACACGAATTTTATGCCAGCTGGGGAGGGTGGATGATGCCTGATCTCTCACAAAGCCAGGCACTATGAAGTTAACCCATTATATTACCCTGAACCGATGCGAGCTGGCAGGGGTAGGTAGGACATCAGCACTCTGCAGCCTGGGGCTGTGCCATTCTGGATGCCATCAGGAGAGCCCAAGAAGCAGACAGGCTTCAGGAGCCAGCCAAGGCCTCACAGCAGCACACGAGCCCAGATGCTGGCTTACACCGGCGATTTTAAAATGCATTTGCACTTGCCATTCTTGGCCAAGTCACTTGCCACCAGCCTACGGGGCCAACAAGAGAGACACTGGTGTTACACCCCATTGCTCAACTTCACGCAAGATTAGCTCGAAGTGAAAGAACTCGAGAAAACAGATCTGCAATAACTGTGCCTGAACACTGCGGACGCTCCGCTGTATGGCCTAAGGCACGCAGGCATACATACATACGTACGTACGTACATACATACATACATATATACGTACATACATACATACATACATACGCAGGCCTGCCGGCCTGGCAGGGCGGTACCTCCGGCCCCCTTACAGACTGCTGCCACCTTGTGGCCACGCTGCTCCCTGGGCTGACAACAGCAGCCGAAACACTTAATAGGAACTTGTGCTCCCGTTCTTTCAGCTGTTCCACTGGAGATAAATGATTTTTAGCGAAAGAAGTACCAAACGCAAAGAACTGTGGAAGAACTGTGTCACAGAAAAAAAAAAAAAAAAAAAAAAAAAAAAAGAAACCGAAATAAAAGAAAAACGTGTCAAAAATGTTTTCTGTAATGTTTACACCAGGATCCCAAAATGGTAGCTATCACTCCATTTTGCAAACGCAAATAAAGCTCTTTTAAGGAAAGACAGCACAGATGCTTTAAAAACAAATGGATAATTTGCAAAGAACGATTTCTCTAATATCAAACAAAGCTTTAGTGCACTCATCCTGAAATCCTGCCATCCTTGATTCATTCAGGAACAAAGACCGAGACACAGTTTGTAATACAAAGCTTAAAGAAAACAGTTTCAATCAAGCTGTTATCAACACAAACGATTTTCCCCCAAGAAAGTACCTAACAATACATAACTTCTCACCAAAGGTACCCAAAGGTTCCTGGAGACCCCAGACTCAAGCTGTGAACTTCCCCCTCCAGCTCAGCAGCTCACTTTTGAGCTCCTGTAAAGGACAATGCTGCCCAGTGGAGAGGACAGATTTATGACAGTTTCCATTGGCAGTTCTGCTGCTCCATCCTCTGGGCGAAGTCACCCCTGCCTCCTGTCCCTGCCTTCCCTGCCTCTCCTTGGCACCTCTCTAAAGGAAGGGTGGGTGGGCCCTTAGCAAAACACAGCACCTAATGCAACATGATTCTGATTGAGACTATGATTTTTAAGAACCATGACAATAGAAATATAAGTGAATAATTGAAATAAGAGCATGGGATTGGTTGTTTTGTGAGTAGATTACAGAGATTATTGTTTGCACAAGGAAAGCAGATATGATCATACAATGGGCATTTTGGGAAACCAAGAAAAAGCAATTCTGGAAATATCAGGATATTGATCAGTTAATATTACTTTTCAACCTATAAAACAGAGTAATTTTTTAAGGCCTGTTTCAGGATTTTTCCCACTATTTGCTCATACTACAAAGCTTTTCTTGTGGCCCACTTCTAAACACACATTTCTAAATGTGGTTACATTAAAGACAAGTTTTCACTCATCATAAGTAGGGAAACATTATGGTCCCAATCTCTTTGCTCAAAGACTTAATTTCTTTCAAACATTTTAATAGCATGGGACAGAGGTTCCACACCTGCATGCATCTCAGACCCATTCACTACCGAGAGAAACATAGGCATTGTTTTTCAGTGCTGAAGATGCAGGATCTGACTCTAGAAGGCGTTGTAACATCATATGTGGAATGTGATTCTTGTAGGGAGGAAGTAACTTTCCCATGTGTTAAGAAGCAGTGGTCCCCCATTTCATGTACAAATTGATACGACCGCAACACATATTGCTGATATCAAGGTCACAGCATTTGTCCTGTGGCAGCAAACAGTAAAACTCCCATGACTGTTTTGTCCAGGAGACTATTTGTGGAGCTATTAGGTGTTCTGTGATTATACAGATCAAAAGCGCACAGTAATATGTCACTACTGTAAGACGCAGGTTCAAATTCTCTCTCTTCTGCTCAGTAAAAGAGTACGCCTACTGCCCACAGTCCCTTCTGTGAGGTGACTTGCTCTGGGCAAGGTTCAGGGCACCAGGCAGTTTTGCCTGCCCATAATTCACAGAAATCCTGGGGATGGATGCTCACTCTCAACTAACTTGGCACTCCTATTTTAGCCAAGGAACTCTCCACCAGTCCCTCTACAACCACTGGAGAAAGTCTTCCAGAGAGCAAACCCAAGCAGATCCAAACTGTAGAGCTCTGAATTGTTCTTTGGGAGTGCCTGCCTTCATGGACAACAGAGGAAGCTGAGGGAGTCCTGCTAGTTTGCTTAGGTGACTGCAACCTCCAACATCATGGTTATTCCTAAAGTCCTGTCTTAATACCCCTTTCTGTTGGGCCTTCGTTCCTCTTTTTAACCACTGACCTCATTACAGGACAGCAACATGTAGGTCTGCTCTTCACTCCCTGCCTTCCTTCCCTCTGGTCCCCTCAGCCGGGGATGGTGAGCCACCCTGACACCGATGTAAGGCTGGTCATCAGAAGCTGGGGCTGGCACCAGCGAGTGAGCTGCAAGGCTCCACAACAAATCTGGCACTGGTCAGCAAAGAAGTTAACCCTTCCTCCCCTGTGCCCTGCGCGGTCTCTGCCCAGGCTCTGGACTTCAGGTGATTCTCTGGGCCTTGTGCAGAGCCATTGCTCTGGAAGGTAGCTCATTTGGGAGTCAGCCATCAAGGCATTATAAGGAGTGAAGAACTATGGCAAGGGAGCTAGAAATTAAGAGGGCAGCCTCCTCTAAGAGGCAACGTCAAAGAAGAAGGATTCACACTACATGTGACCCTCGATGTTTGCAGCCCTGTTGTGGTGCTGACAATGGCACCTAAGGCTCAGTACAACCTCCTGCAGCCCCTTCTACCTATATCAGACAAAAGGAATGCTGTGAAAAAATAGGAAATCCAATTACTAGAGCCACAAGACTCAAGTGACAGGGTAATCACCAGAATGTAACAAGAAACTAGAAAACAGATTACTCAGTAGAAGATCATCTGTCCATGAAAGGGCTACTAGAACTCTACAGAAGGGCACCTGTGACACGACACAGTAAGAAAGGTTACGTTTGGCAAACGCATCCTTCTGTCCCTCAGCCCCGGGGCGCCCGGAGCAGCTGTTATCCCCTGGTGTGTCCAACAGGTCACGGCCCGTGTACGGCCCACGGGAGCTGCCTGCTCACGCCTCCAGCAGCCGAAAGCGCCCTGCCCCAGCGCCCTGCCCCAGCTGCGGGGGCTGCTGCAGGGGGCGGGGGTCGCCCGGGGGCCGCTGCGCTGTCGCGGGCCAGGCTGTAGCTGCGGCCAGGTGACACACTGGGAGAGGAGGCGGCGCTGCCTGGTCGCTGTAAATGCACGGGGTCTGTCAACACCGTACTTCACAGTGGTGTGTCGTGCGGCTGGCATTCCATGACTTCCAGGTCTAACGTTCACACCCGACAGAAAGCAAATGCCTTTCCCCCCGCACACCCCGCAGCCCGAGCCAGCGGCGGCACCAGCAGGCACCTGGAGGCCGTCGCACAGCCCCCGCCACGCCGCGCACCAGCCTGGGCCTCAGGGCTGCACCCCGCTCCGTGCTCGCTACCCGGGGCCGCTGCGGCACAAACCCGCAGCTCGGCCCGCGCTGCCCCGCCGGCCACCGAGGGCGGGACGAGGGGCCGCGACACCCGCCCCCTACGGCCCCGCGCCGGGGCCAGCCCCCCCCGCCCCCTCCCCCCGCCGGGGCCGCGCTCCCCCCGCCCAGCCGCCGAACTCTCGCGAGAGTGGCGGGGAGTGCGGCGTTCCGCGCGGGGGGGGGGGGGGTCGCGCCGCCGCGTCGGGGCGCCCTGTCCCGCCGCCCGGGACAGCAGCAGCGCTCTGGTCCCCACTCGGTTTGATTTCGGAGTCGGCAGGAGCTGGGAGGGAGTGCCTGGCTGGGAACTCCCTGCTGCAGAGCTCCTGCAGGCCCTGCTGAAGTCTGGTCTGGGAAAGGATCTAATGGTGACTCCCATGCAGAAAAATCAAATGCCCCATGACAGAGCTCTCAGATTTTAGGCATGCGTTTCATTCCATAGCGTTTCACTGATACAGGTGTTTCCAGAAACAGTTTTACTGGATTAACTACTGGAACACTTCCTTATGTTAAGGAAGAGCATGAAGAGGAAGGGAAGAGCAGAGGAACTGTGAATGGAATTCAGCTAAACAGAAAGTAGTTGAATTCAAGTAGGTATTCCAGCTAGCAAACTGGAAAACTAGAAAACCCCTGTGGGTCTGTAGTAACTGCAGTCATGAGGAACAGTACAGTACACTGAACGCTCTGTTCTTTTGCATATGGCAACACTGATTCAAGGAATGAAAAAATTACTTCAAGGAATCTTGGTTTTACAGAACTTCCTGGGTGTTACTGTCAGAGCTTCAGCATCACTACAGGAGAGAGTAAGACAGGCTGCTGCAGCATACATCTCTAGCGGAGCCCCAGCCAAGCAAGGGCAGACACAACTGGTCCGAACAGGATCTAACCCTGCTGTATGGTGTGGGGTCCATCCCCCATATTTGGCAGCATGGTAAGGCAGCAGTTTCTCCTCAGGTGGATCCAGCAGTAAGGCGATAGAGAGAAGCAAGAATACAGGAACTGAGAATCCAACAGTCTGACCATCGGTGTCTGGCCACCGGTACAAATCCTTCATTTTGCTAGACAGAAAGTTAGGTGGCAGGGAATTTTGATAAGACAGCCAATTCAGTACCAGCAGTGTGAAACCACAGTCACGTAGTACGTCATTTCAGCCGAGAAATACCTGCAGTTTTCACCTTTCTCCTTTTCCCTGAGCTGGCCCTAACCCAAGTGTCAGAGCGCAGCTCCTGCCGGAGCCACCAGCAGGGCTGCACTGACTGCAGCGGGATCTCTGGGCTCCCGCTGTCGGCAGAAGTGCCACATCCTCTCTCTCTGTTTTGTGGGTGCAGTTTGGGGGTGACAAGGAAGTTTTGGTTACCCTGGGCTTGCGGGCCTTTGCCACCTTATTGACACCAATACAGAGAAAGCAAATAAATGTTAAAAACAATTCCTGTCATGGTTCTGTAAAGGGAGGATCCTTGACTACTAAAATTACATCAAGAATATTCTGTAACCAAAACAACTTCCCAAACAAAAAAGTAAATTATTTCTGATGGCAAATCTAGACATTCTGGCCCTTAATGAACTAAAGTAACAGAGATTGTAGTACAAAGTTCAGTTATGCCTCTGTGAACCCCTCATCTGAGGAAAAAGCAGAAGAGGGTAAAAGGAGGTACGGGCTCAAATTGCGTGCTAAATGTGATGGGAAAACATTACTTGCAGTATAAAAGTGATTGCTGCTTGGTTTGGGTGTCATATTTTTTGCTTCTAGACTAGAATAATTAAATACAGAGATTTAATAACAAACTGATGGCAAGAGTTGTCAACTACATATGATTTGTGAGTAAGAAGTTACCCGTTTGACTGGTGCAAGAACCCAGGGGGACCTGAGTCCTGCAGTCTTTCCATCTAACCCAGCTGCTTTGCGTAAGTACAGAGTATGAACTGCCCTTTGCTCATGCAGAGAGACACAGGGACCTCCAAGACAGAGTCGGATCTTAGGCTGGCTGAAATCCATAAGGTTAAGTGGGCATGAGCAGCAAAATCTTTGTATAGTTTCTTTTATGCTTAAGCAAGATAATCCTTTAAGTTCAACTCCATCCAGTTGTCTTTTTCTAGAAGGAGTTTTCAGAAGCGTGCAGGTGTTCCCTAAAATGACTCAGACTGAAATGAAAGATACCTGTTCTGCTCCTTCCCCTATCTAACAAAATCTCCTGGTTTATGTATTCCCAAGTGAGAAGTCTCTGCCCCCTGAAGCAGATCCTCCATCAGAAAGGGGACAACACACTGATCTTTGAAGCACAGTTTGAGAGTGTGAATTTGCAGAAGGTGGTCAAAGTGTAAGTTTCTAATCTTTTTGTCTGTTATTAAGATGGTGTTATTATCAGAGTTGTTGTATCAGCAGCCTGCTATCAGTTTCTGAGCAGTATGTGTTACTCCGGGTTTGCGGCTAGTTTTACATTAGTTGAATGAGCTTCAAAAGCAGTTGCAGGTAGCCTTCACTTAAAAAGATCTGATAGCACTGAATGTTTTCTATAGGTGATAATCACCCACACAAGCTAAACACCATTTCTTAAGCACCTCCTTTTAAAGCATAAGGTGGAGAAAATTTTCAGAAGTCCCAGTTATTGTTAGAAGTCATAATGAAGATAACAGTTGCATTATTGGCTAGTTGTGGTTAGGTGTCTTTTCCTAGCAGCTGCATAGACTTTATGACAGTGTAAACTGCATTTGCGCCTGTTTCACCGTGGTGTGCTTTTTCATGGTAGTCTGCATTATTTGGCACTGCATCATACCGCAGCGCTAACCAGCATCACAACTGCTTCTCTTCTTTCTGCCTACCAGCAATGAATTTGAGTAGCAGCTGACCCCATGCACTGACCTCCACACAAGCAGACGCATACAGTGGTACTACTTCCAATTAACGAGTACGTAGGCAGGGATGCCGTATCACTTCACTATTGTCAATTTTACCAGGTGTAACAGCCTATATAAGCGTGGCTTGTGGCCACTGTAGTACTCAGAAGCCAATGCTAAGAAACACAAGGTTGGCTGGCAAAGGGCTGGAAATGAAATCAAGTATTACAAAACCAACAGGGGCCAAGGCAGACATCAGTATTTCTCACTCACTTGGGCATTCCAGTTCACTCATACCAAGACACCTGCTACTTTGCCCACTGCTATCCTTACACCTGCCATCTCTAAAGATCAGTGAAGTCCAAATTCTGCAAGATTCATATCTTGTGCTATTCACTGGCAGGAAACACAGTGTATGCTTTAACTACCACCAACCCCCCCAGAAGTGGCAAGGGCACTGGGAGGAAGGCTGTGATACTAACCGCAAGGGTGCATCTCGGAGAAACTAATAGTTCCTGGGTGTCAAAGGGCTTTCTAGATTACATTCTTGGCAATTCAGACAAAGCACAACTCCTGCAGGACAATTTTGTCTTCAGAGTGGTACCCATGTTGAATCCAGATGGTGTCATTGGGGGAGGTCACCGCTGCTCTTTAACAGGTCGGGACTTGAACCGCAAATACAGATCTAATGTGAAGAAATTTTACCCTTCTATCTCGTATATCTGAAACATGATCAAAAGGTAATGTCATTTTATTTCCCATTGGAATAGATTATTTTTCTTTCTACTGTCTCTTTGTTAGCGTGACTTCCCTATGTCCCTTATTGTTTTGGAATTTTTGGAATTTACATCTTTGCCCTGTACCCAAGCCTTTCTGATTGTTCTGTTTACATTCAGTTGCATTTCAGAGTAGGTTATTTTTTTCTTCAGTATTGTGCCAGTTTTCCTTTAATATACTTTCTCTGTTCTGGTAATAAGTTATATCTCCAAAGTAAGAGTTTTCATCAAAACATTATCAGCATAATTCTCCCCACTATCCTTTGCCAAAATCTACATATAAATTCCTTATTTCTTTCATTTTCATCTTTTCTGGCATACAACCACAGCCCAGAATGAAGTTAGGTTAAAAATAGATCCCAGATGTCCATTTGACAGCAAAGATTGCCAAGTTTCCTGTATGTTTTGAAACAAATATGTTTGATCTCTTATGCAGACTTCCAGTCACAGAGACATTGATACTCTGGATATAAATCTAAACCTTTGGGTATTAAACTAAACCTTCAGCTATTAAAACAAATCCCTCTGGTTTAACTTCTGTAACAAATTAATACAAACTAGACTCTTCTGCAAAAAAACAGTATCAGAATTAATAAATTTAATGTTTTTAATCTAGTTACAGTCTGTTTTAAGTAAGATCTGTATTCTTTCAAATTAATATTTTGGCATGTAGATCCTTAGCTTACAGGGGATGAGCACGGTGCCTTTCCTTCTTTTCCATGAAAATTCCTCTCTCTTTCTTTCTATATGGAGAGAGTGACTGCCCCATAATTAATATTAATTATGTCTGCTCAAGTGCTACTGACCTTCAGCATGATATTCAGCTACTATAGCTTCACATGTGGTTGTGAGAGAAAGCAGCAAGCAGAAGCACTATATGTGCATCCATGTGTCTTCCCACTCTTGCTGAGCAAGAGCTGCCCAGATAAGGTAAGCAAATATTTGGCTAGAAACTTACCTAAAAAATCAAGCACCATCCGAGTTACCTAATTTTTTGTTAAGGTATCACATTTATTAAAAGACCACACTTCAGCCGGTAAAATAATCTTCAATTGGCTAAAACTAGAAATGATAGGAATATGAAATGTTAACTCCTTTGAAATTCCAGCACTCCAAATGTATCATGCTGAACTGGGACATAAAGTTAGCATTTTTAAAAAACTTTTTTTTTCAATAATGAAAAAAATATGAAATATCAAAGTAGCATTGCTTTAATAATGGCAAAAATGAACACTAAACATTGTGTACTCTTATATTAAAGGCAGCTTTAAAACATTGTAGAATTAAAAACAAACAAGTAAGCAAACAAGAAGCTAAAGAAGAAAAATGTTTCCTCTGGATTGAATCCTTTTGAAAACTTCTGTTGAAAATTCTGTCAAAATCACTATGTTTGTGTAAGCTATTTCAATTAGGGGAAAAAAAGTTCAGTAGGAAATGACTGCTTTTAAAATATGTCATTTACCAGCAAAATCTGACTGCAGTAAGCTTCTTTTGAGCCTTTGAAAAAAGGTTTCAAAGGCTCAGGAATAAAACAGCACACAAACTAACCTACTAGATGTCATTGCATACTTGCAGCTAATGCTGTTTTCCTCGGATTTCAGTATATATATCAGTAATATCAGTAATGAGGTGGTTGTGAGCTCCAGATTGGTTGCATCAAACTGTTGGTCTATTAACTCATGAAAGAAGACCTATTCCAACTTTTTAGTAAATATGGATGTTGGTATATAACAGGATTTCTGGTAACTCAGCTGGTCAGCTGTCTGTATAGGGTTGTTTAGAAACAGTAAGTACAGCCACATAAAAAATTATTTGCATATATCTCAGAAATTCTTAAAGTAAAATAAGCTTTTAACCTAAGGGCTATTATTTCACCTACATCTCCATTATACCAGTAATAACAGTATGCTGTGAGCTATGCTGTGCAATATTCAAGTAGAGTGAAAACTCACAATTGCTTACCTGGTGGATAAGATTTAAAAAAACCTGCAGGGTTAAAATGAAATTATTGCATCTTCCTATTTCCTATACATTCCAGACTTCAAAGGCTAATGTTGTGTCTTTTAAGTTTTCATTCCCAGACTGCCGTTTCAGAGTACGAAAGAACAAAGGCAGCCAGGCCAAGTGGTAGTGTGGAAGATTAACATCAACAACAGCTACACTTTGGAAGCCTCTGTCTGTGGCTTTAAGTTGGGGGAGACAATTCCCTATAGCTATTTAGTAGGAATCATCAAACAAGACCTTTACTTTTGTTTTTTCATGGAAAATGGTGGCTTGAGCTACAATCCCCTTGTTGGTGTTCTGTCTTATTGGGTAGAAAGTAGTGATGATTTAAGATAGAAGTTGGAAAAAACAGAAAACTAAGGCATTCACCTAGCAACCTTTCAGGCCAACGCTAGTATTATTTCATATGTATCATGAAACAACATTAGTGGATGGCAAATTAAAAACAGTGACTAAAGCCAATTGTATTTTTAGGAAATTTTGTAATGAGTTATCCATTAACTATGCATTATAGTTAACCGCTTCTGAGGGGATAGATTTGTTCATATAGGCAGAATAATAATATGTAATATCATCTGTATAAAACTCCAGCAGTTATAGACCTGTCTAGCATCTGGCAGTGAAAGATATGTAAGTCTGCAGTCAGCCACCATCCTGAAGTATCACAGATACCTAGCAGTCAGCAGGATGACTGACATTTTCATTTCTGTCTTGCTCATATTGATGCTGCAGGCTGCAAAGCACCCATTTCAATGTGAAAGACTTGCGGTCAATAGGACAGCATTTCTGTGGTGCTCTTTTGAACTACTGTGTTCACAACAGGGAGGTAAGGAAAGTACCCCCTAGGCCTTTTCTCCTGCCTCAGTTCCTCCTACTGTAACAAAACATAATACGCTATAGGTTTATAGCAAGAATAAATTTGATTTGATAAATAAATAGATTTGATAATGGTGTTCTTTAAGCAGTAAACTAAAATTGTGGTGTTTCTTGTTACTATCTGTGCCTGATGGAACACAAGAAGGTAGTGAAACAGCAAGCCAGAGTGAACTCCAGGGTCCTGAATTCTGATGTGTTAGACTGAGATTCCAGGTATCTTAGAACTATTCAGATATGCCATACTTTATTATATGTTTTTTTCACTTCATAAAGAGTGCCAGAGTAAATATTAGTAATGTTACTGAAATTAGACTTTTAATAGTCACACTCCTTTAACACTCCTTGAAAAACTGCATACAAATCATATACCCAAACTTTAACAGCCTGTTTCAAAGAACGTCTTCAGAATTTCTTAGTGATTAAGTATTCTTTATTGTCGGCGCCGGGCGTACGGGGGATCCTTCCACCAATCGTACACACCCAGAGGGGCAGATTATCTTATATTTATATAATGAAACAATGAATATTCCATTAACACCTATACATATTCATTACCTGAACCCGCCTACCCTCGCTTCGTATGTTAATTAGCTTATCAGTCTTTCACGCTTGCGCAGATTCTTCCAAAAATTGTGGGCCGGGGTCTTTAGAATGTGGGCAGTGGTCTATGGGAGGAAGGCCGTAGGTCTTCCTCATGGTGTACTTTTCACCTTAGGTCTCAAAAGTGATGAGTTGGCAGACTTGTAGAAATCTTTCCCAGGGTTTTTACAATACCCCTTGTAGTTTTACTCAAGGACATCCAGCTGTCCCGTTATCTCCTTGGTAGGGCAGCTTGCTTTGCAGATAAGGAGGACAGCTCCCCTTGCAGAGATTTGCAACTTTCTTGTCAGAACAGTCTATATGATCTTTCAGACATTTTAACCCCTTTGTCGCTATACAATTACAAGCTTATTTATGCATTAAAATGAATATTGGTTTATGAATACAAACTTGACCATATTATTTACAGCTTATTCACATCAGCCAGTTCATCGGAAGCAGAACTCAGTATCTTCCCCGGATGGCCTTCCTGAGGAGAAATGAAACTGTTATATCACTTAAATTGGTCTGTTATATCACTTAAATCAATAGGCTTTTTTTCAGCCTTACATTTTGCAGAGCAATCTAGCCATAATATAAGGTATATTGTTTGGGTTTGTGTAAACCTAATTTCATTAACTATGGAAGACTCTAGTCTGATTCCATTTAGTCGAAGGGGCTAAGTTCAGGGTAACTGATAGCAGTCCAAGAATCTGTATGCTGACCAAACGATACCCCTATTAAACGTGATCAGCTCTTCCTGTACCAGTGCTGACTGTGAGTGACGGCAAGTCAATTGTGCATGTGATTTGTGAGAGGGGGACATTTATGTGTTATGAACAGCTGTGGCTCTATGGCCATTTATTAGGGACTAAAAACTTTGTACCTTTCTTTTTTGGGAAAACATTAATAAGTTTATATAATACATAATAACATAATACATAATAACATAGATAAGGATCTATCTCATCAAACTTTAGGTGCCCAGAATATAGAATTCAAGAGCTGAGCTGCACAATTGGTGCTGAACTGCAAGGAAATAAAAAAGAGACACCAGACACTGGTTGTATCATCAGAGAACTAGGAGAAGGCTTCCTGGGAATAAAGGGGATGATGTTCTGTGAGAGGATTTAGGAGGGGAGGGAGCACAAAAAGAAACCTAGGTAGAAGCAGGAGGTGCCATCTGGACAGATCCCATCTCTTTCAATAACCAAGCTTTCTCTAAGATGATGATGCCCACCTTTTGCAGGTTAGCTGTAGGTCTGTAAAAGCAAAATGTGGATCTGGAAGACAGGCATGTGGAAAACACATATGCAACTCTACAGCTAGGGTTACTACAGAAGACACATGATAACGGTTGGAATGAGTGCTGCAAAATACTGTTTGCAATCACCAAATCTGGAAATTAAACAAAACAATGCTCATCTTCCACAGCAGCCAAACTTCTGACAGCACAGACTCCTGTGGTCTTGTTGCACACCAGCTAATACTAGGTATTAAGGTATGCTATGACTTTTTCTTGGCTATTTTCATCTCTGTCCTGAATGCCACTGGGAAAGAATTGCTAGAGTTTAACAGGCTCTATTTGAAAGAGCTTTAGGATTGAGTCAGTCAGAATAGTAATTAACAAATCAATAGTCTATAGAGGTACAGTCCAAATGAACAGTGCAGAGCAACAGTATTAATTTTCCTTATAGCTTAACCCAGATTGTCCAGAAGGTGGTGGTTTTGCTCTAAAAGAAGGAAGCCAGGCTTTCTAGCTGTCAGCTTCTGTAGTACAGCTGAGTAAGCAGGGTCAGGGGGAGGAGGAGGAGGAGGGCACCAGCTTGAAGCACAAGAATTATCGTGCCCAGGTACACTGGTGTCAGCCGTACTGTGCAGTTACCCAGTTCAGTGTTCAGGAGCTGTGTTCTCCTCTCACACACGCAGACAAGCCATCACAATGGTGCTGTGCTGTCAGCACCAGACTGCCCCGTTGCCTACTTCTAAGCCCACGGGCAAACGTAGCCCCAGATTTAACAAACCACTTTCACCGAAGGGCAATGAGACGTTTAATTTTCCTGAAATCTGTATTTACTTATTTTGCTGAAAATAATGGGTTGAAACATCAGGCTTTTTGTCCTTATTTGCTTGGTGTTTATTTCTTTGGTGCCTGTGATTGCCATAATATTACTCAAGATATTTCCTGTAGATAAACAAAACAAACTTTGGTGGGTGTATTACTTTTAGAAAGCTTGAGGATGAATTTTAGCCAACAATAACAGTTCTTATAAATAGTTGCTTCCTGTTTGTGACATAAATACATTAAATAAACAACAGTAAAAGGGGAATCTAGTACCAGGGCTCTGTGCTAAGAGTGTGTAAAATTGAAGTGACCCCTGTAACACATCTCAAAATATGCAGATAGGCATTTCATATAACTGGGCTGGTCAACAAATTGCATGATTTTGAGTTTTAGATCTATTTTCAGAGATGAGAGTTTGAAACATGACGTAGTCAGGTAAGCTGTCATGAGTGCACTTGTGATGAGGGAAGCTGCCACAGATCCCTTCATGTGCTCTGCCCTTCCCTGGAGGCGTTTGTCCCTGGAGGGGTTATACGGAGAACAGGTGCCTGTGCAAATTGCAACAGTTCCACCTAGTCCCACTCACCTAGAGTTAAAGCAAAGCTGCTGGGTTCTGTACTTCAGGAAGATGAAGTCCAGAGAGACTTTCCACTCACCCAGCCCACATGGGTGGATGGAAAGGTCTGTGAGGATGGTGTTGACTTTTAATGTTTATCCACAGCTTGAAATTTCTTCCCCTGTTCTGTTCAGTGCTGAGGAACCAAGCAGGAAGTTCCACCACTGATGCCATTGTATTTCCAGGACTATATTGGTTACAGGAGGGCTTCTGTAGTGAGTTGGATGAAAAGTCTCTTTTGTACAGTACAAGGACTGGTAGCAGAGGGTTGGTGAAAGTATGCAGGGAGGGGTGAGTTTTGAAGTATTTTTTCCTTAATGTATCCTCTGTTATGTTTGTTCTTATAACTTTACCTTTGGGATTGAGTTTGTTCATATGTGAGTAATAAATCCACATGGGCGCATTTCCCAGTGCTGGATTTAAAAAAACAAATTATTAATGAAAACTTTAGAATGAAAATGTTAAATGAACTCCAAAGTTAGCTAGTTAAATCTTCTGGTTGACACCAAGAATCCAGGGCCTTTTGGTACTTCCCAGCCCCTCATGCTTTCTTGCCCCACCTCCTCTGGTCTGGCCAGCAGGGTGCCAGTGTGACATGGGGCCGGCAGCTCTGAGGACTAGCAGCCTGAGAAAAATTTGCCTAAAATCTGAGCCTTTCTACTTCATTTGCTAAAAATATCCTTGTTTGTATTAAAATACTCACCATGCCAGTCAGCGGGATTGATTTCATTTTTTTCTGATAGCCATAAGCATCATTTTCTTGGGGTCTATAAATGGTACATACAAGCAAGGCAGGCAGGTTTTGCCTCATATCTGTGACTAAGCTGTATATTGAGCAGGCTGCCACATGACTCTCATTCATAACTGCTTATTGCAAAACATCTGTGTGTGGTATTCATCCCAGGGATTGGGATTAAAGGATATGTAATGAGATTTATCCAGGTGACATGGGAGATATGGAACCCTGTTGGATAATTCTGATTTCAGGAGACTTTCAAACTCAGAAGAAGAATTGGAGGGGTGTAACACTGCTTTAGATAAAGTCCAGAAAAACACAGAAGGCTACTGCAGAAAGTTAGGGTATTGTTTCTTATCCATTTAGTTTAGTCTTTAAAACTGGTAGACTTGCTTAGTAATATACATAAAAGAAACATCCAAGAACAAAAAAGGGCAGGGATGCCTTCCAGAAACACAAGAGCATTTGTTAAAGCTTAATTACTTTAGGATCTGTACTAAATAATGGATTAGCATTTTCCTCATTCTGACAGTGTTTAACAACCACTTTCTGTCCTCCCTTGTTTCCTCCTGCCACATTCCTTGCTGTGTGTTCCTTCCCCTTACATCCCTCTGATGTTCAGTCCCTGCCAGTGACCTGGTTCAACACACCAAGCTGATAGGAAAAAAAAAACAGCAAAAAGAATGAGTCGGTTTTCTTCTGTGTTAATGAGTTAAATCAGCTCACACGTTTTTTGGAGCATCAGAGCCAGTTTAAGGGTTGGGGGAAAACACTAGCTAGGAGCAGGGACGAAAGCCCTTTGGAGATCTCAGCAGTCTGAAACCACAGCTTTAGGTGATTACTTGAACCTCTCTATTTTGAGTGACTGCACTTTAGAAATTAATCACTAATGTAATAATAAAGAGAAGTCTTCTCCAGCAGAGATCCCTCTGGGTACAGAGCCCATCCCATCATATGCCTGTCTTAGGAGAGAATGAGCATCTTCAGGACTCAACACAGCTTTGGCCACCTAAGAGCCTGATTCTGTAAGGCTATGCCTGCCAATACCTATAAACACCAGTGCACATTGCAAAACTATTAGTTAAGTGGAACTTCACTAGGTCTTATTCTGTAATTTTTGTGCTGAAACACAGGCAAAGATATCTTTCATGCAATGAAATTGTATGAATTGCATTCATGCATCTTTCATGCAATTAATTAATGTGCTGTTGCTGGATGTATAGTAGGAGAAAAACACATCAGAGTGATACTGTTACTATGTAAAGAAAATAATAATAGCTTATCAAATGAGTTTGAAAGATCAGTACATCACAATTCCTGCCAGAACTTTCTTTCTCTTGTTCTTTTTATGATTATGCACAATTTTCCCATGTAGACCTACTTCAGTGACTAATTAACATTATTAGATCAAAAGGCTTACCAAAATTTCTGTTGTTGCTCTTGATGGAAGTTCTTAAAGACATTTGAAAAAGGTGAATAACAAGGAATATCACAGGTACAGTAGAGGTTTTGACAGAAAATCGTGCTGGAGCTGTACGTAGCCCTCAACGGCACTTTGCTGATGTTCAGCCTAGAAAACTATATGACCCTCAGATGTAAAATAGGAGCACTGTTATTGTTGCCTAGAGACAGCAAACTGTCATTTGGAAAGAAGTCATGTTAATGTTTTGATGGGTAATGTTCTTTTTGTGTTCATAAACATTATAATGCTGGCTGCTATATTAATGCTTTCATTGGTTCAATAGGTAGACCACTACTTCACAAGCTTTTAGCATTTTATGCCAATCTGTCTTTTCAGAAGCCCCAACACTGGAAAAACAGAGCAGTGGCAATTCATACTACTGAGAAAGCATGGACGTCCAGGTTCCCAGACTAAAAATAAACAAGCCATATTGAGCAGGAAGTAAGGTCCCTTGTCAATATGTTATGTTTGTGTCCAGGTTTGTAAGTATTTGCTGAACAACACAGCATAAGGAATTTGATCTTGAGCAGCTTGCTTACATGTGTTCCTTCTGGCGTTGTGATTATCATGTTTATTTGGAACTGTTTGAGGTAGTGGTTTTTTTCTTTCTAACTATAATATTCCCTCATGAATCAAAATGGTTACATACTATTTTCTGTGCAGAAAAATACCCAAAACATGAGGAGAACATTTTCACAGCATTGCTAAAGACAGAAGTCATGAAAGCAAAAATATGAGCATTTTTCATCCCAGTAGAAACATGTTGTGCTCTTTTTCTGACCAGAAACTGATACATGACAACTTAATTCAACCACTGCAACTTTAGACAATTTTGTCACCAGAACCTGCTGACCTTATTGAACAAGATTTTTGCCAAGCCCATTAAAATATTATCTGTTGTGTTTTCCAGTCCAGTAGAATGCTGTGAAGATAAGAGAAAGGGAAAGATCACAGGACTTTTAAGGGAAACGGGTAGTAATTTTTTTAATTAACCAAATTCATTACCAAGCCCCTGCTCTGAAATACTTGTGCTGTCAATATTTGTAAAGCTGCGTCATGCCCCTTCCTAACCATTCAGTGTGTGATTTAGTACTCAGCATTAGCTGGCTTAGCAACTACCATGGGCTTAAGTTTATTAAAGGGTCATTATCAGTCTAATTGGCATAAAACCTAATAATTTTTAAAAGCATCACTTCTCCATTGTTGCTGTTCAGCATCCTACATAACTATTTACATAATGAAAGCCTCATTGTAGCTGCTAAAACACTTCAAAACTGTAGATGAAAATAATGTAGTCTAATGTTATGCTACTACTTTCATGAAAAGGAATTTAACGTCAATATTTTTTATAATGCTGAGCACCCAACAGCTTGCAAAGCGAGCACAAGCTGCCAGGTTTTCTGAGCTTTTGAAAATCAGGCCAAATACAGAACGCCTAGCTTGCCTTCTGCTTTTTGGGGGTGGGGGGTCTCAGTGGGGGAGGGTGGTCAGGGAGGTGAGGAAGAAAGAAAGAAAGAAAAGAAAAAAAGTCGCCTTTACAAGTTAACTCTTCACTCACTAGTTATCGAACCCTGACCAAGCTTCTCCTGTCCTAACCTCGTGCACACACTTTGAACAAGCCATGAAGTGGCTGCCTGATGATACTTTTTTGTCAGTCTTTTGGAACTTAATAATATAAATAATTTGTGTTTTCATTCTGTTTCACAGACTTAGGACATTGAAACTCAACATGAGATATTTCAGGTACTTGACCCAGTGAAAAAAAGGTAAACATTATATGTTTATTTAATTCTCAAAATCCTAATAAGCCATCTTTTTTTTCTATAATCTCAAACCTCAGTAAAGAGTATGTTCCAAAAAGATCAACCAGAACTTATTGGTTTCAATAGAGACGAAAGAGAATAAGTGAATGCGGGGACTAAGAAAACAGAACTGGAGGACTTGTGTCATTGCAAGAACTAGGAAATCTGGGAAGGATTTTGATATCACGGTGAATAAGTAGCTCAACATGAGTTATCTTCATACTCTGCCACAGGGACAAATACAGTTCTTGCCTATGTAAAAATAGGAGGAGGGAAAAGCTATCTTGACTTCTTTGTAGAATTTCTCTGAGACTAATACTGAATTATTTTGACTACTTCTGGTGTCATCATTATTTTAAAGAGTTTTTTAAAAAAGAAGAACATAAAAGGGAACCCCTGCAAGTATTTAAGAACCTCTTGTCATGACACTTTAAAGAGTTCAGCCACTTTATGATGAAATTAGACCTTATGGGATGACAATTGTCTCCTAAAATATAAGGACATTCTTCAGTAGAGCAGCTCAGAATAGCAGAGATAGCATCAGGTAATGAAAAGGAAAAAAAAGCATGAGAAGCTGTGGCTGCAGCTGATAAAAGTTTGCATTAGAAATAACAGATGTATGACAGGGAGTCAGAACACCTATTAGGGCAAACTCCAGATGTAGTGGGTTTTCTGTCTCACTTCAGTCTCACAGTTTACAACAGGGTTCACAGCAAACTGAATGAAATTGCTAGCCTATTTTTCATGGTACACAAATTATGAGATAATCTGTGATTCTTTCAGGCCTTAAAGATTTGATTTTCGTAAACTTACAGTTTTAGTTTTTGACATGAAAACCAAATGGGTTTCTTACGGGAGTGTTGAGTTTATTGAATTCAGGAGTTTAAGGATAGGGTTTGGTAGAGTTTTTGGTAGGGTTTTTTAATTGAAAACATTGATGTGGACAGAGTACTGAAAAACAACGGCATTTGTTGTGCTTAGTGTCAAACTTTGTGGCACAGCAGATACCTACAAAGCCGTAGGAAACAGCCCGCTATCAAGCATATAAAACCAACAAGTTAATCTATGAGGAAAATAGCAGAGCAGAAATGTCCTGAATACAAAGCTGTCAGCCCTCACCTCACAGTACCATAAGTCAGTATTCATTGATTTTAGTCATTGTTATTAATTTTTATTCCGATAATCACTTGTGAGCAGTGTTAATTTCAGTACTGTGTCACTTTTAAAAACTCCTTACAGCTCATACATTGCCAAAATTTTGCAAAGCTGATAATACATTTCTCTTCAGTTCTGACCTGTCCTACACAATTAAACAAGCCTCATGAAACATTCCAAGAATTACAAAAAGAAAAACAAAGGATTCTTCTAACTGAAAGAAGAGAATTTAAAGATTTAAATCTTTTCCAGATGTCATGTCAGCAAATTATATAGAACAGTACTTCAGCTGTTATTTTCATGAGCAGAGATCTAGAATTCCTCAATGAGGACCAGGTAAGAAATACTAAGAGTCATACCTATTATCTGTGTTTTTATATAAACCTGTGGGTTTTACGGATTCATGGGGAGCTATCACAGATCAGTTAAAGAGAGGAATGTGAGAACATGTTACTTATTCTCTGCCTACATAAATAATACTGGAATTAATTCTCAGGATGATCCTTTTTCATGTGATTTTCACTCTTTTGATCTTGAAAAGCTAAGAGTGTCATGCTGTAGCAGTATGTTTTAGTAACGACTTTGTGCTTGGTTCTGAATTCCTGTCTTTTTTCTTCCTCAGGCATGCACCCAGAGCTACTCTGCCTTACGACTACTTTGGTTTTGGCTTGGAGAGCTTAACCAGAAAAATAATCCAAAACCATAGTGGCATGGTAGCTGGAAAACTAAGACAGATACTTGGTTTGTGAAAGGATTTGCAAGAAGGATGTGCCTGTGATAGGAGAGGAGTGGATTCACTGATTGAGGGGATCCTGTGTTCTTAATGTGTGGGTTTTTTTAACCTACAGAAATATAACCGGAGAGTTTCCCTGTGTGTTGTGATTGAGTTACGACCGTCAGGAAATAACGCAAAACAAACAAAATAGCAAGCAGCGAAAAAGCGCGCCCTTGTTTGTTTCTCCAGGTTTGTAGACCCTTTCTCCAGCTTCTCTGATTGGTCGCCCTTACAGCTAGCAAGCTCAGCAACAGCTGTTGATTGGCTAAGATGGGTGGATGTCATGTCCTGAGCCAGCAGCTGCCCTGTCACCGGTCTCTAACCTCGCTTCATATCCTGTTTTCTCTCTTCCTTCTTGTCTCTTGAGTTCACTCGGTCAAGGTCGCAGCTTGCTCTCTCTACAGACACAGCTCTATCCCACCGTTGAAGCCTGAGCCGCCAGCAGCCCAGTCTGATCCCTCATATTCCTCACCTGTGTTTTGCCTTCCCTACTGTATTTTGGCCAGATGGGTTAAATATTATTATTTACATTCAGTATCAACTATATAAAGCACCTCTTTGCTTAGAATAAAATGAGCTTCAAAATGTCGTAAACATTATTTTTGTCCAAGGGATACGGCTCCCCACACACTGGCAGACCTAGTTCCTCTCACCAGTTGGACACGGACCTTACCCAGTGGTTTCCGGCCTCACCGCACCCTGCAGGTGAGCTGTTTGCTGTGCAGCACTGCAGCGAGCAGCAGCCAACCTGGCCCATGTCTGGCTGGTAAGGTGCACCTCCTGGATCAGGTCATGCCAAAAGGGAGGCCAGGGACCCGGGCTGCAGCAGGGATTTTGCTGCTTGAGGAGATGTGGTCTCCACCTGCCATCAGTGCCAGGGCCATGCCTGTCACACCAGCCGACATGCTGAGATCTGTGTCTTCAGAGTGAAGATATGAGTCACCTGCAGTGTGGAGGGAGAAATGGAGTTAAAAGTGACTTTCCCTCTGCCAGCCTGTCTCGACACAAGTCGTTAGAGCTGTAATTGGCTTCTGTGGGACAGGCGGTCCAGCTAAGTACAGTTTAAGTATGGTACAGTTGAGTACATTTAAGTGTTATGACTGATGAGGGCTTGCCTGCCAAAGAAGAGGTTAATAAAAAATGCATTTTTATATGTTTTTGCAATCTTGTGTGACTTTAAAGCACTTTATTCCCCAGCTGCAGCTGTTCCTTCCTAGTTATAGCAAAAGGATTAAAATGTAACAGATCACGTTCTTCTAGGCTTTCCTGGAATTGATGTTGCTTAGAGGAAGGAGAAAAAAACCAACTACACAAACAAATGTTTTGTTACTGTGGCTTTTATATCTGGACTCAAGTACTATCCCACAGCCTGTAAAACACTTTATATCTCCTTTTTCTTCCTCCTACTGCTCTTCTAGAGATGTCTCACCAGTGTAGTGAAGGCAGGTGTTATATGTGCATCTGATGGGAAACAATTTCTAGCCCAAAGGCTGCTGTTGCTAAGCCACTTCCATCTCACCTGCCCCGGACCCCTGTTCAGCAGCCGCCTCAGCACAGTGGCCCCTGCTCCGGAGGCTGCCACCCCGCTGGAGCCCTGCGTCCCCAGGGCTGGCGCAGCTCACGCCACAGGGCACCCTGCTCTGGCACAGCCGCGAGCACCAGCAGCTGGGCAGGTCATCAAGTACGGCCTGTGAGGGTCTGCCAGGTGGCACCAGCTCCTCTCTCCCACTCCCACCAGTGTTGCTTGACCAGTGGGGCTCGACATACTACTCATGCTCTGGAGATGTTTGTTATGAGACTGGTCCAGCGTCATTGGAATGTCAAACACTTGCTTTCCTTGGAGCAGCTGCTACGAGTGAGAACGCATTGTTCAACAGACCTACACACTTACCAAAACCAAACCATGTTGCCTTTGGCACCTTCACCTCCTGACTCACAGTTTTATACTTTGTGGAACAGTTTTAATGGGAGCTACCTAGAATGTCTTTATCGCCAAATAGCCTTTATTAGGCGACAGGTGAAGAAGGGGAGGTGGTCATTTGAGTTAGAATCTGTTCAATATGCAGAAAGTCTTAATCCCCACAGTCAGCTGAGTAAATGGCTTGGTGTCCAGAGATGTCTGCATACTGTAACTCCACTTACTGTAACTCTACTTACTGTACACTAAGTAGAGTTACAGTAACTGTATCAGCCTCAGCCAGTTATTGAGTCTGAAGTGGCCAAGACAAAATTTGGATGTTTCATTGTGTTGATTTTTTTTAAGAGATCTGATACACACTTTCAATATTTTTCTTTTTTTCTACTTTTTACAGTAGAATTGCCTATTACAGCTTCTGCCAAGCAATTCAGAAAGGATTTCAGGTAGGATACTATTATATTTTACAGGTTTCTAGCATTTTTCACAAATCAGGAATGAGAGAATGATCCCAGCCCGATTTCTCTACAATTCCACTCTCATCCTTTTTTTGCTTTTCTGACATTGTGCTTTTTTGTTTTTCATTCATAAATGAGACAGCTGTCCTTGGCCACTTCATCCGATGGCTGAGATTGCAGTGGAAGGTGAAATTAAGGAAGCAGATAATCTTCTTTCCTCCATCTCATCTGGAGCAGCAGACCCCCTCCTTCAGCACATAGCTGAAACTCCTTTCCTCAGCTTTGCTGGACACACCAGCGCACAGGCACTGATCTGATGCTTTTCTGGAGGAAGGGATGACTGCTGCTGCCTTGGAAGGCAGGGAAAAGATAGGGCCATGCAGCTACTAAGAAACAGGGAAGAGGTGAGCAAATAAAGGCCAAGCCAGGCTAGGTGGCACAGTCGATAACAGACATTGACTAGTTTAGCATGGTTGGATATCTTAAAATCCCAATATTGTCATGGTGCTGGTGCATAGCTCATTGCTAGCACTTTCCCTTCACTTCCAGGTGCTAGTGCTTCAGTGATGAACAATGGAGGTTGGACACTCTGTCCAACATGGCCCAGTGGCTGTAACACTGACTTTTGTAAGTACCCACCTGCTGAAAGCATGAAATGTTGTGTGTTTTGCTGAGCATACACTTGTCTGTGGTTGGGTAACAGAGCAAAGTGGAGTTAGCTAGCTAGTTAGATTGCAGCAGATCCTGCCACAAACACCTCAGGAAATAATACATATTAATTTGTTCATGCTAAATGATTTCAAGGACTCATGCTTTGCACCTTACAGCTCAGACTTTGATACACAAGCTTGAAATTTTTAGGTTTTCCTCTGATAAAAGAGGAAGAAAATGTCTTTGGTGTCTGATTTTACTTCTGTGATGGTAAGGTAACCCTCTGCTGCCTCTATGATGGGTACTTCTGACTGACCCAGAAGGAATAGTGTTATAGTGGCTACATGATATTGGCACTAGTATCCTTAAGACAGTATGATGGCATTGTTGTTCTTTGCAGTTTGAAATACAGTAAATTACTTATTTTCTTTTGTCTTTTTTTCTCTCATATGAATTTTAGGAAATACTTCAGACTGAAGTAGCAGGAATTTTACCTGTAAGGATTTTGTGTTCTGCACGGTCATCTTTATGTACACCTTGTCATGGATTTGTGTGGAGTGAAGTATTTTCTGGCCTGACCTCCATGTGTTTTAGCTCTGAGAGTCTCACTCATGATGCTAAAGGCAACCATGAAGAACCATCTGTGCCACAGGAGGCAGGAAAAAGTGTGCTACGATACAATCCTATCCACAAGAAAAAATTTCCATTCATCCAGCTTTAATGTGTTCTCCTACAAGATGATGGCAAGTGTCTCCAAGCCTGCAGAGAAGACATTTCAATATTTAAAAGGTTTCTCAGTTCTTTTTCTATTCAAAATACACCAGATAATAGGATTTATTTCTGCTTGGTGGGTTTCTTTGTCTAGCTATCTCAGGGTCTGGAAAGACATAAGACAGATGGTAGCAGTACATCAGCAGCGCTGGAAAACTCTTCAAGTGTTCATACCAGAACTCATTTCATGGAGCTTCCCAGCTGGGACATTAAAGGTCCAGAAGCTCATTAACCTTTTCATGAATGGCCCAGTGAAAAGAGCTTGGAAAACCTCAGCCTAATGACAAAGGATAATACCCTTGACCCTGCACTATCCTTCTGCAGTTACTGGTGGGAGAGGCTCTAGCCATCAGTTCATTGCTTTTTATATGTATTAGTATGCAATAAAGGGATGTATGGTCTGATTCTGTGAAATGTTGGAATTAACCTTTCCAGGAAAATGTCAATAGAATATTATATCTCTGGAGCAATAAAACCAGGTCCTGTGCCTGTGACTGAAGTTTCCATATTTTAGTACCAGATTTTGAATCATGCTGTGGCTCTCCTTTAGTAAAGGAAATGTTTCTGCCATAATGCCACATTTCTTGTGAAGGAAGTTAGAGCCATGTACTTCTTTGGTAAGTAGTAACCCTGTAGTAGTTGATACAGATTTGTTTTTTCCTCCTTTTTGGCTCAGGTCATGATCATAGTGCAAAGAGCAATTCAAAACTGGAAGAAAAGAAAATGAAGGAGAGACTTCCCTCAAAAAACACAAGGCCCAAGAAAACCAGGACAGCAAGACAAGATATAAATTTTGGGAAAAGTAAATCCTGCCAGGCACAAGACACACTGCAGTTCTCTCTGCTGTTACTGCCTTGCGCAAAGAGCAGACAACATGTCGCAAGGCACATTAAAGTGTCATGTATCTGATTTGCTTAAACAGTTCCCAAGACTCTGGTTATGGATTATGGCTCTACCAGCAAGGGAGTAGATACCTGCAGAAATCAAAATTCTTCTTGCTCTTTTTTTTTTTTTTTTTTCAAACTAGTTCACACACATTGGCTAATGTACAGATGAAGTTTCTCTCACCACATGAAGAAGTATCTCAAATTCCAAACCAGTTTAGTAAGGGAGTCTTTTTCTGAATATAAAGTAACATTTGTCTTAAATAGTATATACTGGTTTTGTGAGGCAGGCTCCACTTGTGGAAAGAGTTCTATGAAGAACTAAGTCCCCCCTGCTTCTTTTTTGCCTTTTTTTCCCCCCCTTCTTCACTCAGTTTCAAAGTTTCCCTAAGATTCTTAAGGAGAAGGATTATTCACCAAGTAGCTGAAGCCATGATTCCTTGATCATAGTAGAAAAACCAGAGTCAGAAGCCACAAAACTGGAGATTTGTAAGCTACAAAAAACATTCCCCCTTTCATCAACAAACCAAACACTTGTTACACTCAAAAACATTTGACATAAAATCCACACAAATAGTCTGTGGAACTCTGCTGAAGGATGTCATGGATGCAAAAATCACATGGATTTAGATGGACATGTACCTTATAGATAGACCACTGGTAGTTTTTGAAGACACATATGGCTTCAGAAATCTCCTCAGCTGAAAAGAGTGAGAATCTGGGAGAGTGCTTGGGAAGAGTGTTGCATGTTGGTTCTGTTCCTGCTCTGCCCTGGGCATCCATGCACTGTCACCTTTGAGGCAGGGTGCTGTGATAGATGGCCCCTTTGCCTAAACCAGTATGGCCATTCATGTGTTCTTACATACCTGGGTAATATTTTATTCATTAGTCATATACCTGCATAGCTTGCATCTTCTTAATGCGTATTGTACATTTACTATGTGTAGTGTGTACATTGTGCTAATGTGTAATGTAGCATTGTACAGACATTTGGGAAAAGAGATTAAAACTATGCTGTTTAAGACAAGTACTGAGTTTTGTCTCCTTTAAATTTCCTAGCATGTAGGATTGCCCAGTAAAGAAGTCAGTGGACTTCCTCTCTCTACCTCATTGCTGTTTCTACAGCATACTCCATTTTAATCCATACATTGGAATCCATTGCTGTAAAATCAGGGGCATCAAATTTTGAGCATTTGAGAGGGCTTGAGCTAGAATTGTCAATAATAGAGAAAACCTAAATTATTTTGTACCTGCAAGAAGGAAGAATTGGCCAAATACTTAAAATGCCAGGTGCCTTAGGTGGGTAGAACCTCACACTGCAGCCATTGAGCCATGTTGCTGCAACGGCTCTGGTGCAGGCGGAAAGTATACACAGGACAGCAATTGGTAAGCCTTGGTTTTCCACATAGACCAGACCTATCAAATGCAAAGGGAAGCCTACTCATGTCTGAAGTATCAGACAGGACAATTATATTACCCCAGTATTGCTGGAAGGAAATACCCCATACAGCCCCTCTGTTGTGTGTATAAGAGACGAGGAAAAATCGTACTGTGTTACAGCAAGACAAATGCAATAACAAAGAAAAAATTAGACACATAGGCACAAGTCATTATTACAAGGCAACTGGGTCAGCTTTCTGTCAGGGCTAGAACTGGGTGTGAGTATGGTGGAGGAGTTCTGAGAGCCTTGCATTTGATACCCTGCAGGACTAGGGTTCAGTCTCATGAAATCCAGCAGCACACAAGCAGACAGCACAAAGCCATTTAGCTTTGCACTACCTTGGACTCTGGCTCTTAGGTTGCTTGCAACCTCCTCATGACAGATATAGGAAGAAAAGCACAGAGCTGGCTTTGTTTCACTGAGATTTATTATTTTTAATTGTCAGCAGGTTACAGATGAGGAAAAAAATAGTAATTTTATGATTGTTTCTGAATAAAAGTGATTTCTAAACAATGTAGAAGAATATGAACTCCAGTTCTCACCAGCCTAAGGACTCCCACAGGAATCCCTCAAGTCTGGTACAATAGGACAGTACTAGCTATAGCTCAGAGAGTTTTTGAGTAATTAGAGGGAATGGAGTTCTGCTGTGGATATTCCCTCAGGAATGAGGACCAGGGTCATGATCAACTTCTGGGAAGCAAGTGGAGTAGCTTACTTTTGAAACAGCAGTCTAAAATAAGCAAAACACTTTTCAAGGTCCCAGCTCATCTCGCGCTTTACTTCTGATCGTTAATATTACTAGAACTGCCGACAGTGTTGCTGTGTTTGCTTTAACTGCACCATAAGAAACCAAGAGCTGCAGAGCAGTTCATTCCACTGTAAAGCCATGTGAACATCTTAATGTACACAAGCAATGGTATTTCTATTTCAGGAAACAATCCCAGGAAGAAACAATTGCAAAGGAATTTAGTGGAAGCTGGCTTCTGTAGGAAGCGCTTTCCTTTCCCACCCATACACATCAGGTCCCATCAGCCCAAACACTCCATTCAATTCCTCCTAGCTCCGGGCACACATATGTAGAAGCCCTGCTTTCTCCTCTCTCCCCTCCTGTTCTTTCTCCATGAGACACGTTGATCATCATCCTTCTGCTCACCCCACCCTACACCCATCACACGTATCCTCCCCAACTGCTCCCCCATCAGATAGACTTTGGGAATCAGAAACCAAAGGAGCAGCCAGAGCACACCCGTAAAATGTCCCTAGGAAAGAGAACAGCAGGGCATACCGCATCCTGCCCAGCCTTCAGGCACAATCTTCCCTGGATAAATGCCTAGAAGGAGAAGGCAGGGGAACTACCTGCCAGAGACACAGCCAAAGGTGTGGAAGGAGGCCTCCAGAATAAGAAGGTCAGCTGGGACCAATGGCAGGTTTTGAGCCAGGGGCTGACTGGACCTCTCCCTGCCGGCAGCCACGCCATCCCAGGAGGCATTACAAGCAGCAAAGATTGAGACCCTGCAGGGGAGGAGACACAGTGTTTCCAGAGAAGCGCTTCTGCCATAGGTACACAATCAGGCAAGAAGCTCTGGCCGGGAAGACACCATGCTAACATTCCCAAATGGTGTCCTTATTGCTCTGAGCAGCACAGAAAAGGCCAGAGAGATCGGAGGTGAGTGCAAAAACTAAAGCCAGGATGTGTGGCCATCTGTCGCGCTCGTGAAGCCTGAGGTTCAGGAGATGGGAAGGGGATCAGCCACCCCTCTAGGAGGATGGTGGCTGCAGGGAGAAGTGCTGTGGCATGACAAAGCAGGCCCACTGTGGCAGTCATCCTGATTGCTTCAGCAAACAGGACCCCAATGTGACATGAGGATGTTTGTGAAGGAGCTGCTTGTGCCTTCTGCCTGTGGCAGTGGAACAGCAGCTTCCCCTGCAGTGCTGAGGCCAGCTAAGCACCCGAGTCACCAGGCCCAAATCATACACCTGTTTCCTTCCTGAATGACAGAAAAGTGAGTGGTGTGAGGCCAAACTGCATGACCGCCCCTCTTGACAGCACAAACAGGCCTCCTGTGCCAATGCGTGTTTCTTCACGGGAACAGAGGTCTTGCCTTGGTAGTCTCGGCTCCTTCCCCAATTTCCCAGCCAGCAACTGCAACATTAGATGATGGCCATGTTCAGCCCCAAGGCTTCCAGGTCCCCATCATTCACCACTTGCAGCTCAGCAGCTGTGGCCTGCCAGGCTTTATTTGCTGCAAGCCTTCTGCCCCCACACCTGATTTCTCCCACCATAACCCCTGCTCAAGTAATCTATGATCTGAACCACCTCAATCCAGATCCCTGTCCTTCTCCATGCTAAAATTATTCAATGCACACAGGCCAGACAGGAAGGCACCTCCCCACTCCCACCTGCCTTATGGCTCTATCCATTAAGCTTCTTTTAGGGTTTCCTCCCATATTTCCATTCACTTACCTTGTGCTCTTGGATGCGAGTGTCAATATTACAGGTTCACAATATGTGTACCACCTGGAGGTTTCCAGACTATGCCTAAATGTGGAATCAGTAGGTAGGACTCTGTGAACAGCTTCATGGCTAGCTGTCCCACCTATATCACCCTCCAGCACACACCTCTCCTAACAGACCCACCACGAAGGCTGCTTATAGGACACGACAAATGGTTCTGGATCTGGCCAGGAGGCCTAAAATAAGAGTTTTGCTCCTTACACCACTTGAGGTTTCAGAGGTGTGGAGGTTTAACCCCGGCTGGTAACTAAGTGCCGTGCAGCCACTCGCTGGCTCCCCCCTCAGGGGGATGGCGAAGAGAACTGGAAAATGCAGAACTCGAGGGTTGAGATAAGAACAATTTAAGAATAGAAATAAAAATAAAAGAACAATAATAATAATAACAACAACAACAGTTATAATGAAAAGGGGGGAGAAGGGGAGAGGAATGAAATCAAAAGGGATGGGAGAAAAGAAACTAAGTGATGCACAATACAACTGCTCACCACCTGCTGAAGGATGCCCAGCCAGTCTCTGATCATATTGGCAGGCCCCAGCCACCACGACTTCTCCTCACCCTCTGCAGTTTATATACCAAGCATGACACCCCATGGTATGGAATACCTCTTTGGCTAGTTCAGGCCAGCTGACCTGGCTGTGTCCCCTCCCAATTTCCTGTGACCCCCCAGCCCTCCCATCAGCAAGGCCTGTGTTTAAAGGAGAAATTCACACAGACATGGGTACCACTAGGTTTGCTTTAATCACAACTAGGACTTGGGCCACCACCTCCGTGAGTGGCAGAGAACAAAGGGATACAGCACAGCTTATATACACTCATCAAACCATTAGTCAATGTCCGAAGTTTTTAGAAGTTTACTTTGGTCTTGTCAGTTCTGCAAATCCATCAGCTGACTCTGTCCCAGTGGATTCATCTATTCTGTTCCAGTCTCTGCCTCAGTTCCAAGGTTCTCCTTGGATCATGATCTTTCTGCTGCTTTAACTCACACAGTCCTTCAAGCACACTCAGTCTTTGAACAAGCAATTCCTATTCACATATGCTGATTTTTTCTAGAAACACCTGCGTTTCTGAGAGCACCTGTGTACACAAATTGATCATCTATTGTTTCTCTGTCCTCCCACTGATTAACTTGACTAAGTTTTAAACCAGCCTTGGATTAGGGCTATACAAGGGATGAAGCCTGGTTCTGCCATTTAGCAGCTTCAGCACTTTAAATTTCTTAATTAAAAATACATTTTCTTTAACAGTCTGAAAAACTAAAAAGTCCTTGACTTTGTACAAACATTACCCAGCAACAATGAAAACCATCAGTGTGCTATCAACATTGCTCTCACACCAAATCCAAAACGCAGCACTGCACCAGCTACTAAGAAGAAAACTAACTCTGTCCCAGCTGAGAGCAGGGCAGCAGGTTTCCCGTCCCGCCAGGCAGCGGGCGGCCCTCCCCGCGCCCTGCCTGCACCCGCGCGCTGCCTGCGGGAGCTCGGCTCTAGGGAGGAGAGGGCGGGCAGCAGCGTGCAGAGTGGTCACTGAACTCTGACAGTGCTGCGGTACCGGGGTCAGCGCTGGGACGGTCAGTCACCTCTACTGAAGCGTCCCAATAAAACAAACTCATCTCAGTCCCCACAGACGCCCAAGCCCCTCTAGCAGCACAGCTTTCCTGGGTGAGTTTAGCCCCATCTGGGAGAAGAAAGTGGACAGTGCAACCCTGCCCCTGGCTCGGCCGGCCGCGGCTGGGCTCAGTTTGTTTTCTGGCTCTATTTAGATGACGCAGTATCAGGGAGGAGCTACCGTGGCCCTCAAAACCGAAAGGGAAAGCAGTGACAGCTACCTACGACGCAAGAGGGGCTGTGGTGTCAGCGCCCAGGCAGCACCGGACCCAGCAGCAGGCACGAACCCGCTCAGCCCTCTCCAGCGCCTTTCAGCTCCACACACAGCCAGATGGGCAGCCCGTAAGTACCCTCCACTGAGTCCCTGCAGAGGAGTGGTAGAGGATTTATAGAGGAATGAAGGCAGTTTAATTAACATTGATAATATACAGCTGTGGGCTGGCTTCAGGGGCCGTGGGTTGGTTGACGTGGATAATGTGCAGCTGTGGCTGGTTCCTGCTAAGTAGTTCAATAGCTCTAAGGGGTACAGAAGAGGAGTTCTGGATGAAGAGACCTAGAAGAAGTAGAGGGAGGAGAGAGAGTGTACCCTGGCTGTAGGAAAGACAAGAAGAAGGGGGCCCAGATGAGAAGAGGCTGGCTGGAAGAGGAGCTGGAGAAAGAAGACTCTGAATGCAGCAGAAGCAAGAAGCAGGGTGGACTGGCCTGAAGAGGATGAAGAAAGAGCACAGACAGTAGATGAACTTTTGAAACCTTGTTGGGGGTTGGTAGCTGTGCTGGAGCAAGGTGTGGGAACTACTTATTGAAGTTAACCTGGTATGTCATGGTAAAAGCCTTGTTGCAGCCAGCTAGTTTTGATAGTGCTACAAGTCCTCCACCTTCTCAATGCTGCTGGCATTGGGAGTTGCTGCCAGAAGTGGTACTGCAGGGTGCTAATGTCTGGGAGGCAGCAGGTCCTTCCATAATTGTAGGACATTCTTGGGGCAGTTCCTCTGCAGCCTGGTCTGCATCCCACTGGCTGTTTTCTGTTTGCCAGCAATCCTTAGCTTGTCAGCAGCCTTTCTTCACCTATGGTTCCCTGCAGCTAATCCTGTCCATGGGGAAAGAGGGATCCTGGGGAGGAGTGGGTGGCTTGAAGGAAAGATGCTAAGTCTAAAGCTGTCTTCCTTTCCCACCACTCTTGCATGGCATCACTCTCCTTAGCAGCTGGGGAGGGGGAATGCAGGCAAGCAGTCTTCTGTGGAGCTCTTCGGTGCAAGAGAAAATGCCTGTTCCCTCACCCCTCTGCATTCAGCCTGTTCACTGCAGCAGGGTCCATCGGCTCCACAGATACATTCATTCCTGTACAGAGGCCAGATCCTGTGCTGGAGCTGTGTGCCTTGGCCTCCCTGTCCCACTGCCTTCGGCCAGCACTTGCTGAGCGGCACATACAGCTCCAGGCTGGGAAGGTGCTCACCCACCTACCAGCTGGCAGAGGGAAGGGCTCTGCCATCCTGGCAGCACAGAGGGTCCCTACAAGCCCCATCTCACACACAGACACCCCAGGGAGCTCCAGAGCTGTGTGCACAGAGCCCCTCTCTGCCTGGGAAACCGAGACACAGAGCTTCCCCCAAGGTGAAGTCCAGTGCTTCCAGTGATGCCTGCCCAGAAACAAGGGGGGGCTGAAGCCAGGCAAAGGCTCATGGCATTGTGCTTGCTTTCCTCTTTCTTGCACCTTTGAGATAGAGCTGCAGATGCTCTGTCTGAAGGCACAGGCAACTCCATAGAGGTAGAGGGGCTGTGGATGTCTGGGAAAAGCCCTAGCTGGACGCCAGGTGACAGCTCTTTACTGTTTATCTCCTGCTTCTCAGCCAGGCTGCCCCCAAACTAGCCTCAGGGCCGAGCTCACAGGTGCCATGTCTGTGGCTGTGCTGGTGGCAGGTCTCTGCTTTCATTGCCAATCTGTAGGTCACCTCCAAGCCAGCTGCGTGCTGTCTGCCCCAGCTGGCATAGGGCACACACACCAAGCATCTTTTTGTCCCTGACACAGTCATGCCTGCTGGGCTGGGGAGGCTGCAGGAGGCTGAGGGGCAAATCTGCCTGCAATCTGGCAGAGTGAATAGGGGGGCATTGCTGGGAAAAGAAACTAGGTCCTTATAGACGTGAGCCTGAAAGCAGAGGAGAGGGCAGATACACCATGGGATTTCCTCAGGCCTTCATACATGTGGAGATCACATAGCAGCACAGAGTCTCTGAGGTGGCTCACCTCCACTCCTGCCATATAGTTCCACAAACCTGCTAGGAATTTATTTCTCTGTCCACTCTCTGCTAAACATGTGCATCTAGGACAGTTTTTTAATAGCTTTTGTATTTTATGGAAGTGTGTGTGTGGTGCTGCTAAATAAAAGATAACGTGAGATGGTGGAACACAAAGCCCATCTTCCTAGGAGCCTGCCTTCCTTAGGAAACCAGTCTAAAGAAATATGACAGGAAGAGTTGGCAGGTAGACAGGGCCAGGATCTGGCTGGGCTGTCCCAGTCCCAGCTCTGAGTTCTGACAGAAATCCTGGGGAGATGGTCAGGTGACCAAGAGCCCCCTCCAAGTGAAACTTGTTCTCCCTTTGAGGGCTGTGAGGCAGGATGGCGGGGAGAATGGTACGTGGATGCGAGCCCCTGTGGGACAGGGAGAGAAGAGCTGCAACAACTGGCTGCAGGAGAGCACATGTAAAGACAGACAAACCAAGAAGCAATACCAGGGGCAAGACAAACCCTGGTGAAATTACATGTGTGTGAGGTCTCATTCTCCTACACGCTCTGGGCCCAAGCACGGATATTTTCCTGGTCATTTGTGTCTTCATTGTAGATTCAGAACAGTGGGCATCCTCCATGTGACCTTCCAGTCTCTCTAGAAGCCTGTTGTGAAGAAGACCTCCAAGGGAAGCTACAAGAAGTAGTGAAGTATTCATCAGGGGAGGAGACAGGTCGGTGTCTGGATGCTGTGACTCCCTTCCGTAGTGTGTGTGTGCTCCTGCTGACTGTGATTGTGTGGAAGAGGAGTCTGGGACACAGAAGCTTTATCTCTGTGCACATTAAACATCGGTGCCCCACTCCCAAGCATCTGGGGAGACGAGGATTGGGAGGGGGATGATGAAGGGTCTCTATAGTCACCAGCACTGCAGTTAGGCACCAGGTACAGATTGACCTGGCACTCTAAAAACTCAGAGACTGTACCAAATCATAAGCAGCTGCGGGGTGATGGCCTGGGGCATCCAGGACATCAGGATGATATACTGGGCAATGGGCAGTGGAGGGAAGAAGCGGGACTGAAGTTGTGAACTTCTTGAGGCAAGGTGATAAATGATTCACAGGAGATAATGCTTGGCAGAGGCAGGAAGGGGGTTGTCTGCAGAACCTCAAGCCAGATGCTGAGCTTGAAGCCAAGGTCTCTTGAATTCCTTGCCCTGTGGTTGTGCCACTGTACAAACCTGGGTGGACAGTGCTGCAATGCCTCGTGGCTCTGCAGCCAGGGATACCCCTTCCTGATGCCACTTCCCTGTTTCTTAGCACAAAGCAGAAGCCTGCAAGTGGACACTGAGGACAGCCCACATTTCTGGAAGAGGAGCAGGGAGTCCAGCCGGTCAGAGAGGAGCGAGGAAGATTGCAATTGCAGGTCTGTCTCTGTAGCACCCGTTTTCCTGGGCCTCAGAGGAGGACAAGTGGCTGTGGGTGGGTCCGCGGTGCCTCTCTGCGGTGGACAATTGTCTGCCCACACGAAGCATCAGTCCTCAGGCAACCGGGACAGAGGAGCACCATGTCTGACAGCCTCAGTGGGGAGCAGGGCTGCAGGCAATCACCCCTGCTGTGCCCATAAATGTACGGCAGCAAAAGCCTCAGGGGCATGTGGATTCGGGAAACTGTGGTATCAATGGCATTGGTTGTTCCAGTGCTGGGGGGGTGGGGCGGCAGGGGGAGCCCTGCACTTCAAACCCTGTCATGCCTGCATTTTAGCCAGTAGTCCAAAGATCACAAAGGATGTCCTTATCTGACCAGAACTGGAAAAAACACATTTTCCCAGAATAGCTCTTAACCCCCTCCTTACCAGATAGCAGTACTTTGCTGCCCTCCCATCACTGCAGTTCGCTGACAGATGCCTTTCTTGTCCAGTGTGAGACCATGGTGCAAAGGGCATGTGTGGGGATAAGGGAACTCTACTGTCCTCCCAGTGCTGGTCCATGTAGGGGACATCATTAAGCCACCTTTGCCTGACCAAAAAACGCATCCCCCTCAACCCAGTAACACATGCACAGCAGAGGCAGGACTGAGACACTCTGGCTTTACTTGCAAAGGGAGTCCCAAGACCTCAGTGACACAGGCTCACTGCCCATCTTGGGAAGGGTGCCATAACACGCAACCACCAAGAGGTCCCCCACTTTGTGTTTTGCAGTAGGTGTCCCCACAGCAGACTTTACCATGATACCAAGAAAGCTTGTGGGCACCAGGATGGGTCTGCTGCAACAGAGGTGCACCAGGCACCTGCTCTGTGCACTGACCCTCCTGGAGGCTGCCGGCACCTTGGCCTTAATGTTCTACGCACTACTATGGGAAGCCGGGAACCTGGTCAACCTCCCTCAAAAACGCATTGGCTTTTACAACTTCTGCCTGTGGAATGAGACAGCCGGGGAGCTGCAGTGCCTGGAGTACAAGCATCTGCAGGTGATGGGCATCAGCCTACTAGGAATGGCACTATCCAGGGTGTGTGTGTATGGCTGCCTGGTCTTCAGCATCTTCTACCCCATTTTTGTTGCACATGTGAAGTGCACAGAGGAGCAAAAGGGATGGAAGGTGATCCTCACCGTACTCATCATCAAGCTGACAATCCTGTCTGGCGGCCTGGGTATATTTCTTTTCCAAACCTCGCACTGGATTCACCCCTCTGATTTCACTGGAGGCTTCCTGGCACTGCTTGGGACTTACGCTCTGCTACTGCTCCAAATTGTCACTGCCACTATACACCTCAGCTGGGCCAAGCAAAGCTGTTTGTACTAAGGAGGCCCTGCCCATTGAGATTTGACAGTGAAGAAGATGCAAGAGGTATTGATAACCTGATTTAAAACAGTAATCCCACTGCAGTTTTAGTCACTGGCAGGAATTTCATCCTTGGTCCAAAGGCCCGTGTCCAGCCATGCTCTGGCACGTAGTTGTGTGCGGCGCTCCCCTGCAGTGAGCAGGCAGCAGCTACCAACACCCACAGCACAGCATGGAAGCTTCCCAGGAACTGCAGCACGTAACAACACTCCTCAGCCTGGGACAAAGCATCAAAGTGACAGCATTTCTGGTGCTGAACCACAAGACAGTGAAGGGGACAGATGAGAATGAGCACACAGTGGACACAGCTCTGGCCATACCTAGCTGTCCTGGTTTCAGCTGGCATAGAGTTATTTTCTTCTTAGTAGCTGGTGCAGCGCTGTGTTTTGGCTGTGTAAGAACAATGTTGATAGCACACTGATGTTTTCAGTTGTTGATGGTTAATTTTACACCAAGTCAAGGACTTTTTAGTTTCTGGGCCCTGCCAGCGAGAGGGCTGGAGGGGCACGGGGAACTGGGAGGGGGCACAGCCAGGACAGCTGACCCAAACTAGCCAAAGGGATATTCCATACCATATGGTGTCATGCTGAGTATATAAGCTGAGGAAAGGAGAAGAAAATGGGGGACACACATTCGGCATTATGGTGTTTGTTCTCCTAAGTAACCATTGTGTGTGATGGAGCCCTGCATTCCTGGAGGTGGCTGAACACCTGCCTGCTGATGGGAAGTTGCGAATGAATTCCTTGTTTTGCTCTGCTTGCATGTGCAACTTTTGCTTTACTTATAAAACTGTATCTCAACTCACAAGTTTTGCCACTTTTTCGATCCTCTCCCCCATCCCACTGTGGGGGCACTGAGCGAGCAACTGTGTGTGGCTTGGTTACTGGCTGGAGTTAAACCACAACACTAGCCTAAGTATAGGCAGAGAAGCAAACAGGCTTCCTCTCTTGGAGATGCCCAAACAGACACTCCTCCTCCTTCACCTGCTGTAGCGGAGGTTCACTGACTAGGGATGCCTTTGAGGGAGCTGTGGCTTCACACTGCCATCACAGCAGTGACAGCCCCAGAGATACACTGGAAATACCCTGTTCAGCAGGAGTATCTGTACTTCAACTGCTGGAATAATATCTAGAGGGACTCTGCTTTAGTTCTTTAGGGTGAAGTGGCCCACATCCAACCCCAGCAGCAGCAGAGCACCTGGAGAGGCAGCCTAACAAGTTGCTGAACAGCCCTAATAAGGAGAGTTTCCATGAGAAAACTGAATATTTTGGTGCAGAGCCCCAGGTTTGTCCCTGCTGGTATTAAAGGGCTGAGCCCAGCATTCCAGCAGCCTTTGAGACTGCAGGAGAACGGGTTCTGTGGAGGGCAGTTCACCGTAAAGCTAGCTCAGACCAACACGTGCCTGGTGCAAGGCTGTGCTCAGGGAGCAGTGCCAGGGCTGCCAAAGGACAGGTGCAGTGCGCCAGCTGGGCCATTGTTGCCAGCACTGGATGGAGTCTCTCTGCTGTGGCAGTGCATAGCACTGCTCCACGCCATGTCTGTAATCTTGCACGAAGAAGTGCCTGCTTCGCCTTCCATCCCCTTTGGGGACATGAGGGTCCACTTTCTCTCCTGCTGCAGACTTGGTGGGAATGTGGCTGCTGATGCTGGTTTGACTGATTTTTTATTTCAATAAAGTCTCTCACACCTGCCCTGGACTCATGTGGTTTGTTCAGCCCCCCTCAGGACCAGGAAGAGGGTGCTAAGCCATCCTCATGCCTTCCTAAACCCCCACGCAGACTACCATGGGCTCAGCTCCCTCAGGACAGACCCTGCTCCTGCCCGTCTGCTCCCACCCATGCCTTCTTCAGCTTATAGGAAGCCTGCCCTGAGCCTGGAGACAAATTCAGTGTCCCCAAAGGGGATAGCTTGCCACGGCCCACTGTAGCTATCACAGAAGGGCCGCAAGAACAAGGGAGACCCAAGGCTGACCACAGCTATCCAGCTCTGCAGAGCTGGCAAAGACCTTCAAGGCCAGCAATTCCCTGCTCCCCTTCAGCCCCAGCAGGGACCTGCCAAAAGGACACTCACAGAAACCCACATGTCCTCTTTAATCTCTCCATGCTCTGAGATGCCAAACAGAAATGAACATAAATTATTCTGGAGCCAAATCCCACTGAACCCAGCACACAGTGGGAGAAGCGAGTACCCCCTTCCTTTTCCCCCATGGCCTCCATGGGCCTCCCACCAGCTCCACAAGCCACCAACACGGCAGATACACGGCCCATGCCAGGCCGTCCCCCCACCATCCTCAGTGCTGGGGGAGGGGACACTCTCCCCACTGTCCCCTTTGCTTCCGGGGAGCCTCAGAGAAGGCAACGTTAGCTGAAAAATATCTCCCTGACATATTTCAGAGCATCGTCCTCGGAGTCCTCCCAGCCTGCCAACGCCGCGCCGGCACGCGCCCCAGGGGCTGGAGGGGCCGGCGGAGCGGGGCCGCGGTCACCGCCTGCCCCCGCGCTGGCTGTGCCTGCGGGAGCCGCGCTCGGTGGTGGCTGAAGCTCCCGCTCCTCTCCGCTCCCGGCCGGGGCCTTCTCTTCACCTTCCTCCTCGCGGTCCAGGTTCTAACCAAAGAGAACAACCAGGCCGGGCTGCGCGCCCGGGAGCACCCGGGGAGGCGGGGGCCACCCCACCGCCCCTGCGGGCCACCCTGCGTCGGTCCCGGTCCGCCGCGGAGGCGGTTTCCGGGGCGGCCAAGGGGCAAAGGCACCGGCCCCGGCAGCCTCAGGGAAGGGGACAAGGGGACTGGGAAAGGCGGGCGGCGCCCGGCAGCGCCCCCAGACCCGCCTGCCGGAGAGGGCCGCCGGGGAGCCGGCGGCGGCGCGTTCCCTGCCCGCGTCCCGCAGCCCTCCTGCCCGCCCGGCCGCGCTCGGGTGCGACCAGGGCCGCGTCCCCGCCCCTAGGGAGCCGGGCTCACCTCGGCCAGGACCGCCAGGGCAACGTCCACCAGCTCCGCCTCGTTCATGCAGTGCACCACGGCCGCCGCCCTGGACACCGCACGGGGAGACACTCAGCGCGCCAGGGCCCGGCCTCGCCCGCCCCCGCGTCACAGCGGCGCTACCTGGGCCCCGCCGCCGCCCGCCGCCGAGCGGCCTTAGGAGGCGCCGCCGCCGCCCGCTCGTCCCTCTCTGCCACCATCCACGCCGGGAGGAGCCGCCGCCGCCCACCCGCCGCCATGCCCCGTGCCGCCGGCCGGAGGGGGCGGGGGGGGAGACGGGGCGGGAGACGGGGCGGGCCCGGGAGCCGCGCCGCGCCGCCAGCGGGAAGCGCCGGGCCGAGCCGCGTCCGTGCAGCACGGCGGGGCGGAGCGCTGCCGGGCAGCCGTCTGCCGACAGTCCCCTGCCTCGCTACAGCGGGGCTGCAGGCGAGCGGCAAAACAACCACAACGCCCCCCAAACCCGACAGGACAGGAGCCAGCGCTCGCTCGGGCCGGGCAGGAGGCGCGGGCGGGTGCGGGGCTGCGGGGAGAGGCCGGCGGGTGAGCGGGGCGGGCAGATGCGCTGGGCTGGCGTACTTTACTCCAAAACCTCACCCGATGCACAGAGGGCTGCATCCTTCAACATTCGAACAAAGGAGCAAAGCGGGCTCCGCAGCAGCAGCTGTGCAAACGGCACCTTTCCGCAACGTATTCCTGGGCCCCCGCCCCGGGCGCCCCCACGGCGGAGGCAGAACCCGCTCTCCCCACGCCCCCGCCGCGCTGCCGCTGTTAGGCCGCCCCCTGCCGGCACTCGGTGCTGTCGCCCCCGCGTCGAGACGGGCGGCGCGTCGGGGGCTGCGAGCCGCGGCCGCCGCTCGGGGCGGGCTCCGCTCTTGTCGCCCTCTCCCCGCCCCGCCCGGGGCCCGACACAGCCCGCCGGAGGCCTCCCGCGGCTGCTGCGCCCGGGGCGGGCCGTGCCCCCGTCCCCGCCGCACGCAGAGGCGGCCCGGACTCCTCGGGGGGAGCGCGGGCCGGACGCGCCCTGCGCCGCCGGGGCCTCGGGCGAAGGGCCGTGGCGGGTGCCCAGCGCGGCCGCCGGCGGTGCCCAGCCCCAGCGGCGCTGCGGGCGGAGTAGACTCCGCCCCAGCAGGGGGGGAGGACGCGGAGCGGTGAGGGGCAGGCAGTGCCCGTCGCAAAGCCTGCGCCCACCCTGCCTGGCAGAGCAGAAGGCCCAGCAGCAGCTGACAGCTCTAGCTTTGGGACAACTGCTGGCTTTCCCATGGGTGCACCTGCACTGACCAGAGTAGGCAGGATCCTTCACCATGTAGGAGGTGATGAGGCCAAACCACGCTGGCCTGTAGGAGAACGATAACCTGTCACTTGGATGCAGGACTCGAGGGATAGAAATAGGCAGAATGAAATTAACACAGCAGCATCACTATTCTTACCCCATTTGTAGGTGTCTTGCCAGTAGTAAGAGCAGAGCAAGAGGAATATGACTCTCCTTTTGATTCTGAGGTACCTTCTCTAAAGGAGGCAGGGGGGCCCCACCGGGCTTGCTTGCTTTTGGGCTCATTTCCCTCTGCTGCTACCTGTTCAGAAGCAGGACCCTGACATGCTATTGCTGCAGGCAAACTGTTCAGTTAGGGCTGGGACAAAGTGAGGTCGAGCTAATAACCTGTGTCTCCCAGCAGCTGACCTCAGAGCTGGATTTCTAATATAGGATTGAAGCAGTAAAGCTTCCAGCCTGTTGCAATCCTCCGAAATCCCAGAAGGCTGGCGCTTGTCAGGGTTGCTGGCTTTCCATGTCACAGCTCTCTTCTCCAGCTCCAGTCAGTGTCAAATGTTTGCCTGTAAGGCCTACAGTCTAGATGCTTAGCTTCTGTCTAGGTCCTCTTATCCTGGCCAGGTGTACTCTGGCCCATTTCCAAAGCCCTGCTCAAAAGAGAGATGCCTAACATGCTGATTGTTGGCCCTTTTCATTCTTTCTGTCACCTGTTACGTTGTTACATGTCTTGGCTGAAATGGGAGCTCTGTGCATGGAGGCGGTTGAGGAGCCTGTGCCAGTTCTCACGTGTGTCTTTTTAAATTATGCAGATAGATTCTGAAGGTCCCAGGAAAATGTCAGCCAGCATGCTGCTTCCAGCGGCAGACAGACGCAGAGCAGGCATGCAGTCTGTTGGAAAGGAGCATGGCAATGGTAATCTGATGGACTAAATGGTTACCTTTGTAAGCTTCTCTGGAGTGAAGCAGATGGGGAAAAGCCAAGTAAAATAAGCGCTCACAGCAGCCTTGTGCTTCTTACCTCCTTTGTAGGTGTACTGCCAGCAGCAGGAGCAGAGCAAAAGGAAGATTTCGACTCCTGAGAATGAGGTACTTTTTCTTCCAGAGGTAATGTATTACCAGTGGCAGAAGTCACACTTCTGCAGCCCCAGTGCTGTAATGCAGCGTGGTGCTGTAGTGTTGCTGGGAGTTCCTTTCCCCACTGTGTTCTTGCTCACTCAGGTTTCTGCGCTGGTGAGAGAAGAGATTCAGCTAAAGAAGGATGCTTCAAATCAAGCAAGTTATTGAGGTGACAGACAGGTGACTGTTAGAGGCTGATGCATGTATTCGTGAATAGATCCTGTCAGTGTACAGTTCTTGCTACTGAGTTGGAGTGCTGCTCAGAGGAAGTGACTGAACGTGGGCCTGAACTGTATTGAGTTCAGCAACTGTATTGAGACCTCCTTTTGTTTGACAGCTGTGGAAAATGAAAGAACAGCATATCCAGACTGAGTGTTATGCCTGAAGAACAGCATAAAGAATAAGGAGAGGGAACTAACAACTTCCAGGAACCCGCAGGGCCTTCTGGACACATCTTCCAGAACTGCAGCTATCCCAGAACTAGAAGAATGCATGCAACTAAGGAAAAAACACAGCAGTACAAGGCTTCATTTTCTGTGATTGTGTGGAAACAGGAATACCGTCTTGCAAGATAATACATGATTTTCAAAGACACTTTTGCTTTAGATTACATTCTTTCACTCTCCTTTTGGGATCTGTGCTCTTTTGGGCTCCTGTGATAAGGCCTGTACTTCTTTTTCAGGCTCCAAGCTGGAAAGGCCAGGCTGGAAGCCACAGCCCGGCAACAAGCCAGGTTGAAGCTTGGCCCTTCAGAAAGACTTGTAAACCTCTGCCTCTCTAAGCTAGTCAGAGCATTCCCTTTTCATGAGCTACAGAGCCTAGCTCTGTATTCATGTGAGGAACTTTTAAGATTAGGTTTTCCTGGAGCCTAGGAGAGATCAGTTCCTCCATTCTACTGACTGTAGACTGCCCTGAAAGGCATGCTGGCCCATTGCCCAGCTTTCTGGCTTTGAGAGTTGCCTCACAAGACTACAGCAAGTCCTGCTTAACACCATGTTTGTTAAGGAGTTGACAGGAATGCGCTGGGCCCATGAGCTGGAGGTGAGTTCTGGTGGCTTATTTGTGCCACAGAGAGGCTGTGGATTCTCCATGCTTGGAGATGCTCTAAACTGGATATGGCTCTGTGCAACCTGCCCTGACTGACCCTACTTCGAGCAGGGCAGGGACAGACAACATGAGGACACTTTCAGCCTCAATGATGCTGTGCTTTCAAGGCACAAATGTCTCCAGTGATCTGAAAATTTCACACTGCAGGCCTGGTTTTATACAGTCAGACTTTCTGCCTGCTTTAATGAGCTTCTGCCTGAGCCTGACCTCATCAGAGCTGTAACTGTAGTCTTCCTTGGGCTATATCCAACATCTTCAGGCAAAGGTGGCAACAACCACCTTGGACACAAAGTCATGGTGGGAGGTGTGATGCCACCAGTGAAGAATAGCTGTAGAGTTAGCCAAGCAAATCTTGATTTCCAGCCCCCAGGTTGTAACCTGGAAGTAGAGAAGAACCATCACACTCCAGTTCTGGCTGGGCAGCAGTGGAAGCTGCCAGCTATGGAGGTTCTCCTGGCCTTGCCCTCATCTCTCCAAATGCAAGGAGAAAAGCAGAGCTAGGCATTACAACTTTGACAAGTCACTCTTCACAAATACACCAAAGCACACAAAACAGACTGAAATAATAACCTGCTCTCCAGGCAGCTGCCCTTCACATTATGAATGTTAATGGACAAAGGCCATTTTGCTCTTAGAACCTGGATGGAATATACCAAAGGCATCTTCAAACAGTAAACTGGGCCCATTCTTCACATAATTGAAATGAGAGCTCTGCCAAGGAGCAGTACTGTAAACTCCCAATAAAGGCCAAGGGCACCAGCAGCAGTAAGCTCCGTGGTGATGTGTAAGCAGATAGATCTGGCTGCTTGACAGTCCATTTGAAGACTATGCAAGATCCGAGCTTGCCTGATGTTGGGGGCATGCAGGGGGAGACTAGCTTCAGTGACAGGGAGCACCATGCAGGACCAGACTGGTTCTGGCCTTCCCTCCTCCTATCCACCACCAGGCAGCTGCTAAGCATTATGTAGTTTCTGAACTCCAACACAAGCATTTCAAGTCTGACTCTGGATCTCTCCTCTAGCTGGTAGCAGATATCTATCACAAGGGAACACAATACATCTGAATGAATGCCAATTATTTTTGTTCCTGATGTCTTGCACTGATTCCCCCCGTGTGCAGGTGTCTGTGCTTGGAAGTGCCTGGTGAAAGCACAAGGGTTTTTTTTGCCACCCAGGAGACTTCTTGGCACACCACTGCCCCAGCCACCCTCCATGTTTTCCAACAACAGCTGAACAGAGCACAGAAATCAAGTGCAAGGGATTTTTTTTTTTTATGGAAAAGAAACTAAAACAAAACCATCAAAGAAAAAGCACATCGAGAAATGCTATACCAAAAGAATACTCTGGTTTTGCACTGGCCTTTGCAGTTTGAGACATCACCATGCACTGTGCTGTCTCATGCACACCTCCTCCAGCCTCACCTTCTTCTGCAGAACCCCTGACATGATCCCAGCAGCCTTCTAGCCATGTGCTAGTTAAGACTCCCTAATAGAGGGAGCCCAGCTACCACAGTGCGTCAGTGGAGACTTACTTTTCAGTACTGCCACTGATCCCATCCATACCGGCATTCTATTGCACAGTGTTTTGGCAAATGTATTAATGTTTGTCAAGAGGCAAAAGCTACAATGAGAAGAGAGACTGCCTTCTTTCCCATGCAGTTTGTTCCCATGGAGTTAACACTGTTTCTGTCAAGTTTGCTGCTCTTCCACTTCTGTACTATCCAGGTTAGGACTTCTGAGCCAGCAAGGTTGTTAATTTAATCTTCCCATCCATAGAGGCAGTGAGGCAGGTCCCACAGTCCATGGCTGTGCTCCAATCCACTGTGACAACAGGAGCTCGGTGTCCTCCCAGGGAAAGACAGCTCTCCAGGACCTTTTCCTCACCATTTAACTGAAATAAGGAAAGCATAAGATTTTTAAGGAGGAAAATTTCTGTAGTGGGGGCAGTGCACCTGCAGAAATAAAAGCCTGCTATAGACTCCATATCCCTATAAGCATACATAACTAAGCATAAAATCAGAGAGATGTTGAGTTGTATGTAGCACACAAGAAATTTCCAGTCTCATGACAGAAGCACATGTTCTTAAGCAGCTCAGCTTCTAACATCACCCGAGCTGCTGTAATTGCACATGGCAGGCTAAGACTACTCACTGACAAGGAGCATGTAAGCCTAAGATATGGCTCACATTAGCATGGGTGCTCTGAATGCCCCAGATGCAAAGTAAATTCCTTCTGATCTGCCTTGCAATAGCTTATACTGATGGCTATTGACTCAAGAGGAGGCAGGTAAGGGGCGATCAGTAACCACCTAGTTACTGCAGCACAAAAATTTGGGTATTTGAAGCCGCTCAGCTTTACCCTTCATTTCATTTTAGTACACAGTAAGAGGAGAGAATCAGGCTGGGACTAACATAGCATCAGCAAGCACACAAGGCAGATTAAAAACGAGCATCAGACAACAATTACACATTTTGCATTGAACTGGCATGCATCAATACATTTAAAAAAACAAAACTTTGTCCTAGGCACTTGGGCATTAAGAAAAACTGCTGCAGCTAAGCTTTAAGAACACAAGGAGCATACCTACTCCAGCTATATGCAGAGGGCCAAATGCTTACAGAGAGTTCAAACACCTCCTAAACACCACACACTGCTAAAATGCATGTTGTATGAAACTGAGCAGCAACTTTCACAGAGCAGGGATAGACAGGTCCTGCTAGAGACCTTCCAGTGGCTGCTGTTGCAGCCTTGTAACAAAAGCTTGTATGGATGCTTAAGAGTACTCCCCATCACTTCTCAGACTTACCTTAAAAATTACTCCTCCAGTAGAAGAGCATGTCAACATATAGCTACCCTCGGAGTCAAAAGCAAAAAGCCTCCCTCGTGGGAATTGGACTTGCTTGTAGCCACTGTACCCGGACAGAACAAAAGGACCTGTAGCTTCGCTGGGAAGATCATACTCTGACACCTTCAAACCACTTTTGTGAATATTCCACTGAATAAACTAGAATGACAAAAAGATGACAAAACCCCATAGTATAATTCACTGGGATGATAGTAGAGAGGCCATTTGACATTAAGCAAAACAGCTATTCCTCACAAACAGAAGGTGGCATTCGACATCTGTGTAAGAGGCTATATTTATAAAACAGGCTGCAAAGGCTGCAAAGAGTGCCTGCTATCCATGCAAACATATGTCCTGCCTTCCACTAGCACTGCTGCCTATGTATCCTTCTACATTTCATGCAGGATCCCAGTGAGAAATTCACTTAACTCTCACCAGCCAAGGACCCACACCTTCAGGCAGGTGGCTCCCTCCCTCCCCAAGCCACACCTGTATGTATGGCTGAAGACTGTAGAAATTGAAGCTTTTATAATAAACAACAGGGAGCTGCTGACAAGGAATTCATGCTAAGTGGTCAAGGATCTGCTCCCTGGCGAAACAGATCTCAAATGTAGTGATCTCGGGGGCACAGAAACGTCACCTTCACATGGATCCCTTAAGAAGGGGATGTCATCAGCAGTAGGATTTGCAGACAAGGTCCAAGACAGCTCTAGTTCTTAATACTCCTTCCAGCCACTCTTTGCAGAGACTGTATGGAGGAGGGTGGTGCTGCACACCTAAGATTACAGTCAGCAGCCTGCAGATCCTCCAGATTGAGGGTATTTTTACTCCTATCCCCACCATATGGGGAAGACCCCAGAAAGGATAACACTGACAGCTGACCAGTAGACTGTCACCCAGAGCCTACCTTGCCATCCTCGCCTATGCTGTAGACAGTGTTCTCATCACAGCTGAACTCAACAGAGTATACTTCCCCATCGTGTGCCATCCAGCTCATGGCGCACTCGTGCTGCTGCATATCTGAGGGGAGAAACAGTACTGAACACTTCTTGTACTTGCACAGAGCTGAGGTTGAGAGAGGCCCTTCACATTTGTAAGGTCTCTGTCCCAGCCCTCTAAACCAGCCTGGGGGAGACCAATCCAATCCCAGTACCCTGTGCTTATTCTCCAGCATGTGGCTTTTACATGGGCCACAGAAATCATTGCCTTTAACTAGTCACCTCTTCCTCCAGCTTTACAGGGTTGCTCACATGCTCACTGTCAACTGCAGGCATTCTGTTTCCAAACTGCCACCTGTTTTCTTCCCCTCCCATTGCCATCCTGTCCGGCCTCACAGCTGCTGCCAGCTCTGTCTTCCCACAGACCTGGGATCTGGGCCAGAAGCAGATCCCTCATCCACAGAAGAGGGAGGCCCAAACTGTCTTTATCACAAGGACAGGCTGAAAAGGGCAAAACCTGAGAAAGAGAAATTGCTCAGGGAAGGACCGATGTGAAGATCTTGCCTTCAACTGGAACATCACACATAAATGCCTTTCCTCAAGACTCAGCCTCTGATACTGGTACTACTATATGGCAGAGCCAAGACTGCATGGCTCAAGGGCAAGTAAACTCTCTCCTCAACAGGAGGGAAACAACAAATCCAGCAGCACTACCAGTGTCACCTGTCAATGTCCCCCAGAGAAAGTTTATGTCAATTCACTCCTGAGAGCTGTTGTTGAGGAGAGAAAACAGCTTCCACCTTGATGTTCAAGCATGTCCCACAGCTGCCTTCCTACTTGCAGAAGAAAGGCGCTGGGGGCAGCCAGCTGGGGATACCCGAGTGGCCACCTCACTGCCTCGTTTCATAGAATTGTTCAGGTTGGAAAAGACCTTTAGGGTCATCAAGTCCAACTGTTAATCTAGCACTGCCAAGGCCACCACTAAACTATGTCCAGAAGCACCACACCTACAGATCTTCTAAATACCTCCAGGGATGGCAATTCAACCACTTCCCTGGGCAGCCTGTTCCAGTGCTTAAAAACCCTTTCAGTGAATAAATTTTTCCTAATAGCCAATCTAAACCTCCCCTGGTGAAACTTGAGGCCATTTCCTCTTGTCCTATCACTTGTTACTTAAAAAAAAAAAAAAAAAGACCAACACCCACCTTGCTACAACCTCCTTTCAGGTAGGTTTAGGAAGTGATAAGGTCTCCCCTCAGCCTTCTTTTCTCCAGACCAAAGAACCCCAGTTCCCTCAGCCTCTCCTAACAGGATGTTCTCTAGGCCCTTCACCAGCTTTGCTGCACTTCCCTGGACATGCTCCAGCACCTCAACACCTTTCTTGTAGGTGAGGGGCCCAAAACGGAACATGGTATTTGAGGCGTGGCCTCACCGGTGCTGAGTATGAGGGGACAGTCACTGCCCCTGTCCTGCTGGCTACACTATTTCTGATACAAGTCAGGATGCTATTGGTCTTCTTGGCCACCTGGGCACACTGCCAGCTCATATTCAGCTATTGGTCAATACCCCTAACCCTTTTCCATCATACCAAAGAGACGAACAATCCCATCCGCAGCCCCAGTGACCAGCAGGTTGCCATTGTGGTTGAACGCTGTGCAGTTAATAGCAATGGGCTCAGGCTCCAGGGAGAACTGCAGCTGGAAGGGAAAGTCCGCATTAATGCAAAGAAATGGAGCTAGGGGTGTTAAGGAGCTGATCTCCAGGGGAGGGAGTAAAGACTGTATCTAGTAGCAAGAATTCCAGTTTGAAACCCTACATGTCTCATGACTACAGACTTCAAGGTTGGCAGCTGCATTTTACTGTGACACTGAACCAACGATTCACCTCAGCCAAGCCACAGCTTTCTTTGCCATGGCCTCAAGGCTGCAAAACCAGCTTCTGGCAGGCATTAGCTTGAATATGTTGCTGTCTCCTGTACATCAGGGATAGTATTTCTTAAGGGTAGAGGCGAGAGATGGGATGAAGATTCCCTGCCAGAATCTGACCCATCTAAATCAAAACAATGGTGAAGATGACATGAAATGAAACCTCTGAAAGAAGCACTTCATTTAGAAACAGGGAAGGCAGAGGAAATGGCAGCAAAAAAAAAAACCTTCAATGGAGCACAACTGGAGAAAGCCTCAGCAAAGCATCATTCAATCCACCTGGAACATTTCCAGTCACAAACTCTGCAGGCAGGATAGAAACAAGGCTATGGACTACTTTGAAGAATACCTCAAAAAAACAACACACCAATAAAACAAAAAAAACCACCCAAACCCAGAAGCTACTTACATTATTAATTTTTATCCTGTATGTGATAAAGGAGACAGGAGGAAGAGGGGGGGGCAGAAAAAAGGAGTATTGAAAAGAAAGTCAGCATAATTTGGAAAGAGGGCTCCTACACATTGAAACTGAAGACACTCATTCTCAGCAAGCAGACCAAGAAAGAAAAGAAACCCAGCAAGTACCTGCTGCTTCATCGTTTTAGTGTCCCACAGTAGCAGCTTCCCAGGAACTTGGTTCACGCTTTTTCCCCCAGAGCTGACTGCTGAAAAGTCCACGTGGGAGATGGGGCTCTGGGCTGCCGCAGAACAGACAAAGGAGGCACCACTTGGGCTGCAGGCAAGCGAGAGGATCCTGTAACACAGTAAGCAGTCTGAATTACCTCTGTCCGGCACATGCCTCAAGCCCAACACTCAACTACAAGTTCTCCCGTTAAGACCCTGCAAGACAGGGTGCACTGTAAAGGAGGGCAGGATTTGTGTTCTTCGACAGATTTTGAGCACCTCCTGTTTAAAGGAGCAGTTTTATGCTACTCAGACAGGGACTGCCATTTGGATGAAGGCTATAGTCCTGCAGTTGCCGGAAAGCAACAGGAACATGTAAACTTCACCTACCTTTTCATATTCAAACCCAACAACATTTATATTTATATATAAAAATCAGTATTCTAGAGTTACCTGGGCATGTCTTCATCAATGCTGATCTCACAGAGATTCTTCTTTGCTTCTGTGTCATAAAGACGAACTGTCCCGACCCCACTGCCAAGCAATAGCTTGAAACCAGCAAGGAGGAGACGGAAGGAGGGTGAGTGATGAGTACAATGATGCTGTCCAACAACCACTAACACCACAGAGTAAATTTTTTTCTATTTATGCATTCCAATTAAACATCACTCCATTAGGGTACATCCTGTCTTTCTGTGTGTATCACACAGATTATGACTACCCCAGAGCCACAGAAGTCAAAGTAAAATCATCGCTTTCCAGTCAGAAAAGGATCTGATAGGCTCCAAGGTGGAATAAAAGCCACTTCCTAGAGTATAGCTCAACATATATATGTGCAGTCTCAATATCTAGAGGAGCAAGAATTAACAGCCTAAGTTTAAGAAAAAATTAAGTAGAAGTCACCTCCTCTTATCCAGAGGAGAATGAAGTCATCCAGAAGGGCTCACACATGCTTTATCAGTGGTGCTACAATTCAAATAAAAGTAAAACCATGGTGGGATGCATTATCAAAGAAAAAGCAGCAAGTCAGATCCTTTTCACTTCAGAGCCCAATTTGCTGCTGAATCCCCATGTATTTCAGAAAGAAGAACCTTTCTATCAGCAAGCAGGAAATAAATTCCACAAAGCAGAAGAAGCATCAGAACATCTACACAGATAACTTCCTTTCTAAGAGCAAAGGAAAGAGACAAGCTGTAGCACCAGCTCTTCACAGATAGCATTTTGGGGTTAGCAGCAACACATCGTCAGTGCCAGAACATGAACAATATTCCCTCAGTTGCAGGCCTGCCTTTTCACACAGTCCTGTCTCTCCACCAACAGAGGGCATGAAACACTAGCAATAGTTCCAGGACTCAGAATACATATAATTCAAGGCTCCTCTCTAGTTACAGAGCTAGAGAAAAAGTGCTATAGGAAAATTTTAAACTGTTGTGATATTTAAACAAGCCTTGAGCTCCTTATGCACACAGCAACCCCCCAACTCGTCAGGCACCAATACAAAACTGGCTATGGAGCCCTTTTCACACCTGCACAAGTAGAATGTCAACACCACACCCCTGCTCCTCCTTCTCTGCTTCTGGCTCAGGCTACAAGTAAAGCTCCACAGCTTCCTGCTGGACGGTTCCCACAGGCTGTTGTATCAGGAGGCCTCTGCCTGCCTGCCTTTACAAGCAGCTACCTGCTCTGCCTGAAGAGAGGCACTTCTGCTAAAGGAGCTACTTCTATCCTGCAACTGTACCAGCACTGCACCTTGAGAACTTCTGACTCAAGGCAACCAGTGGTGAATTTCTTGCTCAATACACAGAGCACACTCCCCACTTTTTCTTAGACCCTATGGGCTTCATTTCCCCAGGTCCCACTAAAGAGGAAACAAACTGTTGCCCTGATCTTTTCCACAATGCAGCTATCATGAAGTTCACACACACCACACAGCAACACAACCCCAAATCATCTGCTATGATGCTCGGTCTCCACACACAGACTACTCACCAGCCGATCACGTTTGGTTGCCCATTCCAGAGACAGCAATGGAGATTTGGAAATGGATGAAGCTTTAGTTTGCATTATAGGGTTGAAAGACCAAACTTTGATAACCCCATCCACATCCAAGCTGGCCACCCTCCGTCCAGAGCAATCAACCCTATGTGCAGAAAAAAAACCAAGTGGGTATTTTTCCCCCATAAAGTTCTCAGATGCAAGTAGATACCCCAGTAATTCTTCCTCTCCTGGCCACACACCAATTCCTTCTGCAGGAATCAACTTCCTTGCACCGCTTCCTGTTCAGTCCACAGTAACTTGCACAATGAAGCACATCAAGTTCCACATACAAAGCATAATGCCCTTAAGCAATACCATTCTGCTTTCCCAGGGATTTTCTTCCTGGCTGGCATCTCCAGTCAGTCACAAAAATCTGTCTGTTCTCACTGCACAAGCTACAGGCTATTTTCAGTCACACCAGCTAAACTGCCCTACAACTGAGAGTACATGCACTATGTCCTGGACAGAAGAGAGGCTGGGAGAAAGAGGTCAGACACAGCTGGTCCTCTACAGATGCTTCTGTGAGAAAGCCCTCTTCTGCCAGTCCATTACCTGCAGTACATGATTGATGAATGGTGCTCCCCATACTCCTCCTGGCTCAGGACGATGAAAGGCTGCTCCTGCCGGACCCCCACAGCCTCTGCACTGCTGGCAGGCATCCTGGTTGAAGTCTCCGTTTGCTCAGCATGCAGCTCTGAGCACAGCTCTGTCTCAGCTGCACTAGTATCTATTTTCTTCTCAGCACTTTGGCCCTGAAAGAAGAAATCCTGTGTGAAATACAAGAAAGCAGAACCTCCAGATCAAGCTCTTCAGCCACCCCAGCCCTCTGGGAGAAAAAAATCCAAGGAGCTGCACTGACACAAAAGCATTGTCTGCTCAACACCTCTTCTGCCAGGGACCTTTCTGAGCACAAAGATACCAAGCTGCACAATTGCACCATTTAATATGGCCTCCTTGGTTGTAGAGTCCCTTATATCCCCCTCCACATGCTCAGCCACACACCTTCCTGGAAGAATTAAAGGAACCACAACATCTGTTTGGCATACCTCAGCTGGTATTAGAGGCCCATTTTGATGCCATCAGAGCACAGCTTCACAAACAAACATATTTCAAGGAATTCTTGCATTCAACAATATAAGTTACGTCCATGTAATACACAGTTCAGTAAACCTGCACAAAAGCTCTTGTTGGATGGTGAGCCCCAGGCATAGATTATCCTCATCTGCCAAAGATTTAGTCCATGCACACTGGGGCAACCACTGCAGCCAACTGATTGATAACGGTAGAGTTGGCACAAGAGTCCAAAAGCTTAAAACCCAGTTTGACAGGGCAGAGAGAACAAGTTGAGTTTTATGAGGTGAAGGTATCTGAATGAGAAAAGATTTGCACTGCAGCAAACAGCAGTGTTTGAAAGCAGCTTAGTCTTCCATTGCCACAGGAAGCTGAACAAGAAGCAGATACAGCACATAATGCAAAGCACTTGACACTGTACCACGACATCCTTCCCTCTAAACTGGAGAGACATGAATTTGATGAATGGACCACTTGGTAGATAAGGAATTGTCTGGATGGTCACACTCAATGAGTTGTGGTCAACAGCCAGCGGTGAGTGGCATTCCTCAGGGGTCAGTACTGGGACCAGCACTATTTAACACCTTTATCAGCAACATGGATGGTAGGATCAAGTACACTCTCAGCAGGTCTGATGACCACACCAAGCTGTGTGGTGCAGGCAACACACTGGAGAGAAGAGATGCCATCCAGAGGGACCTCAGCAGGCTTGAGAGGCGAGCCTGTGCAAACCCAATGAAGTTCAACAAGGCCAAGTGCAAGGTCCTGCACAAGGGTCAGGGCAATCCCAAGCACAAATACAGGCTGGGCAGAGAATTAATCAAGAGCAGCCCTGAAGAGAAAGGCTTGGAGATGTTGGTGGACAAGAAGGTCAACATGACCTGGCAATGTGTGCTTGCAGCCCAGAAAGCCAACGATATCCTGGGCTGCATCAAAAGAAGCATGACCAGCAGGTTGAAGGAGGCAATTCTCTCCCTCTACCCTGTTCTCGGGAGACCCCACCTGGAGTACTGCATTCAGCTCTGGGGCTCCCAACCAAAGGCAGCCATGGACCTGTTGGAACATGTCCAGAGGAGGGCCATGAAAACAATCAGAGGGCTGGAGCACCTTCCTGTGAAGACAGGCTGAGAGAACTGTGGTTATTTAACTAGAAGGAAACACTCCAGGGAGACCTTACAGCATTCTAGTACCTGAAGGGAGCGTACAAGAAAGTTGGAGGGGGACTTTTTACAGAGGCACATAGCAAGAGGACAAGGGTATGAAATGGCCTTAAATTGAAACAGAGTAGATTTAGATTAGATATTCTTTATCTAAAGAATAAATTCTTTACTGTAAGGGTGTGGGACACAGGAATAGGTTGCTCAGAGAAGCTGTGGATGTCCCATCCATGAAAGTGTTCAAGGCCAGGTGGGATGGGGCTTTGAGCAACCTGGTCTAGTGGAAGCTGCTCCTGCCCACAGCGGAGGGGTTGGAACTATATGACCTTTAAGGTTCCTTCCAACCCAAACCATTCTGTGATAAGCCAGTAAAACATCTGCAAGCATTCCTTCGCTAAACCATCCTCTAAAGATTAAATGCTCCAAAACTGTTTTGAAACCCTGTTCCCTAACACATCCTTGCATTATTTATAGTAGCTTCACATCTTGAGCAATGGGTCAAACACTGGATAATGAAATAATCTGAAATCACAAAGCTAGAAAAGATTGGGAAATAAATCCAAGAATGCCCCTCTGTGTTATTTTATGTGGAGAGATAACAACCAATGAATGACAGTCATGTGAAAAAGAGTGCTGCCACCTTTCAGTTTCCTTTTTGCTCACACACATTGAGAACAAAGCTAAATACTATCAACTTCAAACACTGCCTTAACCTGGAACGTCACAAAACAAGGGAAGTCAAAGGATACTTAGGGGAAGCTGGGCTTTGCAATTTTCTGACCAACGTTTAATTAAGCAGTGTTTTAGATAGTACACCAGTGAGCATTCAAGGCTATGAGAGAACTTTTCCTCATGGCTATCTCCTCTCTAAAGCAGTGCTCCCCATCACAGAACAGCCATATCTACTGGCTATTAGGCAACAGTCGCTCTGCACCGTTTCTCCCCCAAGGGAGTGCCTGAGATGCTGCCATCGTTCCTCCTGCGCTGTTATCCTTTGACCACATGCCTGCTGAAAGCCAAACAATATACAGGTGAACAGAAGTAGTCCACTGCCCTTCAGCAGTTAAAATTGAGGACAGTTTTATTATTTTAGCAGATTAGAAAGAACAGTACACCCCCAGGCAGACCTGCACTATACAGTACAAAAGAACTCCAAAAATCAAACATCACTCCTATCCAGAAAAACTTTCTATCAGCTTCTTCTGTCCCACAGAGAGCCTGCACAAACCAGCATAAGAACACACAGAAGAGAACTCACTTGAGCAGAATGGGTCAGGCAAGCCCTTTGCCACTAAGGAATGGGGATTATAACACAGTATGTGAACAAAACCATTAAGCCAGATAAAACATACGCCCTCCACAACCAGGCTGTTGAAAAGATCACGACAAAAGACAACTCTTCTTCCATTTGAAATGTCAATACTGATTCCCTTCTAGGGACACAGAACCTTTGATACAGAATGATCTGAGTAGCAACTCAGAAGTGTAACAGGAACACTTGCACTTGTACCACATAGTACAACAAACTACAAAACCCCTGTAGCCCTCCACTTCCCAGCCCTGCGGCGCTGCCTGGTACCTGAAAGGTCCCTTTGGAAAGCAGTTCCTTCCTTTCTTTCCCATGCTCTTGCAAGCGCTTCTGCCGCTGCTGCAGGGAACTTGACTCGCCTGCTAACCCACTGAAGTGGCTCTTCCCATCCTTACAGCTCACTGTTCCTTCTTTTCCTTTGGCACTCTAGAAGGCAGAGGAATGATTTGGCAAAGTTACACTTGTGCTAGGCTGCAGAACAAAAAGCAAAAGAGGCGGCAAAGAAATCAAGCACCTGCAAGGCCTCCACAAGACCCCATATAACAGCAGCCGTTCTTGTGCTGCATTCAGGCCCAGCATAAACTTGCAAGGAAGGAAAGGACACTTCATTTTTTCAGGTGGAAGCAAAAGCTTAAAGCAGTGCTGTGCTGCAAATTAACTCCTTGGATACTGAGCACCTTTCAATAAAAACAGTGGAGAATTACCTGGTGATTTGTTGGTTCTTTCTTCCCTAGCAGCATACTGCCAGTCTGCATTGGAGAAGCCCCACTTGGATGGGCTGGTCTGGAAGGGCCCTTTTTACTTTGTGAGAGAAAAGAGGACAGAAAGCCTCCCCGGGACTGAAGAGAATGCGCAGTACTCCGCTGACTGCAGGTCATATCACTAATTAAAAAATAAAATTAAGAAAAAAAAACCAACCCAAACAAAAACAAAACAAAAAACCCAAAACACACAAACCACACCAAACAATATGAAATTGTAGCCAGACAGCCTGATCAAAGACCACCCAACAAGCAAAGTGCCAGCTGTATGAACCACTAGAGGACAGATGTCCCTTTCCAAGCCAATGGACTGCTATGCATTTAAAAAAAAAGTTTCAAAACATCCTGTTAGTGCCTAGAGCAGATCATAATTACTACAACCAAAGCTCACTTCTCAGAGATGCCATTGAAACAGCAGGCTCAACTGTTGCTGAATCTCCTGTAATGCCACCTCAAACTGCTTCCACTCCATCCGGTTAGTTTAGAAAGACCCAAAGGGAAAGGCAGATTTCTAAAGAACCTATTCAGCTGGGATTCCACTTCTAAGCATAAAACAGACCTACTTTGAAATGCATTCAGCATCCAGTGTTTTACTGAACATCTTCAGATATTCAGCAAGTCATGTTCAGCAATTTCAAAGCACAGGCCCTCAAGCATCTCAAAAACTAGACCCAAAGTAAGAAAGTTTAGGTCCATTTCTATGATTACACACACCTCCCTTCTCAACCCACAACGACAAGAACAGCAGCTGCTTCCCAGAAGGTAACTGTCTGACCTCACTCCGCTACAGCTTCCTCAGAGCAGAGCAGCACCCAGGAGAAGGGGAATACAAGCATCTTCACTGTGTCCATCCTCTCTTCTAGGAAGGAATTATTCTACCCAAGTTGAGCTTTGGGTTCAGCACACATGGAAAAAGCAATCAGAACTGGCCCCTAGACTAAAAGACAAAGTTGTGCACACAAGAAATGCCACTTCTTAGGCAAGTTTTTCTAATACAAATTGACAAAAATTAATATGGGAATAAATTATCCTATCCTTCATGTCACTGTCCCCCATGTGTGCAGATGAACATCAGGGCTTTCCACACAGAATAGTTAAAAAAATCTCAAAATAAACTCTTGTAGCCGGTCCTGTGCAGAGTGTACAGTGCAGTTATCAAGACAGTTCAGACACTTAAGTCTATCAGACAATTTTTCGATTAAAACAAAGACTTTGTGTGTGGCCTCTGCCACAACTTCTATTTGTCACTGTCAGCAGGATGATTTGATCAACCCCCCTCTGTCTGAATAGAACTGAAAGAAGCACATGAGAAAGTCAAAGCCCCAGTAGTATTAATACCTTGCGGCTAAGCTACATTTGCTTTCAGATCCTTTTAAAGAAAGAAAACATCTCAACACCATAATGAATTCAAACACAGACTTTCTTTTCATGACTCTGTACCGGGGGGAGGGGAAAAAAAAGTTTAAATAATTACACAAACCGTATCACTGTGTATGTTGCCCAATTTCCACAGATAGGAATACAATGGATGTAACCATAAAACACCCTTTAACTGCAACAAGTTTATAGGGAATTCTCTGCATAACTGAGCCTCACAGAAAAAAACCCTCCTTTTCCCCCAACTATGCAAAAGCAGGAAAGCATCTCTGCATAAGAATGACCCTTTTGGGTCACACAGAAAGAACGTTTTCAAAACAACACAGGGCACTCACCTACTGCACTACAGATACTAAGTAAATAGGAACCAAGAGTCAATCCACTTCAGTTGAGCAGTACTGCAGGGTATTGCACTGCTACTAGTGCCCTGACTGCCCAGAACACCTTGGTGTAATGCCGACAGGCGAGCAGAATCACTTCCATGTGTACTTGGGCTCTCACTGACTGGCAAAAATCTGTCTACCAAATGGCAGGAGAGATGCCCATCATGAACACCCCCATTAAACCCACTTAGGTCACCAGAATTTCTGCCTGGATGTCTTTCTGCATTGATTCCTGGCAAAGGGGACAAGTAAATAACCCTCCAGGAGCCTCCCTGACCCAATAAAAGCAGCAGAGCCTGTCCCCACCTCCTCCCCTGCAGGCACTTACAGCTCAGAGTCCCCTAGCCGATCCATGTTGGCCACATATGCAGGTAACTTGTGATGCACAACTGCTTGTTCCACCTGAAATTCCTCTTTCTTCATGCGAGAGGATTCAGCCTGCAAAGCAAACAACTACGGGAGAAAAGAGCAAAGTAAACAAAGGGTCACTGAGATTCACCTCCTTCCCACTTGCTGAAATGTTTACTCCTTTTATTTCAACAGCCCTAGAAGGGTGGGGAGGGAATAGTGTCACTCTGACTGGCTAAGCACCACACTAGTCCAAGTAATCAAGAAAATCAGTACTTTACACACATGAAACTGGAGCCTAAGGAAAACCCTTCACTCCTCTCCTTGGGCTGTTGCTGTAAGAACATTAATGGGGCTGGTAACTAGAGCTGGCCAGGGCAGAGCTGATCAGCCACCCCATGCATGCAGTTCAAGGCCAGGGCAATGCATGTGACTGGCAGCAGTGATGTATGGGCACTGAGCCTAGAAGGTAATCTTCCCACGGCCAAGGGTTTGGTGAGCTGGCAGAGTGCACTGATGACAACACCATCAGGTCACCCCAAAACCCAGTTCCACACCATGCCCAGCTCCCTCCCAAGCATGACCAAGTGAGATTTATCTCCACATTGTGAAGAAACATATTTTTCTTTTTTCCACTTAGCAGAGAGGAACCTCAGGATGCAGCTTTCTGTGACAGATGTGGTTTATGCCTGTGACTCTTGTTCACATGAGTTCCTCAGGCTTTTCTGTTTCCATACATTCGTTTTTCAGATATAATTCTTTTTCCTTTTACCACAGTATTTAAGGAAAGAAACTACAGGAAGAAAAAGGAGCTTTAGAAATCCAGTTTGCTATTTACATATTTGCATTGTTTCAAGTAGTGATTCTCATTTCATGGTTATTTTCAACTAGCATTGAGTTAAACCTGTACTCTGTAGGTAGCTGCTTGCTTTTCTGACTTGAGCTGTTCTTCAAAAAGGAAAGTCCAATTTTAGTCTGCCTATTTGCCAGAGAAATCTTATCTAGTCTGTAAGTGATATCAATCAACACACCAAAACAGCTTTAATTTTACTAAAAGTACAGAATACAAAATTGGAGGAAATAGAGGAGCCTTGTTTCAAAACATACCTGATCCTGCTGCTCCCATCCACTGACCATCTTTGCAGAATCCTCCTGTCAAAATCTGCCTGATCCACTGACTTCATACAGTACAGTGACAAACCTCACCTTTCATAAAAAAGCCTCCTTTTTGAAATCAATTATTCTATTTTACTTCAACAGTTTTACTACAAATGAACAGCATTGATCAGCCACCAAAAGAGTTGGAACAGGAAGCACAACATACAATGTAACATTTTGTAACACAGGAGGTAAACCAACTTATTTTACTGAAGTAATCATGCAGGGAGAGCTTTTACTTGGTATGTTTGAGGAAGTGAAACTAAAGTAGTGCTTACATGAGTAAGGCTTCCCACTTGCACATGATCATCCACATGTGATCCATAATTTAGAAAGTTCTTAAACTGCAGATTTCCAAAATCTCTCTCATAGGACATTATACTGGAAAGGGACTGATTCATGTTATATATTCTTATACCATCTAAGCATCTGCCCATGATACTGTCAAACACAAGACAAGGAGATGGGCAACATTTTGTCTGAACCAGTCAGACCTTCTTATGGTTTCCTGTAAGGTCTAGAGTTGAGAAAAAACATTCACAATTTTTCCATTAGTTAATCTAAATTGCTTTGGTGCATGCCAACCACACTGAAGTGGCCATTTCAGAAGTAATGTTTTACTGCCTCTTTGCCTGTTTTTATTGCTCCACCAGCTAAAATCTGGAAGTGACTAAATACTATTCAGAAGTTTACATCCAAAGTCAGCTATATATGCCCTTAACCTGCCACTAGTTTCAGTTCTCTTGACTTGCACAGTATCCAGCCACCTGTCAGACAGTACAGGGAGAAGGATCACCTCCAGTGGAGGGACAGCAATACTCTAAATAGACATTTTATATGATCACAACCCCAAGTTTGCTGGAGACAGTTGAAAAATAAACCAAAATAACAAAGGCCTTAGAGGAGAATCTGACTTGGAATAACTGCACTGAACAGTTACAGCTTTCTTGAATAGATGGAACCAATTTTACAAAACTTAGAGCCTCATACAGTCAGCAAGACTGACTTCAGTTCTGACCTTATGCCGCAATGATTCATTTTCTTCTTGTATGAGACTGCTCCTGAGACATTCAGCTTCAAAGTTCAAAATGACTGGAACTGGTGAGGAACGTTAAAGAAAACCAAGGCAAGAATTTGTATGCACCAGACTTAATTCTAAAAGTCAGCACTCCATACCAGCCACTTGCCTGTAAGACAGCAAAGCCGCTCAGCCCATACAACTAACAAGAAGTTATGTGCAAGGTCAGAAGACTAGTAACAGCTTAGTTACCTAAGCCAACTTTGTACTTTACTGTTGCACAAACTATCTGACATAAGACTTCGCAAGGATTTTTAAATCCTTCCTTTTTACATGACCAAAGTGGAGGACAAGACAAGTTATGTTACTGCATTAGTGTACACTAAAGACACAGTTCAAGATGATCTGTATTTCAGCTGCAGTGTAAACCTGTCCATCAGCAAACAAGGTCAGAACTCTGTAGTGGGGGACAAAAGCAGTTACTTCTGCCAGTGTTGAACTTTAATAGGAAAGTGAGCTGTCCCTAGACAATGTTGTGAACATAGGTACCCGCAGAAGAGTCTAGCAGGAGATGCCAGTTCAGTTATGGACTATGACCCAAGGTTGCATGCCTGTTTCGTACTATGCCAAGCAAAGAGGAAAAGCATTTCAGAACAAAATGTGCACTTCCAGTCACTTGCATAGTGACAAGTTACTATGGCTGAACAACCACAACTGTCTGCACCCAGGGAATATAATGTATCAGATAATTGAACAATAATTATTCCAACATCCTCTGGTAAACACCAGCTTCCTATTAAGTCTTGGCTCCAAACCTGAAAGCAGAAAGCTCTGCAACATTATATTCTTGACACCACTGTTAATAGTAAGCATTTTACTAGTACCAGGGCAAGGGAGATTTAACTATTAGTTGCAAAAAAGGATATGCATGCACTGAAACAAGACGCTCAGGAAGTTGTGCAGAGACACAATAAATGTATCTGCCCACTGGCGTGAGAAATAGGTAGCAAAGGTGGGGTTGGAGTCTGGGGCAGGGAGGAAGGGCAGGACAAACCAATCCTTCCACTCCGCCTGGTTCTGGAGCTCAGAGGCCTGCTTGAGGAAAAACTCCTGCGCCTTGTCATTGCGGCTGGTCTGAAATACAGCAAGAAGAAAAGGGCTCACGCTTTCATTAATGCCACCACGTGGGTTCTAGTAATATTTGCTCTCTGTTATGAGCACACTAACAACTATTTTCATCACCCAACAGAGCACATGGTTAGAGTTAACAGATTCATCAAGGAACAAAAGCACCCCAAATATACCAGGAAAACGCATTTAATTTGACCTTCTTTCTACTCACCAGTCTTGTTTAAAGGCTGAGGCAAGTTAAACTGATCACACTGATTTCCAGCTAAACCAGTGCAGTTTATGCACTAAAACATCAGCATTTACGTACAGGACCAAAGCAGACTTCAAATTATTCAAACCTACAGAAGACATAGCCTGAAAAAGTTTCCATCCAATACATTATTCGGGAACACAGGACAAGTATGCCCGAGGGCAAGTATAGGGCAAAACAAAACATGAGAAAACTCACTTCCAGAAATTTGCATTAGATTTTCACTCCTCCAGCAGCACACATCATTAAAGATTTTCAGTCAGGGAACAGAATCAAGGAGGTAAGATAGCAAGAAATGAAACACAAAATCCTGACAGGTATTTGTCTACTGTTTGTCCGAGCCCTGCCTGCGTAACAGATTCCTTTGACTTTCCTAGTGTTTCAACAAGATACACTCTGCTCCATTTTAAACTCATTATTTTCCATCCTATTCAAAGCAAACAAAAACCATTCACTTATTTTCTCTCCCACAATACCTTGTACAGATTTGAAGCTCACTTCTCCCCTCTCAAACTAGAACTCACCTCCACAAACTTCAAGTCATCTTTTTTTTCTTCTGGACCCTCCAGCTCCCTTGATCCTTTAACAACTGTGGTACCTCAAAGGAGTGGCTGAGTCCTGACAGCAGGTTAGAGTGGAAGGAACACAGACAATCCTGCCTGTTGATCCCCAACGCTGCAGTAACAGCTCTACTGCTGCCTGCTCCATCATTCCATATTCTACATTGGAGCAGTTGACTACTACCTGCATACAGGTGCTTGGGGCTTTCTTCCTGCTCATTTCTTCATACTCATGAAGACTGCTTTGAGCACTGTTCTTGTCCTTCTCTGTTCTCATGGCAATACCCCACAAGGAGGTGTTTACAAACCTCGTGATCTTTCCCAGTATCCAAGTTATTAACAGAGGCTGAGCAGGACTAACATCTAGTCTGAGGGGGACCTGCCTTCATATCCTAGTATCTTGCTCCCAACTAACTGTATTTCTCATCTGAGCTCCCCTATCCTGCTTACAAACTTGTCATGCAAGCCTGCGTGACATTCCTTACTATGCTCCTGATATACGACACATCAATCGCTTGTCCCTTACCCACCAGGCCTGTCAGGGTTCACAAGGATATTTCATTGCTATGGTTTCAGAGACCCGGTTCTTTTTAACACAGAAGCCTAAAAAAACCAAACACTACCTGAACAGTATGGACAAGGTAGTATCGGAATAAGCTGGTTTTCAGCTTGTTCACTGTTGGCCGGTACACATCTTCCAAACGGCTGAAGAGGCGTCGGTCCAGGTAACTCCAGTAATCCCGCAGGGCAGCCAGATCATAGCTCTGAACAAACTGCTGCAGCTGGTCCACTATCTTATCCACCTAAAGCGGGCAAAATGGGGAACACTACAGTCATGTGAGGGCTCTTCCAGCACAAGAGACTTTCTGTAACTTAACACTGAGAAGCTTTAACTGCACAAATAATAACACAATCCAGCACTTATGCATTAGCTATTTTCCTAATCCTAGAAACACTCTGCATTTTGTATTAGCATTCTTCCACTCCGCAGCACCTTCCAAACAAAAAAAATTAAAAAAAAAGACATGAAAGAACATAGCCAAGCAGATTTTGACAAAAAGATCATATGTCATTAATGCAGTTGGTGGGTTTTTTTGCATGTAAGCAAAACTTTCCACTTTTAAAAGAAGTCAGTTGATAACAGCAAAACAGGAATAACGTGATTAAGTGTTCAAAACTCAACAGCAGCACCTGGAAAACTTATTTTTAGACTAAAAGGAAAAAACTATTTAGCCAACAGAAAGAGGAAGAAAGAACCATTGTACTGCAATCTTTGAAGTACCTTTATCTTTAATAACATCCTCTACTAACAAGACTGGCATTAAAGTTTGAAACAGAAGGGGGTTTTGCCATTATGACTCTGAAAATCACTTCTGCAGTACCAATACGGCAGAACTGTGGTGTGGGAATAGTTGGGGTTTTTTTCTCATTGATTTCTGATGGCCAAGACAGGCATCAGGGGGAAAAAAAAAGTTGGTAGTTTAATTTTCTCTAGGTTGCAAAGTTGTTCAAATATGTGGTTTGCTCCCCCTCATCAGTTAATATCTTAGGACATCACCCAGCTTCTGTCTCTGTGGTTCCTACAGATAAAAGGAACTGAAGTCTAAGTCTGTGACGCCAACAGTCCTTTCTTGGACAATACAATTTCAATTAAATCAACTGTTTTCCAACCTCTAAACATTAGCAAAGTGCTGAAATTTTTTAAAATAAAAGCAATATGCTTTATGAATTATGAAGGCAGTGCTTGTACTATTGTTAAAGGAAACTGTTCAGAACACTACATTCAGTGCCCAGCACTGCTGCTACAGGAACGTGACGCTCACACAAAGGGCTGAGACTGTATTTTTGAGGCTGTCAAATTCTGCACCAACTTTCACACATCTAGCAAGGCAGGTGGTGCTTAAGACATGTAAACTACAGTGCGGAGCTGTAAAGCCGCCAGATAAAAGTCTCACGGCTGAGAAAATATGCAGGCAAAGAGATGTCCTCCCGCCGCTGCCCACTCGAACGCGCGGCTGCTCCGTCCCCCTCGGCACGAAGCTGAGAAGCCCCCGCGCGTTACCGGGGGCCGAGGGTGCACAGGCGGCGGCCCGGGAAGGGCCGAGCAGGCCGCCGGCGCGGGACGGCTGCCCGGGAGCTGCGGCCCCCGGCTGGGAGCTCAGGCGAGGGGCTGGCACCCACCGCCGCTGCCCTGCACCGCCGCCACTTCGTAGCCAAGCGGCGCAGAGCCTCCAAACAGCCAGAGCCCCCCGCCGGGCGGCCGCGCGTACATCGGCTGCGGCAGGGCCAGGTGGCGGCCCCCACCGCCGGGATGCGGAGGGTCCAGCCCGTGCGGCCGGCCGGGCCCCGGCGACCGACCCAGCCCGGGCAGCTGGGGGGCGGCCGTCCCTGAAGCGAGCTGCTTCCGCGGGAAGGCACGGGGGCTCGGAGCGCCGCTCCCAGAGCCGCCCCGCTCGCCCAACCCCGGGAACGGGTGCGCAGAGGGGCGCCCGCGGCCTGCCCGGGAACAGCGGCCTCCCCAAGGGCCACCCGCGGCCAGCCGGGAGCGGGGACGCGGCCACCACTCACCCGGAAGCCCTTCTCCCGGTCCGCCTTGATCTCCGCGTCCAGCTGCTTCAGGGCTGCGGTGAAGCCGCGGAACAGCAGATACTCCCGCACCAGCTCGTCCGTCCGCTCCGCCGCCGCCGCCATGGGAGCCCCGCGGCGCCGCCCGCCCACGGCCGGGGGTAGGGGGAGCCCGGCCCGGCGGCAGCAGAGCCGCAGCCCCCAGCGAACCTTGCCGCGCCCACCCGGCGCGAGGCGCGCCGGGGCTTGTAGTCCCCAACTAGCACATGCGCACGACCCGCCCGCCTTTTCCCGCCTCTTCGTTGCTACCCTCCCCGCCGGCGTCCACTGCCCGCGTTTTTCCCGCCTCCTTACTGGCCGCCGCCGGGCACCGGAGGCGTTCCGATTGGCTCTCCGCCACGTGCGGCTCTTGTTGCTGAGCGCAGGCGGGCAGAAAGCGCGGCGGCGGCCATGGAAGGGGCGGGCGCGGGTGGGGGCGCGGGTGCGTGCTCGGGCTCGGGCCGGGCGGGGTGAGGTCGATCGGGCGATCGGTCGATCCCCAGAGGTGTCCGGTGTGAGCAGCCACGGTCGGCCTCGAGCCGGCCTTTCCGCTCCCGGCAGCAGAAGAGACGGCAGGGCCAGGCGTCCTGTGTGCCGCGCTGGCGGTCGGTACTGGGGCAGGGGGCGTCGGTCCGTCCTGCGGCGGGTGCCTTGGACTCGGTCAGGCCGGTGGGGTGGCTGCAGCAGGCTCGGCTGGGCATGGGCCTGGCCCTTTTGTGTATGTGTATGTCCGGTGGTGTTGCCTGCTCCGCTGTCACAGTTTAATTGGAAGAAAAATTCCAATGCTGTGAATAAATCTTTTAGTAACATTGGTGGAAGCTGAGGAGTCTCAGCACTTTCTGAAGCTGAACCCTGGGTATCCCATGGAAATGGAGCATCAAATCATTGCAGGGAAGGGTGCAGGAGGTGGGAGGTTTGGCTGTGTTTCTTGCAGTGCAGTTTATCATTAGTGGTAGATTAGGTTTTAGTCAGTACTTACAGATGGCATCCCTCAGGCAAAGAGAAGATTTCAGACTCCAGGATTTCCTACAGAAAAATGAGCTGGAGTGCTTTTGTCAGTCACCCTGAACTTTTTTGTCTGTCCACTACACAGGCTGTAAGATTTTTTTCTTTATTTATATATTTAGTCCATATAAAGTGCTGCAGCTTTTGATGGAGACAGCTGGAGCCTGTAGGAAGACACGTGCGAGAGTAAGTCCCAGTCCCCTGACACACCTGCAAGAGGTAGAATCCTACGTGGCAAAGCGGCGCTTGTCACAGGCACGCCACCGCGCTAGGCTGGGAAGACTTTTCAGCGGCTTGCGGGAAGCTGTTCTATCCCAATCACACAACTCTGCCTCAAAGGTGCGGAGCAGCGACTATTTCTCTATGCGTCGCTGTTATACCTGGGTGTGTTTAAATTTAGCCAGGTTTATTAATATGACCACTGTATCTTTATGGGTGCCAGTGTGTGTGAGTGTGATTTCACTGTGTGAAGTTTTCCTGGATCTCTTACTTTAAAGCTGCCAGTTCAGCATAAGCAAATTGTTTACTTCATAGTCTCTGGGTCATGGGTTGTTCATGTGCCTTATATGTGCTTTTCTTAAGGGGTTTTTGCAGCTTCTTTATAGCTTTGCAGCTTCTTTGTAGTGTTTTGGAAACAAAGCAAAGGATCCTGTGATGAAGTTATCTTGATTTCACACCATTTTGCTATGAAATCAGAGTGGTGAGTTTAGGGACAGAAACAGTTAAAGGGGAGGGAGTAATTCATTCAGCCTTATGAGGTGCATTCTGTCCTCAAGACACTGAAAAAATAAGTCTGGAAAAAAAACCATCAATGCTGTCTATTGATCTCTGCTAAACTAAGAGACTATTTTATCGTTTATAAAGATGAAATGAACCCAAAATACTACTGAAAAGATTGATACTACCATGCTCAAAGCAGAGGAATAAACATCAGGAGTACTTTTATCCTCAACTCTGCCACTGATTCATTTAGTTAGATTGGTTACTTACAGTTTTCCAGTTTGTAAAATGGAGAGCGTGGTGATTGTTTAGGACAGGAGTTGTCCTTGTAAAGGGCTTTAAGACTCCGAACATGTAAAACTGCTATCTGGTGCTTGTGCCTGCTGAACCCCTTATCTCTCCTACAGATTGAAGTAGGAGTTCGGTTTGCCATGTTCTGAACAAAAATGCAAGTTAAGCTGAAGTCACCATGAGCTCAGAAGCCAAGACTAAACAGATACTTGTTTTGTCTGGACTAAGGGGACTATCATCACATACCAACTCTTAAAATTGCTTTTTAGTAGTATCATGTGCCCCTTGTGTGACTTTTGAAGGTCAAAAGAAGTTGAGTATCTTCAAGAGCCTAAATAGGAAAGTTCACTTGTAATCCTAGTTCTTAGTGTCTGGCTAAAATACCCAGTGTGACAACGCTGAAAGGTAGACATCCTGTCAAAGGTGAGTGGGATGGTCTCACCAATCACATATATATTGAAATATTTTTGAGGTGTATATGTTTAAATGCATTGGCCATTTGTTCTCAGTTATGCTTGCTATAAATGATGAAGGAATGATGTTCAGCACTGAAGTTACTCCAGTAACTATCAGTGTAGCTGAGAGCAGAATATGGCAAAGGCTTCTCCTAGCAAAGTTCTCATGGGAAATTATTAGTAAAGTCTTATGCCTAAAGTTGGTAGACGTCCAACAAGACTTCACAGCATGGTATTTCTGGACATGCTCCAAGAAAAGAACAATCCAAACAAGACTGTTTGCTGATGAAAGAAGATCACAGTTAAGTAGCAAGTATCTATGTGACCAGGTGTTATGTGTATGTGTTGCATAATACATACCTAAATATTTATATTCTGCATTTAAGTTTGCTCTGGTATTAGTTCTTGCCCCTTTTCATATGAATGAGGGTATCTGGTGAAACAATACAGTTGTTTTCGCAGGGACATCAAGATAACTGAATATCAAAATGAAGGAAAAGTGAAGAAAACAACCAAGGCCTGTTAAAACATTGGTCTAGTCAGAGCAGAGAGCAATCAGTTCTGATTTTTTCTTGTGTTTAGTATCAGGTTTTGCGTAAGGCTAAGAAATCTATCCAGAAGTTGGAGCAAACCTTGGGTTCTTTGCTGGAGATGAAAGGTAACTATGCAAGTATTTGCTTTGGACAGAGCACCTGGACTTGTTTATTTATTTGTTAAAGAGACATTTAGGTACCTAGCTGAGCCAATTAAAGCGTTAGAGCTGACTGTGACTTTAGTTGTAACAGTAAGCAAGGGGTAGCAAAAAGTCTTACTGACCTACTAAGCACTGCACCTCAGAAATCCCCCTCTGACTCTGAGTTGTTCCTACCCCCTCCCCTGCCAAGGTGAAGGAAGGAAACTGGTAATTCCTGCCATCCCATGGTCAGGCAGAATGGCATTGTCACCCTGCTGCCAGTTCACCCTCAGCAGGTGTGAGGCTGGTGTGGGTCGCCAGGCTGCATGCTTGGGCTCCCACTGAGAGGCTGCAGGAGCATGTGTGCTCCTCCCGGCCTCAGCAATGTGGTGTAGTGTGAAAGAGCTGGCATGAGCACCCAGGATTGCGAGTCAAGCACAGCCAGAGCTTGAACTGCAGGCTCTGGTGTCAGGTAAAGGAGAACAGAGAAGCTGCTGAGGATTTCCAGGTACAGGAAATGGAAGCCTCTAGTTAAGAATTTACTCTGATAGAAACGGGTAGAGAGGTGCTGTGGCTTTGTTTTCTTTCAGCTTGGTGGGTCGTCTTCATACGCTCTTCTGTTACCACCTGTGGCACCATGTGTCACTGCAGTGTAGCATGTGCATCAGTTAGAAGTCCCATTGCTTAACGTGAGCAATCTCCTCTGAACCCACATCCTTGAATAACCCATAAAAGTCAGTCATAGGTAGAAGAAATAGTTTGACAGAGCAAAGTTGAAGGGATCACAAGCAGTGAGGCTGGGTGAGGAGAATATGGAGGTTAATTTCCCCTTGTGTTTACTTGCATATATGTACAGTTCATACTGCTTGTGAATCACGTGTTGGTTGTCGGGGGTGTGTGTGTTAAATGCAATTTGCTTGTTGTATGACAGTCACAAAATACCGTATTGACTAGTGCTTGCCTGGAGTTTGATTTGCTGGTTATTTTATTAATATCACCATCATTTCTGTCAGACCAACGTTAGGAAGAAGGCGTTAATTTTAAGTTCCTCAGTGATAATAAACTCCCAGTAATGCTAGCTACATTGTAGGAGAGGCAGACATTTCTCCTTTTACATCATTTTTGTATAATGAAAAGCTCTGGCTTGTGAAGAACCAGATGTTGAATTTATTTTGTTTGATTGGGGCTGAGGGTGGGAGGGAAGCCAAAAGTGTCACTGATGTGACAGTAACCTTTCTGCTGACAGCAGAGTCCTTCAGTCTGGAGGATGGGAATCTGTCCAGCTTGGAGGAAGTCAGGGAGCAATATGTCAAGAGGCACTTCAGCAATCATAGGTAAGGGCTTATGCCAGTCAAGTAAAGATGATAATACTTTGCACTTGCTTCCATCCCAGCATCTCTGAACCTCTTTGTCATTGTTACTGAATTTCCAAGCAGAAGCCTTTCATTGTGGGGAAAAGATGAAGAGAATTCTCCTGGACCCCTGTGATCCTGTACAGTACACAAACACTCTAAGCATGTTGCTGGTCTCATTTCCAGTCAGTGCTTGTATTTCCTTTCCCTTCTGTGTAGCTGATCTGCACCAAGGGCTTCTCATTCACCTGCAAAGCAAAAGGAGGAGGAGAAAGCTGGCTTGGGAAGAATGGCCCTGGACTCTGGAGTGGCCATGACAAGGGCCTTATTAATCCAGTTAAGAAGTTGTTCGTGTGGCTTTTCTTCCTGTGTGTTCTTTCCAGCACTGCATCAGCCTCAGAAGCTGTGAGTGAGGATGACTCTACTACCTGGTGTTTGATTCAAGAATGTGAAAAAAAACCACTGGAAGAGGATGGGAAGCCAGAATTGATCCAGTCTTCAGACACTTCATCCTCAGATCTGGTGGACTTTGAACGGTAGGTACACACCACATTGCCTTCAGTTTTTTGACTTGTTTATATTAACATCGTGCATCCAGTCGCTGTCATTCCTACAGCCCTGCTGGAGCCTGCCTCAGCCTTGCAGAAGCCTTGTGCCAGCAACTTTAGCCCTGCTGGTGAGGAACCTGAGCACCTCCCATGTCTTTTACCTGCAACTTGCATGTGAATGGTCTCCCAAGCATCATAACAGCCCCCAGCTCTCCAGACCCTGGAAAATCCCTGAGAATTTTCCATCCATCCTCAAGAAAGAGAAAAAAAATGTATTTCAAGTGTGTCAGTCCCTGTGTGGCCATGTTTTACCATTGTTCATGTGGCCTGCAGAGTAAGATGCAGCATACCTGCTAACAGTAGTGGTTTAACAGACAAGTTCAGATGGAATTGGACGTTATTCATCCAGAATGGTTTATGCAAGTGCATGTCCCTGTGTGTTTTGCTGTCAGTACCACTATCAAGTTGTATCCCTGCAATGGGGCTAGGTTTTAGGAATGTAGGAATTGCTGCACCAGATGAAATTCTTGATTCCAGCTGTTTGTGTTCTGGGGAGGTGCAGGAACCGGAGGTAGGCAGGTACTTTCCCCCGCAGTGATGTTTGTCCTGCCTCTAATGGCATTGTTAGGAGGAGCTTGAATGCTGTTGCCCCTTCCAGAAATAGACCCTAAGCTCCTGGCAGCTTGGACTGCTTTTTGGGGGATCAGAGAAGGGTAAGGCTGGATGCAACCAGGGGAGATCATGCAGTTCTTGGCTTGTGGGCTGCAGAGTAGTGGTGGCCTGGAAGATGTCAGAAAGCACTCCTCAAAATGTCTGCAACACAGGGACAAGCAGGGGAACCTAAACACTTAGGTATGTGTTACAGTTACAGCTGGTGGGTGCAAGTCTGTAAACCCCCTTTAGGATCAGCTCCTAAGTGCCTGTTGCAGGACTTAAAAAACAAAGACCACTTTTCTCATGTCAGTGGTCCATGTATTTTAGTTTGGGGTTGTAATGGTAAGATTACTGGGTTTTTTTCAAAGTTACTTATATCTTAAGACTGAGTACATTATTCATCGCATTCTTTCCCTTGCTGTCAGACAGAACTAGGAGCTACTTAGAAGTCATGAATCCTTTTCCAAAAGGGTGAATGATCATTTAATTGTGAAGATTTGAGAAACAGATAGATGTCTAATCTATCCTGTACCCTCAAGCAGAGTCAGTTTTGCCCTAACCGTCCCAGAGTAAAGAATACGCAGTGCAGGAGAATCCAAAGCTGCAGCTAGCAACCTCTTCCACAGCGTCACTGCCATAAACAAAAACTTCCACAGTTCCTTGTTCTCTTTTTCTTTGAACTGGTACTTATTTATAAAATTCCCTTGGACTATTGAGGTTTTCATCAAAACGGGATTGCAGCTGTGTCAGCAGATGGCACCAGCCTCCCGCTACTGTTCCTGCTTTTGCTCCTCTGAGAATCTGAGGTCTCTGTAATAAAGATACCGTTTACAAGACCTTGAAATCTGCTGAATCAAGATTTTCTGGGGAAACTATGCTCTACTTCATCATAGACTGCAGGACATAGCTGTAAACACCTGACTTTCCCCTTCTTCACTGACAAGGTAGACCAGAGCCTGTACTGTGTGGGCTCTGGCGCTTATCCTTACAGTCTTCCAGTCCTGGCAGACGGCATTTGGTTCGTAGCTAATCCTTCTCCAAAAAATTACCTTTTATAACAGGCATAAAACAATAGGGACTCTTCAGCAGAGAAAGTGACAGCCTTTTCTTTGTTGATTGTCTACTCATTATTTTGGCAGCATCAGAAATGCTTTGAGATTCAGCTGACTTTTTTTTTTCTCCCATGTGCAGCAGCAGGAGCTGTATTGGTAGGACTACACAGTACTCTGTCCAATGCAAAATGTGGTTGTCTTCTTCCAGTTGGGAAGGAAATACTTGAGTCATTTTCAAGCTTAATTTCTTTAGCAAAGCAATCTAATGGTGATTCATATTCTTCTGTTTGAGAAGCTCCAGATCTTTTGTTTGGAGCTGGATATCCAGAATCCTTAGTGAGCACAATAACTTACATGAGAACTCTTATTCCCCTTCTGATGCTTTTTCTCCAGAAATGGTGGAAAATAATACAGACTGTGGAAACTGGAGTTCAAACATGTTTATGCTTGTGTGCAGAATTAAGATAAGATTTTCAATATTGATTTGCTGGAACAAGTATTTAAAAAAAAAAACAAACTCAAACGACTGAGCTCTTTTGAGTTACTTTCTCATGCAATACTGTTCAGTTAATCAGGAAATGTGCTTATTTGGGACATCTTCCAAGGAATCATTTTGAGCCCAAACTTAGTAACAATGACTGCTGTTTATAGAACGCGTGGCTTGTACTCTTTTGATCTTGTTATTTTCATCTGAGAAACTTTAAGCATTTAATTAACAAAAATAACCTTCAGTGCTGCTTTCCAAAGTAGACGTTATTATCCCTGGTTCACTGTGGCACACAGGACTGACAGAAGAAATGGGATTGTTCTGAGATTTAGTCACTGGGTTGAAATTACAACATTTATGTCCCATTACCAGTTTCACTACAGACTGCATAGAAGTCAGTCTTAGGGATGCATTTCCTTTGATGTGAGATAGAGGAAATGTAGCTCCCATGCTTGTTTAAGTTAGCGTCCAGGCCTGGGGTAGTCTTTTTCTATCTGCATGTATAGTACCTGATACGTCAGGATATGACCTCAACCAAGTGTAGAGCAATGCCAGTAAAAGTATAAAAAGTGGCTTGCAGTGTCAAAGCCTCAGGATATAAAGGCAAGTAACTCAAAGTTTATTAAATACCAGAATGAGGTTTGCCTGTGCAACAGGTACAGCCTGCAGTGCCTCGAGGCTCTGTTGTGAGGCAGTCCTGCTGAGGCTGAGGCTGGAGCCTGCTTTTTGAAGCTAAAATCTTAGTGGAACAGTGCTGCTAAAATCTTCAGACAGTGTTGGGCAACCTTCAGTAATTGTGTGAAGTCTTAGAGGGGGGAGTCAGTGAAGTAGTTATGAATCACAGCTACTCCCCAGTCTCCTACTGATTTACAATAGATGGCTGCCTCATAGCCTGTGCTTAAGAGATGCTCCCTTTTCTTTCGTTACAGATACCTGTATTTTTATAAGCACACGGTGGACCTGCTGATAGAGCATGGAGTTGTTTGCACTGAGGAAGTGCCTCTTCCTGAGGTCTCCATGACTATTTCCCACCTCTGGCAAGAGCTTTCTGAAGAAAGGAGAGACAGCATCCTGCAGTATTGTAGCCAGAGAGATTTCCTCATGGATCCTAAAGCTGCTTGTCAAGAGCCTGCATGCACTGAAAGTAGTGTGAGGGACAGCCGAGGTAACAGCGAGGAAGCCAGTGGTTCCTCAGTCTCCACACCAGAGGAAGTAAGTGCTCGGTACAGTGGGTCCTGTGCCTCTGAAACTCCAAACCTTCAGATGCTAATTGGCTCTGAAACTTTTTATTGGAAACATACAGCAGTTGTAATTGTTCTTTCCTAAGACCACTTGAATGCATAAGTGGAAACAATAAGCAGCCTCTGAGTAAATATCTGCACCAAATTCTGTCTTGGTAAGATACACAGCAAGCTGTTGGAGTCAGTGGTAGTGATCCTGCTAGTCTCCACTGACCTGTAGAGTTTCTGTGCTAAGTAACAGTTAAATTTGCTCTAACTTGCTCCAAGGGGAGGGAGTGAGAACAAGAATTATACGGTTATGGTGCTCTGCAAACTCTCCAAGGAGCGCAGATGATCTAAATACAGAAGGAATACCCAGTTTGCCAAGGCCTGCTGTGTTTTGGGTTGGGTGTTTTATTTTCATCAAAGCACTTGGTAGCAAGTATTTGTAGGCCAGTTTCTGTACAGGGCTAATAAATGCCAGTGCCACGCACCTTGGCAGAGCCACAAAGTCAGTGACTGAGTACACCAGGGCATTTGTTAAAAAGAGACAAAATAACAGCCAGCTCTTTGTAAACTGTTCCTGGAGCACATAAGCAACTAGCTGCTCAAAGACATGTATGTAATTTTACTAGCTGCAAGGGAGGGACAGATGTCCAACTTTAATAGGTAAGTAAAATGCATTGACAAGTTCTTTTTGAGTCACAGGACACAACTCATGTTGCTGGCCTCCTTAATAAATGTCATGGGGATGTTGCATGCACAGTACTTTTCTGGCACAGAAGATGTGTGAACTGCATTATGGTGGGGTGAACAAATAAGCTTATTGGTCTGTCACAGGGAGCATCTGAACTCCTTTGTAAGCCAGGTCACACACTGGAATCAGATTTGGGGAGACCGGCTGGTACAGCTGAGATCTCCAGCCATAAGCAGCAGCAGTCTAGTCTCTAAAACATTGATATAAATAATGTTTTTTAGTGATTTTCTGGGAGATGTAATGTTAAGTAATTCCTACAGGTTGAAGCATAGGCCTAAGGGAATGGAATAACCTTGTTCCTAGTCATGAAATACAGTTATTCTGTATTATTCCTTTCTCCATAGAACCCTTTTGGTTTACTCTATATGTAAATATACCCGTTAAATGGAAAGAAAGAGTATCATGCTTTGTAAGACTTCATTATTAAAGGTGATAGGTAAAACTCTTAGGTGGCTGGATATGTTGACATCTGAAGTGTTTTCTCTGATAGGTAATGTTTGAAGATGCGTTTGATGTTGCTGCTGATTTCCTTGACAGAAGTGAGACTCAAGGAACATCTAGCCAGAGGTAAGTTATAAACTTACCCCTTTTGCTAGACAGAGTAAGTTAATAGTCAGTACTCCATGACAAGTTTTCTGTGGAGTAAGGCAATAGCCTAGCTTTCTTTTTTTGTGCCTAATTTTTAGTAAATGGTTAGAACAGCAACTTCCAGCAATTTTGCTCACAATAATACTCTCTTAAGATGCAAAAGTGAAATGATTAATAGGCATTTATGGCAGAATGAGTAAGAATCACTTATTAAGAGCACCCCATCACTTCAGGATAACTCGAGTTCTTCTTTTAGCACTCTACATAGCTTTCCATCTTTTCAAATTACAATATTTGTGAAGTTTTCCTTTTCTCTCTCTCACTTACCAGGTCTCTGAGGACCACAAGGCATTCCTCGGATAAGTCAGCTAATCATAAACTGTACTCTCATTTAATGAGACAAAAATTGTAATTTTTGAACATTGACTCCCTTACCGTTTTTAGTACCCTAATTTAATCACAAGGAGGTGATCAAACTAAAATGTGATTGACCTGAACAGTAACATCCAAGAAACACAAGACCTATTAAATAATAACATCTCTTTCCTCTGCAGGTCAGGTGAATTACCTAAAAGAGAACATGTCAGATACAAAGCTGGCACTGCCTTTGATTTGTCCCAGTAGACCAAAGAAAGAAAAGGGTTGCTTTCCTCAAGAGGAAAGTCACATCTTTTATGCATTCTTGCTACTTAGTCTTCATTAGGATTGTTTCTCTTTGTAAATAGTGTTTTTAACCTGTTCTTTTTAATCCCAGTTTCTACTTATTTTTCAATATTTAGAGAGTTCTTCAGTGTGAATCTCTTTGTCTTTCACCACCATTCCACCTTGTACTTCCAGAACAGAATGAATGGAAATAAGGTTGTTTTGACTGTTGATCAGAATATATTTAAATACATAAAGCTTAGCAAATACATATCTATTAAATAGTATTTATTAGGTCAAAATTGCTGTTTACTTTTAAAATAAGAAAGTATTCCTTAATACTGCAATGTATTGCAATCTATTTTAGATCCCAAATTGGATTAGTATTTCAGTAGTCAACATTTATCCTGTTCCCTTCCTTCCTTATCACTCTGTGCTTTGTAATTCTGGGCAAAGGCGTGATGATAGAACTTTTTAAAATCCCAGGGAGAACATAGAGGTGAGGTCTAGAATGATTATCTTAGCTTTTTGCCAGTTACCTGTTACCCAACTACAAACCTGCCAGTGATAGCTAATATGTCATTTCGTGGCCACATGTTACTGCATTCACTCAAAAACTTTATAAAAGAAGTCGAGGCTGTTTCTCTGAACAACCCTACAAAATACACTACCAAATAACCATTGTTTCTCTCTGTTAAAATAGATATATACTTTTCCCCACAACAGTGTTACTGTAGTTGTCACGTGTCAGTGGATCTCTTTGTTGTGATACTGGTTTCTTCTATTGCTGTTCTCTGTTCTTACATATCTTCCTTGCATTTGTTAGACAATATCTCATCAATATATCCACCTCCACTCCTCCTTGTTTTCCTTGGTTATTTTCTTTAATATCAGAATCATCTTGAAGACAATGTGAATCTTTTTAAACTTATAGGTAAAATGTGTAGGTGAGGAAGTAAGTAGGAGGAAAAACAAGGGAACAGGAATTTAAATATAGTATCTGGTTCCATTTTCAGTTCAGCATTTCCAAGCTGCGCTTCTGAAAATCCAGAGAATCACCACAGACTCTGTCTGCAGATCACTGACTTCCTAAAAAGCCTCTTCTTTGCTAATACACAGTTTTTCCAGGTAAGCTTTGCTAAAGAATTCCTTACAGAAGGATCAATGTCTTTCTGTCATCGTCAGAAAGGGATTTCTGTTTTCTGTGCTTCTGATCATCTTGTCCAGAATCATTACAAATAAGAACTCTGGTTTCATCGCTTCAGATGTGTCATTCCAAAAGGTCACTAGGATTGTGTCATTGTGAGGAGTTATTATTGCTCAGAGTATTATTCAAAATGGCAAATGACATGGGGAACTTTCGTTGTTGTTGTTGTCTGCATGAAAGTTCCTTGTGGAAAAGCTTGAGTGATCTCATCTGAACAGGCGAAGCTCACTTCGCAGTTCTCCATTAACCCCCAGCTGCTTCATTCTGAGCTCAGTAGGACCACCTTCTGCTTGTCTGGGTGCCAGGTTCCCTACCCTGAGCCCTCCGCTGGCAAGCCGTAGGAGTAGGATATTTGTGTTCTTGAAGGAGCTGATAAACAGCTGCTGAACTGCCCCTTAACCTCAGCTTGCTGTTGCAGGTTCACTAAGCCAGAAGTCATTGTGTTTGCAGTATTATTCCTCCCCTTCTTGCCCTTCTGCCAAGGAGGTGGCTCAGAGCGTGGAGGACTGAAAGGGAGATATCCCTCAGCCAGAGCATGCTTGTGTTTGTGATGAGGGGTAATTGGGACAGCAAACAAAGCAGAAACTAGTGTTGCACCACTATCTGAATCTACCACACAGTGGCTGCTGCATGCCATTTGGTTTCCCCCATCTCAGGGAGAGAGTAGCACTAGAGAAAGTGCAGAGGAGTGGCAGCCCATGCAGCAAAAGGCATTAAAGAGGAGCTACTAGAGCAGGACTCTTCTGCAAAAAAAGTCTGAGGAATACCATGAGAGAATTTTGATCCTAAATGGTGTGGATTTGGTACACAGAGTGGTTATTCATTGTGTCTAATACCAGAAGGACTCGAAAGCACTCAGTGAAATGAACAAACAACATATTAAAAAATAGTTGCATGTGCAAATTACCAAATTTAACTCCTGGAGCATCAATCCATTGGCAGTTATTAAATCTGAAGGTCCAGATACAATTTCCAGCTTAGAAGGTCCTCACAGCACAGTTTGCCATAATGAGGGAGCATATATTGTGGAGCAGAGCACACTGCATGCACAGTTCTTGCACTTTTTGTCTAAATATCCACTCCTGGCTATTGTCAGAGAGCAGGCACTGATCTACACAGCCCTTTGGTCTGTGAATAGCTATGTTCTGTGTAAGGACAGAGCTCTTCCTGTGCTTATGTAAATGACTGTGAACTAGAAAAGAAAGAAAAGCTTTAGGCAAGATATGGTATTTCCCGGTTTAAAATTTCCTTTGTGGATGTCATGCCTGGCAGCATTAGGTGGTCCCATTCTGTCCTGCTGCTGCATTGTTATATATGAGCCCAAGTCCATCTCACAGCTCCCAGGTGAGGTGGTAAGAGAAGAGGTAGTGTCTCTTTCAAGCTTTAAAGAGGGACATTTGAAATAAGACTAGGAGAATGGGAGTGATGGGAAGACAGGCAGCAAAAGAAGCTGAAGTACTGCAAATTGGCAGTTGAGTGAGCTCCGTGGATCCAAAAGGAAATAAAAGGCTGTGTGCATTTCTTTTATGCAGGAACTTTTGAGTTGTCTGTGATAAGACAATAAAAAGGAAGTTTGAGCAGAAATTGCCCAGCTTAGAGAGTACTGATAATGTGAAGGTCACAATCTGTTTTGGTTTAGATAACTGCAGTACAGCACATCTAGAGAGTCCTGCCAAGAGACACACAAAAAAATACGACTGACTAGATTTTTTTTGGTTTGAGCGCAGAAATTCAGCTCCATCTCAAAGCAAACAGATTGAGGCAGTTATGGAAGTGGTTGCAGAGCCAGGGATAGGAAACATTCCAGCTAGCTTGAAACACACCAGCTCAGGCAGCAGCAGGGAGTTCGGTATAGGCTACATACCTTACCCTAGAAATTGGGCTACCCGGAGCATTAGAGACTTCTGGACTTGACGGGGAAAGGAGCCCTTCCTGCTTACCTTATGGGTGTGACTGAACCGCTGCAGCCTGTTCCCCTTCCCTTGATGTGGTATCTGCGCCAGTGTTACACTGGCCCGGGAGTCTGGGCAGTGCTGGGATAAGTTATCCCAAAGATAAAGTGATGTCCTGGTGCACCGTGCACACACCTTGTAGAAGATACAGAGATGAGTAGCAGGTACAGTACCAAGGTGAGGCATGCGATGTGCTCCCAACAGAAATATGAAAGGCAGCCTATGGTCTTCTTTTCTTTCATCTGCAGAGCTGATAAGGCGACAGGGTTCATTGCTGGTCATTACAGGCTAGTGCTGTGTTATGCCATTTCTGGTTAACTGTCCAGGTACGAAGTACTATTGTTGGATTGTGCATGTTCACCATTTCATAGTCACAGATGCACTGAGTGCAGCTCCTTTTGAGCCGCTGCCCTGGCCATCAAGGCTGCCAAGGGCATGGATCCCGGTAGTATAAAATGCTTGAGAAAGTTGCACGCAAGAGGAGGGAGGAAATCCATTAGACAAGGAAAGGGAGGGCTCCAGAAAGGTCAGTGACCTAAAAATGAAAACAGGAGCATGCTTCCATGGTACATGGTAGAGAAATTTCTCTGAGCATGAGATTAATTAAGCAATCTTGTAATTTTTTAAGAGCTGTTGTCTTAAGGTCACATCATAAAAGATGCTTAGCAGCAAAGGCAGTAAAGAATTAATTTAGATTGAGGTCCAGAGGTTTTACAATATCTAAGTGAAAGTCAGTGGGGTTTTTTCTAAGCAGCACTGAGCACCTTTGCATTTTCAAAGGCGTAATTTCTTTTAAAATTATGGATTTTAGATGAGTCACTTGACAAGCAAGTGGGATTTATTGCTCCTTAAGCCATACATTTTTTAAACAGCACCTATTTTTAAGAGCAGCCTTGCCGTAAAGCATCTTGCATCAATGCAGAAGGTGGAGTAGATTGACTGTAGGCATGAACACTTTCTTCTAGTTTGATTTCTCAAGAGCCACTTATTCTCTGTAAGCTGGCGAAAGAGAAGGAAATGGTCTTCTGTTGCTAAAAGAGCAGCAAAGCCTGAAGTCAGAAGTTAAGGGCTCAAGGAAGCTCTCCTATCTTCAAAGCCTGTTATGTGACCCACTTGCTACCACAGTCAGTAACAGCTGTCTAAATGATGTAAACAGACATAGGGTGGAGCCCTGTGATTTTAGAAAAAAAATTGGTTGAAAATTTGAGCCATTCATCAGGCATCTCAGGCACTTGACAAGTGCTGGTTGCTGATTCAGAGAGAAAGGAGGGCTCATGGTGCAATAACTGATGCATGTCGGCACTTGACTAACGCGCTGTATATTTGAAACACAATCAACTCCTGTGGTTTTTAATCCTGCTTGACTTTGGGGGGCCTTTCAGGAAGAAGATCTTCAGTTCGATTATGAGACTGTGATGCTGAGGTGCACTGAGACCTTTGATGATGAAGATTTCTAAACAGTATCTCTGTTTGCTAGTGTTTTGCCAAGCATTGCCAGGTACACCAGCATGTGAAGAGACTGCACTTCTTTCAGTGAAGCACGTCTCTGAACAGAGTGTGAAGACACTGTGTTAAAGTGGTTTGTTACTGTTCTGTTGACTTCCTATTCCCCCATTGGTGCTTCTTGATGTATCAGTTATTTATACCTTTAAAGTTCCATGGTTTAGATATTTATAAAATCTTAGTAAGTACTTTTGTCTGTTGCTTTTTAATGTTTAACCTCACTTCACAAGTAAACTGAGGCACATACAGTTGTGACCTTGCCTAGCATAAGCTGTGGAAGAGCTGCAGAGAGGTCACATCAGTGACGGCCTGCACGCCCCTATAGGATGCAGGTCTCAAACTGCAACCTGCAAAGATCATTGCCCTGCACTCTGGCAGTGATTACTTCTCCAGTGCTGTTTTACAGCTTGGGCTGACAAGGGAAGAGGGATTTCCTTACAGAGAGTGAGATGAGGCTGTTCCATTTCTCTATGGGGACAGCAGCAGCGGCCACCCACTCCCAAATCACCCAGAGAAGTGCAGGCACAATAATACACTTTGGACTATTTACTTTTGCGAAGTGTAAAAAGCTGAGTGATCAGCCTTGTGCTCTTCCACCACATCTCATTCTTTAATGAGTACTGTTCAGATAGTGTCTTGGAATTAAAAGTGCTGTGAAGATGAATAAAGTCTTTCCCATCTCTGAGCTATCATTAAAGGCTCTCTACAGACTTGGACAAACTGTGTTCTGACAGTGGTTATGCTGAGGTTGTGCTAACAGCCATCACAAACAGAAAAGCTAAAAAGTTTAATTTTAAAATCTAAACTAAAGCTGGCATACTCCACTATCCATTGGCCTTCAGCAGACAGGCTTTTAGGCTGAATCCAAGAGGGCTGGGCCAATGCCTTGGTGCACGATACATGCAGCCGTATTCAAGCAAACACATGTGGAGCCTACCACTGAAGCACAAGAGGAGAGTAATTCCTCCAGAGCACCTTCTGTCCCTGCAGGTGAGGCTGTAGTAGCACTCCCAGGTGAATGTTTGCTAGGCTGCTGTGTTTGGAAGTGGGGGCTCCTAATTGCAGATCCTCTTTGGGTTTAAGAGCCCCTCTGAGTTCTCCAGTGTGCAGCCTTGCCTTTCTAATGTGCTTCATGCATACAGGCTATAAGCAATGCTGGCTCTCCTTCCTCCTCCTCCTTTTCCTCTCATTCCAAAATGCCAAGCATGTGCATCTCCTGGGCAGTCTGGATTTTGGGACACCTTCTGGCTGAAATACAGGTACAGACTTCTGAGGGGTTCCAAGGTCAAATCATCCTCTCCTTTAGCTAGTACAAGAGACATATATATACCTACAGTAATAAGCATTTACATTAAGTGTTCTGCCTGTGTTTTCTTTTTGTAGTTTTGGGGGGAAATAGGTTAGTTTTTCTCAGTATTGAGAATACTTTTCCCACAAGCTTTTAGCTGTAGAAAGATTTCTCTCATCTTCAGTTCCATTTGCCACACAACTTTTGGTCAGTTTTGTTACATTAATGATTCTTTCACCACATCCGTCTCAATAACCACATCAGCTGAGGTCAAACTTGGCAATACTGGTATGTGCCATAGGACAGCCATGTGAATAGATAATGTTCAAGGCTTAACAACCTTTTATTAGCCTTTCATTCCTGCCCTTTTGAGGGCCAGTTCAGGACAGAAGTTAAACACAGCATAATTCATTTCCAAATGACTTTCAGCCTCCCACCTACCACAGGAGGCAGTTTTAAATGGACACCACACACCATGTAGATGCGTTCCCTTGATCATCACACGTGAGAGTTTCTGATGCTTCACCAGGAGAATTTTAGGTTAAGACTGGCCTGAACATTAATGTGAAACAGCAGGTGTGTTCAGGTAATGTGAAAAGACTAAGTCCTCCAAATGGTAGCAGGCTTTGTGGGAGGTGTTACAACATTAAGGAGAAGATAAAGAACACGTTACTCTGGTTCCTCCTGTCGCATGATCATAGTTTACAAGAGTGTAGGCCTGTGTGTAACGTGGGAAGGCAGTTTCCTCTCCTGCAGAGCCAAAGCTACACAGACAGTAGCTGTTCTGCCCTGGCGTGTGTGAAGTCTGCTCTGCCTTGGCAGGGAAGCAGCCTTAATTCCTGAGCATAATGGTGCTGTGCTTACACGGGTACCACATTGTGCAGCACTCAGTGGTTGGTCTGGTGGAAACTTTTCATGAAAAAAATCTGGAAAATGTAGGCTACTGGGGCAGAGCGGTGAGAAGGAGTTGGAGGCAGAAAGGCAGCAGGGAGAGAAGAGCGGGAAACATGAACACATCAGTGGAAGTGCAGTTGTTGCAAGGGTTTGGGCAGACCAAGCTGAACAGCGCAGGGTGGGACCCACCACATTACAGCTGTGCTACAGCATGGCAGCCCCTCACTTTTCAACACATTAAGCATAACGTAGGGCAGTCCTGCCCAGGTCACATCTTGTGAGAAAGCTGTGGAAATGAGCCTCTGATTAGCTGCTCTAGAGCCAGCGCACCTAAGGTACAAGCAAATACCCATCACCAGGTCTCCTCGGCCAGAACAGCAGGAGCATCTGCCTGGACTTCCCAATTAGCTGTCTGCCTCTCTGCAAAGCTGCAAGCAGGGTGACCCCACACCTGGTTGAAATCAGTAAATGTTGCTGCACTCAGGACTCAACAGTAGCACAAAGGGTAATACAGCTGACATGTAGCTGGCTGTTCTCCAAGCAATCTGAAACAGCCCTCAAGTGTTCAGTTTTATGCTTGAGGATCCTCTGGTTTTCATTTTCATTAAGTAGAAAATAAACAGAAGCCATGTTGCTGCGGTGCAAAGTCGAAGCTGTTTCCAAACCTCAAGTGGCCACATGCAGCTGGGAGGAGTGGTGGCCCTGCAGCCTAACCCCTGCCTACTTTGTTTTAAAATTTGGAAATGTCCCCCCGAGGCAAATAAAAGGATATTTTATAAATATATAACAAACACACCGAAGGGGGCAATTTTTAAAAACATTTAGGAGCCTGAGCTTGAAACAGGGATGTAAACAGTTTCTGAAAAACTGCCTTCTAAGCCTTAGCAACAGCAGACACAGCTGCCCCAGACCAGCATAGCCCGCACACAGCTGTCTGCACCTCCTGGCCCATAGGATGTGCCAGGGTAACAAATGAGCCTCCGCCAGGGATTGGGCCCCCTCATGCCAGGAGCTATAAAGTCATGCCCAGCTGTAGTCTAGGGAACTTGCAAGCCAAAACCAAGATGGGGACACAGACATGTCAGCAGGCTGGGGCAGCAGGGTGACAGCATAACAGATGAGCAATGTTCTCCATCCTTGGGGTGGGGAACAAAAAGGTAGTTGAAGACCAATTTTTGTGGTACAGCAGGTTTTGGGAGGTGTGGCTTGTGTACCTCATTAGCTGTGTATCCTGTTCCCATCTATGCCAGTCCTCCAGTGTGTGGTGAGTCTGGCCAGCAGCAGCCTGGCAGCTTCAGTACAGGACACAGGAGCTGGGGTGAGGTAGACTTAACAGCTCGCTTTCACACATGTGCTACAGCACAAGTAAATTCGAGAGTAATGATGAATAAGACCATGGGTTTGTCTGCTAGATCCTCTGGGAGCATAGAGAGCTCCAAATAAGCTTAGAGATGTGGTCCAGGTTGTGAAGGATGAAGAAGATACCAGAGCTGAGATGCCTGGGACCAGTCATCTCTGTAAAATCTGTGATGGTGGGGGGGATCAGATATACTTAAATACACAAATCATTTTTTCTTCCAAAGACATAAAACCCACAATCTTCAGCACAGGTACTCCAACCTGCCCATAACAGCAAACTATTTATACCATAATATTTCCTCCTTTAGGATCCCAACACACACACAATTGATCTATTCATGTTTCATTGGCTCCCAAAACAAACAAACAAAAAAAAAATCCTTTACCAATAAAACAAGGCACATACTGCTACAGCTGCAGGACGGGACTAAAGAACAGGACTTTAAAGGTGTGAGGAATCAAGGCTTTACATTGAAACCACCAGGTTTTGTTCAGTCTTGAGACAAGAGGGTGAAGGAGGCATCGTATTGTGGCCTTCAGCTGTCCCGTGGAAGGTACAGAGAAGGTGGTGTCCAACTTTTCTGAGGAGAGTAGTGACAGGACAAGAGGCAACAGAGACAAGATGAAGCATTAGAAATTCCAATTAGACATGAGGGAAAACGCTTTTCACCTTGGGGGTGGTCAGGCACTGGAACAATCTCGAAGAGGCTCTGGCCCTCCATCCATGGCTCAAATGGACACAGTCCTCCACAACCTGGTCTGACAGGACCAGCTCTGAGCAGGAGCTGGCCCAGATGACCTCCAGAGGTCCTTTCCAACCGAAATTACTCTGTGATTCCTTGAATACTACCTGCCACATTATGGCAATCAATCACCCTGAAAAAGATCATTACACTGTACATCTTATTTATTAAAAAAATAATAAACTATAAATCTTAATGCAGGAAGCGCAAGCTCATGCTACAGCACAATGTTATTACACACCACCAGCAACCAGCACCATGTGCAATCACATTATATATGGCTATATAGGTTAAGGCTGTTGCTGCTGATAGTGGACAGGAGCAAGGATCTGCAAACTGTTTTCCAGAGAAGTGGTTGTCACTGCACAATCACCACGCCAGACCAAACAAGTACAGTGTGGGGGACACAGGACATAGCAGGAGCAGGGATGCATCAAATTGTGAGCAGAAGAGCTTTCTCCTTCATCTCTGATGACAATTCCTTCATCTTTGTAGGGTTTGGTGCCCTGAGGAAGCTGGGTCCCCTGAAACTGCTCCCAGCACCCTGGGTGGGATTCATTTCAGTGAAGCTGGGGTTTTCTGTTAGGTCAAGAACCTAAGGAAGTTCTTTAGATTCCCTCTGCAGTCTAAGGTGGGAGAAGCATGTTCAGAAGACAATCCATCCCGTTAACCTTAGACACCTCTCTTATAGCAACATTCATTTGACTGGCTTTAAATTATGTGAATATGGAACGAGATTAATCGTGACCTAGAGGTGCTCGCTCCTTGCCCTTGGCCGGGATGAGGTGTAAACCACAAGCTGAGAGGTGAACGTTGCCATTTACAGATCTTTAAGGTGTTGGGGATTAGTCTCAGCCCAAGAGGTGCCTGAGAGTGGAACAGGGCCCACATCAGGGATGTCTTCTCCTGTTGGCCCCTTTAGCAGCCAGGAGACAGGAAGAGCTCTGCTTCGGCGAAACAGCTGCTTCTTGGGGTCCCCAAGGCTCCGTGCGAGGAAGGAAACTGAACATCTTTCCCAGGCATTTCTTGGGCTTTGGTGTTGCCCAAAGAGGGATTATGATTTTCCTAGAGGTGGGCAGGCAGGAGCAGAAAGGAGATGAATTACTCCCTCAAGGTCACCAGTGGTGCAGAGGGCAGAGCTGGCAGAAGACACACATGATAGTTCTCCTCCTCCAGCCTCTTAACAGCTGCCAGTTTATGGTCAAGTGGTGGGGGCTGCAGATACACTTTTCAGACCTCTGCTTCTGAGATGAGTTCACATGCAGGCCAGGTGCTTATATCCTTGTATCAGCACCTATCTCGGAGTCTCTTTCTGAGCTTTCTTTAACATTCCTTTCCTGTCCAGCACCCTTCAGTTCATCCATTCTCTTGCTGCCAGGCAGTCTTCTGGGGCAAGCGGGGAGATACCGAAACCAAGACACAGCACAGTATTTGGTGCCTATGCCAAACGGAAGATCATAGACCTTGGAAACAAGCTGAGGGTTGACCACCTCTCCCTTGTGGCTATGGTTCCATGCCAGGAGCCCCCGCTCCTCCTGTGTTCCTGCAACAGCAAAACCAAGATAATTGTATTTAAAACAGCAGGTGTTCTGAGCACAGGACTACCTTGTGTGCCTCACACCCACTTCTCAAATCCCAGCCGACCCAGGGCAACACACAGATCCCTTGCACTTAAACCCTTCTAGCTCCAAAGCTCTTTACAAAAATTCACTAATGAGGTTCCAGATGATACCTGCCTTCATGCAACAGCTCCCGGATAAGCAGTCTTCTCTGCTGCTTTCCATGGGAATCAAGTATACCAAGACAGGTTTTCACAAGCCGTGGGGGATCTAAGAAGTGTGTAAAAGTGGGGATTCATATAGTGCTAGGAAAACAAGGCTGGATGTTGACTGCCCAGATACTGTGGAGTGGGGGAATAAGGTTCAGCTAGCAATTACTAGTCAGTCACAGCATTTACCCTAGACAAGGAATCGCTAAGTGCCTGTAATTGTTGCAGCCCCTGAGTGCCTCTTGGGAAAGGCAGTGAGCACCCGCGTAAATTCTGCCTGGAGGAGCTGCAGATCGAGGGCTACTGGCAAATTAATGAGCCAAAAGGAGATCAGCTTTCCAAGAAGCCTGAGATGGTAAAAGAATCTGGTTAACAGGGTGTCCTTCCTGCTCTTCTCCTGTAGCAGAAAAGAGGCTTTCCTCTCCTTATGGCATCCCTGCCCAGGCTCGATGAAAATCAGAGGCTCTTTGCTGGCTGTGAGGGCCAGCTGCAGGTGCTATAGCCTGTCTTTGATCACCAGCCTTTCCTACTGCTCTCCACTGATGTGGCACCAGTTCAGCATCAGTTTTAGCAGCTCTCATAAGGAGGCACACATTGGCTTCCACTTATTGCAGTTGCCTTTCTCTCTCCTTTCAACCAGCAACATGGGTCTAGGCTGGCATTTCCCCCAAAAGACATTTTCCCCAGATAAACCTTTTCCTCAGACTGGGTTATTAGTGAAAAATTAATTAGTTTTTGATAAGCCGCTGTTTTCCAGCCAGAGACCACTTCAGTGATGTCCCCTGTTCCTCACCCCACCCTGGGAGGAGTTCAGTCATACGGTGTTTCACGGTTGCTAGCACAGCTCCTACCCATATAAAGCAGTAGTCACAAAGACAAAAAAATACTAGGAAATAAACCGTAGGGCAGGCACAAACTAGTAGCTTAGCTCATTTCAGCAAATCCTACCTGGAATGGTGTTATCAAGGATAAACCCCAGGAGTCCACCCACAAACATGCTGGTGGTGAGAAGCACCTGGATCACCTGGTCCAGCTGGACGATTCCTAGCAGAAAAACAAAGGTTTGGATAGTGGTGCAGAGAGATGCAGGTTTGACCAGCAACACAGGTAGTGCCAAGAGGCCGCGAGCTGCATGCTTGTTTAGACAAGACTTGCAAATCCCAAAACAGAGCTTAAGTTTTGGCAATGTAAGGGAGATTGATCTTGCTGCCAGTTTCAGACCTAGTTTTATTCTGCATAATTATTCACTGACCCAGCTGCCAGTAGGCAGGAGATGGCTCATAAATACATTACAAGCCTATTAACAGTCCAGACCACAGCGCTGTCCCAGAAAAAGCTGCGTTCTGCTCCAAACAAATTCTGCGCCTCCACAACATAACAGCAAGTGGTTCCCTACAAAAGCACAAGCTTCAGTTCCCAAAGAAATACATGTATATTTAGCATGGGATGTCACCACAAGTTAATCAGATGTGACGTTTCTCTGTGAGATCACGAGCAAAGCTCAATGGCGCCAAGCATCTGATAGACTGTCTATTGAGTGTGTGACCTGTGGGCCCAGCTCGTTCAACAGCCCACCCAGCGTGCCATCTCTTATATACCTTAAGAGAGGACACTACGGCCTTTGTGGCAAACACATTAGTCACATGAGACACAGTGAAGGGGTAACTGTTGGAGGACTGCAAATTTCAATAAAGTGAACTTGATGGAATTTAGTAGAGAGTCTGCTCTTGCATTTTGGAAGCATCAAGTTTTATTGTGTATAGCATATACGAAAGCCTCATTCATTGAGATCTTGATCAAGTTTCAGGCCTGGAGTATTCTCTTGCCCCATCCCAGGAACGTGTCCCAGGGAAGCGCTCTGCAATCATTAGCCCAACAGGAATCTGGCAAGGTGCAGTCAACTGATGAAGACCAGAGATTTCTGCACCAGGGCTGTGCATCACAGCGAAGGGCAAGAATAGCCCTCCCAGAAAGAAACAGGCAACAGGGTTTTATCAGGAAAAATTTGCATTTTAAAAGATTTCTCTACATCAGCCTTTGCTTCAGTTCTATGCTACAGAAAATGCTTCTGAATTTGCTTCTTACCTGTTTCCAGCAGTGTACTATTTTTGCATGCCCAGTTGGGAACCGTGAGGCCAGCAAATAGAGCAAATCCAAAGATAAAGATGTTTCTGGAGGAGTTCATATCTGTGTACTGCACAGAGAAATTGTATACATTACATCTTGAATTACCCAAATCTGTGGATTACTGTTGTGTTCATCTGACATGCTGGGATATAAACAGTGCATGCAGGCGTGGACGCAGGCAGCAGCCCTGGTGCTGCTGGGGCATTACTGATCCCCTGATGCCAGCAAGCCCTGCCCCAGGCAGGGAGCTCTCTGTGATTTAGTCCCTCTGGGTACATCCCCTCATCATCACCCAAGGAACTGCCAAAGTAAATGCCTGCATTTGCTGCAGCATGTTTATATCTGATTCAGCCTGGTAAAAACCTGACTCAAAACCAAAGTACCCTTCCCTAGGGATGAAATGGCACTCGCACAGCTCGTTACCTGCAAATTGGAAATCCCCACTGCTGTGATAACTCCAAACATCACAAGGAACATGCCTCCGATCACAGGGGTGGGTATGCTGGCAAGCATTGCCCCAACTTTCCCAAAGATGCCACTCAGGAGCATGGCACAGGCACCGGCAATGATCACCATTCGACTCCCTACCTGGGGCAAGAGGAAGAGGAGGCAGTTAAGCACTAACTGGCACAGAGAGACGAGGGATAGCAGGCTCTAGTGCCAGCCTGCTGGGCAGGGGTTGCACCTCTAGCCAAAGCACCCAATGGTACATTCACTCGCAGGTTCAGATGCAGCTGACGGTGAACTGGGGTGCTCACGCTGCATGGGGAGCATCAGTATTTGTCCACTAGTAAATATTTGTCATGAAAGGCACTCTGAGAGCAATTGTGGATCCACACCACTCTTTCCTACTGCTGTCAGGACTTTAACGGTTTGCTGTTAAACAAACAAAAAAATATTATTAAATTAAGAGCACATTGATACACACACAGAGCTTTGCTCTCACTCTGGCCTAGAGATGTCTTGGCACACCCACAGGCTGGCACTGCAGCCACCCAGTCAATTCACTGGACAATCCTTCACCAGGGTTTGGCTTGCCATCTAAAAATGGCTTTCAACAAGGTATCCTACACTGATCCCTCCATTCCTTGGAGACCAAGTTTTGGGAGACCAGGGCTGTCTGGCTGCTCCAATCCCAAGCTCTGGGATCTGATATATCCTTTCCATAGTCAACAAATGGCTAATAAGAAGTGGGGAGGTCTCTTGGTCTGTCCCTATCTCTCATCACCCATCTAGCTTCAGTAAAACCATTTTTTTCTCTTTTTTTCCCCTAGGAAGAGCCAGGGTGGCTTTTTCTGGGTTGGGCACTACAACAAAGATGGGATGAAGCACCAAGCAATGCCTTTCATTCAGATCTGTTAGAGCATGCAAATAGGAAAGAAAAAGAGGATCTGCCAAACAAAGGGATGAAAGAGACATTTACAGACTATGGAAACTAAAAAGAAAAGCAGCAATATTTATTAGACTTTCAATTCAAGATATGCCTTGCCTCACCAAAACTTGGACAGCTTAAAGCATTTATAACATTCATGTCTTAGGCAGGGAAACTCCGTAATCCTCTGCAAACATTCTATAATTCAATTAAATATTTTAATCCCTCCCTTTAAATATCTGAAGAATGTCATATTTACAGGAAGGGCTTTTTGTGAATGCTTCCAACAAAAACACGCCCAGTAACTAGTAGTGTCTGGTTTTAAGCATTTCTTAAACATGTTCCTTTAAAATATTTTAAGCCTTACTTGATTGTGAAAGATAAATGAAAAAGATTTGGTGGAGAGGTTCAAAATCAAATCATGCATTGCCTTCAGGTGGGCTTTTTATATTCCTTGGCTTAAAAACTTGGGACATCACTACCATCAAAACTATAATTTAATAAAAGTCAACAGATCTATTTGTTCCAGGATTAGAACAAAGCTTCATATTCCTTATTTGCCAAAATGTTGATTTACCCAGTATATGGAGTTGCCTTAAAGGCAAATTACCTAATCCACTGATACCACAACTGCGAACATATGCTGCTATGGCCTCTAGTTTAGAGTTTGCTTCAATTATGTCAGGAAAACAAGAAAATCAGTTCTCTTTCTTACAGTTGAAGAAACTGCACAGTTCCCTACTGTCTATATGGTGACTCTGAGGTCTTTACCTCTCCTTAAAATCCTCCTCTTCTTTTCTTGGAAATTGTACCTCAGTACTGGCATGCTGGGTTTGATCAAGAAGCTTAAATATAGGTACCTGGTGCCATTTAAGATGTCACATCTTGGCAGCTTCCAGCAGCTTCTCCTTGCCTTATCTGACAGCCCCTGTGGATGTCTAAGATCTCCAAAGATGTCTCGGCTGGTGCCGGACAACTCTGTTTATGCAGAGGAAACAAGTCCCTTGCATTTCCATTTGTCATAAAAAATGTGTTTCCCACATAAAAACCAAAATGAACTCTGCCTTGCGCTCTCAGCATGCCCATCTATCCCAGCCAGAGCCTTTACACTGCTGGAAGGCTGACTGAGATCAGGCTGTATTTTCTGCTCTCTTAAGTGTGAACAATGTGACCAGAGAGATCTAAGGGAAACATCTCTCCTGAGTCAGCAAGGACGCTATGTCGACCTGAAGGATTTAGCATTCATGGGAGAACATGTCCTGTAAACTGATAATTACGAGCCTGGGCATTTCTGCACTATGCTACATCCCATACATGTCAGTAAAGAAGGGGCTCAGGAATATGGTCAGTATGCACAGTTTCCATAGTGAGGAGGTACATGTGGTGACAGGTTAAACTGGTCTCCATACAGACACCAAGACAGCTGCTGGAAGCAGCCACCTCAGTCAAACACTAATGCTTCAGTCTGAAAAATGGTTATTTTGAGTGAGCTTTATAAAATCCAGTGAAATAAGCAATGTTATAGAGTGGGAGCTATAAGTCAAATTCTGCATTTATTTACTGACTCACAGCTCTGCTGACATGACATTGCTTATTTGACAATGATTTAAAAACGTTCCCCAGTTGGCTGCTGGATGTACCCATCCCCTGACTGTAGAGCTTAGTGAAAATCTGTGATCTGATTGTCAAACTTGTCTCTGGAATTTTCTTTCCCTTAAAAGAGCAATAAAGTACTCAAGAGAGAAACAAAACTTTATAGAGAGGTATAAACATATGCCTGTCCATCAATTTTATAATCCCAAAGAAATAGTTTAACTTTCATGTAATTGCCATCCTTGGATTATAAAAATTCTGGAATTCGAAGCCTGATTAAATCTCCTCTCCTCTCCCTCTCCTCTCCATAAATATATATAGGAAGACAGAGGGACGCAGACAGACAGACAGCCTTTGATAAAGTCAGTCCTCAAGAAATTTCCAGGTTAGCGGAGGTGTAACATCACCTGAGCCAGCTGCCAGGGGTAACAGCAGTGTGTACTCATCCCATATGCAGGCCATAAGCAGAGAAAGAAAGAGTGGCCACCTCTGTTAGGTGATTTGGAGTGCTGCTGAGGAGGTCACCCATGTGCCAGGGCACCTTTTTCCAGTGTGCCTTGCAGAAGGTGGGCTAAGATCACATCCCGGGTCCAAGACATGCCCACGTCCACCACTCCTTTGCACATACACCCCCAGGGGCAACCTCCAGGAGGGCCAGGGCACTGCAGCCACCCCACTGCAGCAAGGCTCACCTTGGTGATGCCCAGGGCTCCCACATTCTCGCTGTATGATGTGGTGCCGTTCCCTGTCCCCCAGGCTCCAGCCAGAAGGCAGCCGATGCCTTCCACGCCGATCCCGCGGTTGATGGCATGCTTTGGCGGCGACGGGGCCCCAGCCAGGCGGGCACAGGCATAGTAATCTCCCACGGACTCCAGCATGGAGGAAATCACCCCAGCTAAGATGCCAAATATCCCAGCCAGGCTGACGGTTGGCACTCCCCACTGGCCTGCAAGTAAATAGATGGTTTCAGCTCAGTGGTGCACGTTTGTCTCGAAATCTATTGCAGCGCAGGGGGGAGAACAGCAGGGATGCTTGTGGGTATTTCCCCGATTCTTGGCATTTCATCTCCCCCTGCTAGCTATAAGCAGAGGTGCAAGCTGGAGCAGGGAGTAGCAAGGTGGGAGGGGGAGAGGAGGGGCAGTGGTACCTGGGTAAGGCAGCCGAAACCAGGGAGCCTGGGATAAAACATCCCCACGTATGTCTGTCCGGGCCAGGTGGCCGTAGGCGGTGGGGTCGGCGGGGAGGACGTCTGTCACCGTCAGCACGTAGCAGAGCAGCCAGCTCAGGGAGAGCCCCAGCAGCACCTGCCCATCGCATGCAGCAGTGGGGTACGATTAGAGTATGGCTGCGGCACCGGCATGGTTGTGGGTGACAAGGTGTCTCCCCACCTGCCCCTTTCCCCTGCACATGGAATGGAGGCAGAGGGATGGCAGGGGGTCCCGGTGGCCCTCCCTCCTTCCCTCCCTCCCCACGGTCAGGGCCATGGGGACCTTCTCCCCCTCTGCCCCCTTGCTGCACAGGCTGGGCTGGGAAGCACTAACTCTGCGGGATGTGAGTGGAAAGAGCCCAGGCAGCCTGGGGCGGGTAAGGCCAGTCCCTCTGCCATGATTGCCGTGTCTCCGAGATCCTCAACGTACCGGGAAGATCTGGAAGAGGTAGACCGGGGAGAGGTGGCACTTCTTGCCTCTCTGGTAAGATGGTAGTGGCACAGGGACATCTTTCAGGTACTGAGAGAACAGAACTATGAAAGCAATAGTCCTAGGACAAGAGAAAACCAAACCATGAGACAAAGTGGGTGCCCAGCTTCCTGCCTGTCGCCACATTAACTCAACACCTGCTAGCCAAGGACCCGGGACTCCAGAGGACCTCAAAAAACAGGCTCTCAGCACCAGAGTGGCTCCCCACTCCAACAAGACTGAGGTGGAACAAGTTTTCCATCATGCTATCGGTAACTCTTCTGCATTTGCAAATGTCTTTTTTTCTTCTTTTTGTTTCAAGACTGACCCCCTAGATAGTGCATCAGTGAGTGTAGCGCAGTTGCAGGAAGCTTAAAAATTACATTTGAGTAAAAGAAAGGCCTGACAGACATGCAAGGTCCAGGCAGGGTATGTAGGAAATTGTACCTGAACCTCTGCGTAATTCAGATATACTGGAAATACGGGATTTATTGGTTTCTTGATTCCAGGTTTACCTATGCTGCTCTGCAAGTTGCAAAAAGCTCCTAAGTGGCACAGAGTAAAAAGGGATTGATTTGGCTGTGCAAGTCCCTGTTTTGAAAGAAAGAAATGCAGTGGGACTGTGGGGCTGCACGTGGTGCCCACAGAGACCTCCCAGCCGGTCAAGAAGGGGAGAGCACATCCCTCCGGTCTGCCAGGGCTGCACAGCAGAGGGGTCCGCCAAGGCAGGGGTGCTCACGTGTGCCCTCAGCAGCACCGGGGGCTCATTCTGGTGGAAGTGACCACGAGGTGCAGCTCCTCTCCCATCCCTCAGGTAGGACATCTCCTGTGAACAGCAGCACAGCTAGGCATGCTCACAGCAAGCCCTGACTGCCCCCAGGTGTCTTCCCCCCAGAAAGGGCAACCAGATGAAGCTGGAAGCTACCATATGCAGCGAGAGGGCAGGGACTGGGCATTCCACCTTGATTGCTGAGTTGGTAGAAGACCTTGGACGTTTTCCTCTTATGTTAACCAGGCCTCTGAAGGGCCTCTCATTTTTTTATAACAAGTCTAAATTGTATACATTGAGTGAATTAATCCCGATAGGATTTGGTGTGAAAACAATCGCACCAGCTGAAGTACACTGACAGAGCAGGGAGAACCGGTCGTTTCCCATGCATGAAAAAGTGGCGAACTATAGGTGCACAGGCAGGCAGAACGCCAGCCGTGCAAAGGAAACGCTAACCTCCCCACTCTGCAAAGATGTGCCACGACATACAGCCAAAGGTTATCTATCAATCACAATCCAAAACACTGAATGACTGGAGGCAGAAAGTCTGAGGAGGAACTGGGTTCCATTTGTGGTTTCTAAAGCTACAGAGCCCAGACAGACTGCGTCAGTGCACATTTTGTGCATTTGCATTAACAAAGGTGCTCAGCAGCCTTATGAATCACTGCAGAGACCTCGTCTATCTCGGGTAGGTGTCACTGCTTATTATTCAGGTTGCCTGACACATTGCATTAACAAACGCTATTTTGAGCTGCTTATACTTCTGCCTAACTTTACCCATTCAGGATGAAAATTTCCATGAAGAACATCTGCCTCAGGCCAAATATTTCTGGAAAAATGCATCCCAAACCTATTTCAAAGAGTGATGTTCAGGAAATAGACATAGTATATAGCCTGCATTGAGAAGGTCATTTTGCCTTGAGCAGTAGCAGGCCTGCTTATGACCTGGAGCAGAAATTCAAGATTTAGTAGAACTTGTTCTTTGGGGTAAAGGATATTGCTCTTTCTCACAAAAATCTGCTCAGCTATGCTCAGTCTGTAACCATCATTCATCCCAGATCCCAGGCAGTCATCAGAAACATCTCACTTGCAGCCCATAAAGATTCTGAGCTGTCTGCATACATCCAGGCCTTGCCCAGTGATGAACTGCGTATGCACCATCAGCAGGGAGCAAGTGAGCATGCACTAGACCAGTTTCTTGAGGCAACAGTGGGTAGCACCCACCATGGAGGTTCTGGGAAGGGTTGAACAGCAGCGCTGAGACCACATGGCTCATATCTTCCACATTCTCCATCACCACTCTCCCTTTTTCCCTAATGATACCCATGGAGCATCAAGAAGGCATCAAAAGAGGACACAACTGAGATGGCTCAGAGCACAGTGATTAGGTTGAGGCTAAGGTATCTCAGTCAGGAAAAAAAGGACTGGGATTAGCACGGGTAGAAGATGGGACAGAAATGAACCAGATAGAAAGGGTGACCTGGGTTGAGAGCAGGGACACGGGCTTAAGGACTGGGACCCCCTTAATGGAGCAGCACAGTTGGGCAAAGAGGTCAAGCAAGAGTTTGAGGTTAGGAGCCAGTGGCTGGAGAAGGGAGACAGAAAAAGGAGACAGTCCAGACAAGGATATACAGTTTGAAGGGAAAATTCAGGCTGGCTAAGCAAAGGGGCTAGGACAAACAAGATCTGGACAACAGGACAACAAGCAGAGATGTGGTGGGAGAAACAGTGGTGAAAGGAAAGCTGGGTTGCAGACAGGGTTTGGAGTCCTGTGGGGTGCTAGTGGAAGAGACCAGTTAGATGAGGAACTGGGGGTGGAAAAGACCAGTGGCTGTTTGGGGTCTGGGAGGGCAGGTGTAGGGAGGAGAAGAGAATGAGAGAAGTGGACTGGAGCACATCCCCACAACAGTGTGTTGCCTTCATGGGGCTGCAGTCAAGCCTGGCCCCCCAAGTCTCTGAAGGCAGCTCTGAAAGCACTAGTGAACTTATGGAACCCATAGAGAGGTTAACAACCTACTCCTGCTGCAAACTGAAGTCTGCATTAGGGATCTGAAGGTGCCAAATCTGCAGGGGCACGATGTAGCGGCATTTCTACTTTTTTAACTCGTTTCTGAACTACTAAGGAAATTCTGCCACCAAGCACACTCATGCAGAAGGGCACACACACACAAACAGCCCTGAAAACTGAAAAACACTGAAACTCAGTGCTGCAGTCACATGCAGACATTTCCAGAGCCCCCCAGGCCCTCTGTGGAGAAAATATTTCCTCCTTTTCATGTGAAAACTATACATAAAGCATCAGCTATTTAAACTTGAGGAATGCCTAACTCTGAGTGCTCAACTTTGTCATTTTAGGAATGTCTTTTTAACTTAAATAATGGGTGTATAAGACAGTGTATGCAGACAACTGTGACAGAGACAGTCCCCAGGAACCACACACAGGAAAGACTTGTTTTTCTACTGACCCCTGAACTTTGGATTTTCACAGAAATCAGATTTTTTAACTCATTTTTAGGTTTTGAGGGCTCTAACCTCCCAGGGGATGGGGGAGAACTATGCCACACTGCTGCCTTGCACAAGCCTGACACACGTTAGTGCTCAACAAATAAACCTTGAACCCAGGGGAACTCTGCTACAGACTGTTGACACTTAGTTTCGTATCAGAGGTAGGCGGTTTGTGTATGCTCAGCTTTTCCATAGGGAAGTGAGACTTACATGAACGCTATGCCCCAGTGCTGCCCAGCCTCGTTCCCGGCCGAGTCAAAGAGAGGTAGTGCGACCAAGGTGATGGTGGGGGCAATTGTCAGGGGGCCGATGAACCTCATCAGAAATCCAATCAGGCCAGAAAATCCAACAAAGATTTGAAAGCAGGAAGCTACAATGATAGCTCCTTGCACCTGGAAAAAGGGAGGAAGAGAGCAGTTTGAAAGGAGTGCCAGCTGCTGAGCCTTTCCTTCATAAGTCAGTGCAAACCCAGTGTGACAGCCAGGCTCAGCCTCCAGTGACAGACTCGCACCGAGGCCTCCCGCTGGCTACAGCAAAGCCCAGCTGAGCATTACATGCAGGGAAGGACCACCGAAGTACCAGCACACCAAATCCCCCCTTGGCTGGTAGGTTTAGTCCTCACCAGGGCTAGTTTTGTTCCAGAGATCCCCTCCTCCTTGTCCTCTTGGGCCACCCGAGCATGTATCAGTGACCCTGCACTCTCTCTTCCTGCCCCCTCAACACAGAGGGGAAAAGCCCTTGGCCCCAAAATGGGAGCAGGGCCATGGTCTCCACTCATCCATCTGGGAAGGGCTTGAGGCACTTCAGCACACCGGTAGGGCAGGTGGGTCATTACAGCCTCTTTTTTTCTGAGTAACAGTTTCTCTCTGGGGACACATTCATCACCCTGGACTTTCCTGTGTTTGACAGTCACTGCTAAGCAGCCAGCAATTACATCCTGAAGTGCTGCTCACAGTCAGCTCCAAGCAGGGGACTTGGGTAAGGCTGCTCTCTGCCTTCACAGATTTATTGATAAACACAGGCGGGGTCCTCTGTGGTGCTGAGCACCTTCCCGCCCCTGGCCCCAAAGGCAAGAGAAACGCAGGGGACGGGGTGAAGCAGCCAGCTTGAAAGAAGGCAGCAGTGCCCTTGTGATAGATTTTCATGAATCAATAGGGAGGGCAGCCTGTGCCACACAGCAAATCCTTCATGAGCTCGCACTGCTTCCCAAGTGCTTTGCAAAGCTCACCATGGAAGGGATTGACAGAGCCGAATTTAGCCACTTACTCTGTGGCAATAGATGTAGAACAAGGCAGTGAGATCCCTGACTTTTCCTCCTCTCTCTTGACTACCTAAGAGTGCGCTGTTCTTTAACATTTACGGTAAGTTCTGCCCTTGCATTTCTTTTTACTAGGTTTCCTGTACTTAGAACCATTCTAGAAGCAGCAGTAGCTATAATCCAAGCATACGTCTTCGTTCTCCTACTAAGCCTATACTTACAAGAAAACATCTAATGGCCCATCAAGCACACCCCTTCCACATAGTAGACCCTAGCCCCTGACCAATTTCCCTGGAAACATCTTCCCTCTCTTCCTCAAAACAATCCATGCTCCATGGAAGGGATCTGGCTGGACCAATGGAGACTTTGCAGGGGCCACAAATCAGCCGTGGTCTGCATGTCCCCTGTTCAGCAGCAGTGAAGCGCCTGCTTTTTTTGCCAGAGAATAGATCCTTAGGAAGCTGCAACAGGGTGAGAGCCAAGGCCCATTGGTGATAGAGGGCTCTCTATCACCCTGCCATGGTCAGGTGCTTTTCTGAAAGCAAACAGCCCCGACACAGAGCAAGTGCCACTGAAAATGTAATATACCTCTCGCATCCGCATCTGCCAGACTTCAATGAACTCTGGTGAAGAGGCATTCACCAGGGTGGCGTTCTGCGTCCAGGCAGGGCACTTCCACTTGGGGAGAGACAGCATGGCCAGTGTGGGGGTCAGGAATGCAAAAGTGCCTCCTTGAATAATAGGCAACCTGGAAGGAGAGCAGAGGGAAAAGATGATGAGCAAGAATGCTAGAAACTCCATTAGGGTGAGAGAAATGAAAGCAAAATAAATTTTAAAAAATCAGTCTGCCCATGGCCTCTGACAGTATCTTTTCACATGTTCTGGCAGGTGACCATGGGTGGGAATTGCTGCCCATAGCACTCAAGAGCAATGACCTGGGGGGAAGATCTCAGGTTCAAACACGGGCAACGCAGGAGCGCATCGGTGCTGCAGTCAAACTCTGATACCCTGCATTAAGGAAAAAGTAGTCCTCCTAAGGTGTGATGAGACCATGGAGCTGCACAGAGTAAAATAACAAAGGGGGAAAAGCTGGAGGAGGAGAGAAGACCAAGGAAGAAAGATGGCAAGACTCTGAAGCAAAGCTCAGAATCAACCTAGGCTCAAATCTTGCCAAATATCTAGTTGCTTCCTCTGCCCCCTTCAGCTGCCTCAGTTTTCTTCACAACCTGCTCATGAACACAAGGACATGCCCTGGCTACTCCTCACACCACAACCATCTTCAGACTAAGGGCAGTAGAAAATGTGATTAGGCTTTTAGTTCACCAGATTTTAAAGCTAATTCCTCTGCCCTGACACTGGAAAGGAGAACTGTATGGACACATCTGAGCGTGCTGACTGGGTGAGACCTTGGCTCTCCCTCCATGCCACGTGTCTTGTGGCTTCGAGTAACCCTCAGCCTGGAAACTCTTCAGGCTAGCAAGGAGCCCACACCTCCAGAAGTGCTCAGCACTGGCTTTGTACAGAGCTTTGCACAGTGGAGCTGCTCCTGTGAGCTACGCCAGCCTCTTCTCTTTCTACACATGGAGAAATGGAGACAAAGACCTAAAAGGCCAGACTGGCTCTTCAGGCTTTAAGCCCCAGAGCAACCGCTTCTTGAGCCAGGAGCTCTCACGGCACCTTCTCAGAAAAGCAGCGGGGCAGCAAGCCGTGTGAGGGCTTCTGCAGGGCATGGACTTCCCTGAAGCAGAGGCATTTCCACCATTCTCTGGAAAGCAATGGAAAATAAGAGATGGCATAGCTGTTATAGCACCATGTCTCCATCACCTAAAACAAATATTTACACCACTGCAATTACTCATGCCATGCACAGCCAAAGCACTGTTGAACTTTGCCGGTAAATGATACTGAAGTATCAGTCATCTGTAGAGTCACTTATTTACAGCATTTGGCCAAATATGTTGCAGCCTTCAAAGGATTTTTCTGGGTAAGGTAAAAACCAAAAAGAAACAGAGAAGGCCCAGTGCTGAAGTTAACAATAGATGTATAGCTCCTGCTGCATTGGCCCTCAAGCTATTTCACAGCCAGTGCTGGAATGGGTGGGCTCAGAGCAGACTGGGGTGGTGAGGTGGTGCATATGGCGCACGCTGAGCTCTTTCCAGTGAGGTTTGCAAAAGGGAAACTTGCAGGTTTAGGGAAGGAAGTACTATGCTCTGATCATCACTACATGATGTCCGAGCATCTGCTAAGGGAGGCTCACCATAATGGCAAGCAACTGTGTCTCCCCTCAGGGAGCCTCTTGGACAGTGTCTCCAGTGACTGCCTGGGACCTGTTGCTGCTTTTTCATGCTGTGTAACATGACTGAGCTGCAAGTTGCAGTTCATCAGGCTTTTCCCTTGGCTGTTGCTTCTGGAGGGCTGCTTCTGAACCACACTCGCTTTTGGTGGGAAACTCCCCATGTTCGTGGCCAGTTCCCATCCGTTCATTCCTGTGCCAACATTGCCTTTTAGCCAAAATGATTTCTCCCTGCCTGATTCCCCCTGCTTGTCTCCCCAGCTAGTTGCGGGCTGCAGCCATGCCCCTCAGAGCTGCCACTTTGCCCTGCTAACCAGGCCAGCCTCTGCAAGACCAAATGTCCCTTCCCCGTGCCACATTAACAGATCATCTCCATACCTCTTCTCCTCTGAATTAGTCTTTCTTAAATATGGACACCAGGAAACGCACCAAGCACTTAGTTGAGGGCTGCCCAGGGCCTCGGAGAATGGCACGTATGTTTTCCAGGAAGAAGCATCCCCTCCAGCTTGTTATTTACCACTTTTCTAGCTGTCTTGTTGGTGACTTACAGTTATCAACTACTACGAGGTTTCAGAAAACCGTAAAAAGAGAAAAAAAAATCTGCTTCCAAGTGTCTCCTCAGGCTTTGTTTGCCTCTGGCCACAACACAGGCTGAGTCCCACCTTTCTGGCAGGAGCATCCTCACATCTTACAGTCAGGGCCAGCCACAGGGCAATTGCATCCTCAGCACAGCAAAATCCATTCAAGCTTATGCTATGGGAACAACTCCTTACCACTTAATTTAACCTGTTAATCCTCACGTAGCTATTCAGCCATGGGAGAGGCTCCCTGTTACCCCTTCATCCTTGGCTAACAGCAAGCAGGGGACATCACAGCTCTCAGATATTCACCAAGATGTTGGCGGGGGTGGGGGTTGGGGGGGTGGTGGGGGGTGGTGGGCAGGGCCTGGGAGGACTCCAACCTGAATCGCACCAGCAGCCACAGCCACGATCATGCACTCCAGCCTGAATTTAACTGAACTGAGAAGAACCAGATTCTCTCTTTATTGTGGCCAAGGTGTTCCCTCTCCTCCACTCATCCCATAGGAATGTAGAAGAAGGGGAGCACCCTCTGGGGACAAGTTTGCTTACAGCCACTTCTTAAGATAGGCAAAGATGGTAAAGTTGCACTGGGAGAAGAAACAGGAGGAGTAAAAACATTGTGTGGAGCTGGCAGTTGACCAGTGATTTGTTAGTAGAAGAATTTTGACAAAGTCGCTCAGATTTGGAAGCCAAAGAATGTGTGATTTTTGCCTTTGAAGCTAGAAACACAGGTTCCCACCATATTGGAGGAAAAAGCAACCTGTGGAAAGATAGAAGCAGCCCAGAGTTATGACAAGGAAATTAAGAAATTTTGCAAGCCAAGATGCAGGGTCTTTGTGGCAAGGGGGAGTACTTGCAGTCATGTCTCTTATTAAGCACTTCATTTTCTGGGTAGTGAACGGCAACTCCATGCTCATCTCCTCTCCATCGGCTCTTCAACAGCTTGGCAGCAAAGAGGATTTACCTTGCTTACATTCAGCCTGTGTCACAAATCCCTGAGCATGGAAAGTGATGCCGCTGAACAGGATGTGCTATAGAGCTCCTCCCTGAGTCCCTAGGCAGTGGCAGATGGGCTTTAGTTTCTCCCAGTTATCCCCTGCCCCAGAGTTTCTGTCCCTTGATCCTGAGCCCAGATCAGAAGGGCCCTGCCTCAGCTGGAGGATCCCTGGGGTAAGGGGCAAGTAGATACTGTTTACTACTTCATTGTTTTGCAGGACAGACTCCTTAAAAGCCCGACAAAAGCAGCATCAAGTACCAGGGGATGCAAAAGTCAGGACAGTGAAGTAGCCCTGCAAAGCTATCACATACAGAAATTTCAGGGTGCTTTGACACGTGCTCCCATTGCCCAAGGGTAGCACACGATAGATAAACTCTACAGCAGAGTGGTGGCGAGCACGTAGCAATTGCATCTACAAACTGTTTTGTCGCATTTCCCATTTCTTGCATTTGGCCTACCTGACTCCAAAAAGGACTTGCAGCAGGGTGCAAATCCCAGAGACAAAGAAGATGGTGCTGATCAGGTGGCTCTGGGTGAGAAGGTCATGCTGGAGGCAAAGCTCTTTGGAGAGGATCAGCGGGATGGCTACGAGACCTCCCATGGCTGTCAGGAAATGCTAGGAGCCACAGAGAAAGACTGGGTGAAGGACACAGAACTGGCTGTACATTATTACCGTGCTGTTGAGGGAAATCTGAAAATAATTCACAGATTTGTGTTCATGCACACTGGTATTACCCATCCTACTTTTTGGCAGCTTTAATGCTCTCTTAGGACCTGTTCCAAAACACCTACAAGAACTGCAATGCACGCCGACAGACTTCTGCTTTCCATGCCCAAAGACCTTTTATAGTGCTCTGGACTCCCCAGATCACTGTTAGACACAACCAGCTTATCTCCAGCACGTTCAGACAAGCTGTCGGGGCTAATCTTCCAGGAAGGTGGGGACATCCTAAGGTAGGGACACAGAGTGATCAGGCAAACTGAATGCAATATTTCAGTCCATCTCATTTGCACCACAAAGGATAACATTAAAAGTTGGCAAATTGGAGCTACTAATTCTTTGCTATCAGCAGCTTTTCTCACACAGTGCAATTATGGATAACCATAAAAAATGGACACCATGAATGGGAAAATGAGGCATTGCCTTTTTCAGAAGTCACAGACATATTTCTGCAATGACCTTCAGTTAATTACTAAATGTGAAAATAATTTTTCAAACTTATTTTTCCTTTCAATATTAACCTTAGTTGTTACTTCTCAGCTCAGAGCACAGGACTGCAGTGGTGGAACTGGTGGCACTCTGAAACTCACTGTGTTCATTAGAGGTATGTTTTATGAAAATTATGAGGCAGATGTAATCAGAAAACCTTGGTTTAATACACTCTAAATTTGAGACAACCGTTTAAGGAAACTAAGTACAAAATGTCCACCTAGCTCCAAGCGCCGTCCATCATTACCTTAATCACTCAGAGGTCTCTCTTCCCTGAGGCTCTGTACCCAGAGTGGCCCTGGGTCATTTAATGTGCCTGGGCGTGGACACCAACCAAAGCAGCGTGGGCCCTTCTGCTTAGTTTTTATTGCCATGGGAATGCAGAAGTTCAGAAGCCCTTACACTTTTGGCTACACTCAGATGAGGTATCTGGCCTGTTCTTATTAACTGTTCAGCCCCAGCCCTGGGACTCTTCCTTTCCATTTGCACTTCAAGGGGCGCAGTGTAGCTGTGGGTGTAAGGATAATGGTCGGTGCTCAGCAAGTGGTGGTGGGAAGGACTTGAGTTCATGGAGATCCAGCCCCACAGCTCCAGTCATGCCCAGTAACAGTAGAGCACTCCCAAATTCAGGTTTCACCCCCACTGACCAGCTGAACAGTCATTAAACTTCCACCCATCCCCACCTCCATCTGCTCCCCTGCCGCACCTGAATGCCCAGCAGGATGCACAGGTACCAGGGGGGCACATCCATGACAGTGTAGGCAAGCTTGCTGCTGCCACGGCCCTTGCCCCTGCCTTCCTCTGGGCTCCAGGCAGCACGATCTGGTGAGAAGCAGTAGTGGCTCCCATCTTCAACCTGGACAACAGAAGAGACCCTTCGTCGTTAGCTGCAGCCCAGCCCTGCAGGCACCCAGCAGCCACCTCTCTTGCAGCCACGCTCCACATCTTGCAGGAAAACCTCGTATGTAGCTTTCAACAACAATGCCAGGATAAAAAAGAAGAGCAAGGGGGTAAATTAAAACAGAGATACAAACACCTGTGGAAAAATTTTATATGCATGTGTGCGTCTAGACCAGAAGAAACATTACAGGGTTCCTCAACCTCAGAGAGACACCTGCACGAGGTGCATTAGTATCATTAATGTCTAGCTAAGGATGGAGAAACGGCAATCAGAAGCAATGACGAGTGTGCAGTGGATTAATCAACGAAAGGTGCATTGTCCCCTGGTCTCTGTCCCTCCTGGTTGTCCCACCCAAACAGTACTTTTTATAAAATGCACTAAAACAACTTGGCTACCACTAATTACAGAGTAGAAGCAGGTTTTATATTTAATTTTCTTAAGTCTTCTCTTTCCAGTCTCCTTACACTCACCCTTGCAATGGTCGGCCTTGATAAACGCACCTGCCCTTTTTCTTACTGGAAATCTCTCTCCTGCAGAGGAGCCACGTGAAACACATGGAACAGGTAGCCCTGGCGTCCGTGTCAAAGGAGCCAACCCAAACCAGGGCTACTGGGGTGCTGCCCAAGCTCGGCTGCCTGCCATGGGGAATGGCACCTGGAGGATTCAGGAAACAGCCTGGGGACCTGGGGGCTCAGGGAGGTGCCAGGGTCTGAAATAGCTCCCCAGGAAGGCTCAGATCCCGTCCTAGGCAGCCAGCAGCCACGGGGCTCCCCAGGGAACTATACGTCTTACAGAGTTTATTTATGCAAAGAGACATTTTGCCAAGGAAAGCAAAATAGTGCTTTGCTTCCATTGCCACAGCTTTTAAGCTAAATAATTGCTCCCGGTTGTCTGCTCCTCCTTCCAACCCACCCCGACCCCTGTGTACACACACACACACACACACATTGCCTGGGCACACACACATGCACACACACAACCTGCTTGTGTGTGCACACACACATGTGGTAGCGGGAGGCTGCCTGGAAAGCCACAAAATTTTGAGCCAAATGCAAGAGCTAATTAAGATCCCAAACCACCTGTTTTATCAACCCTTCTCCAGCTAGTGGGTCTTCAGTAAGCTGGCAGCAAAGGGCTTTTCTGGGCTGGGATGCCCTGCTTCATCAGGCAGGGATGGAAACCTGCTGTTAGGAGGAACTCAACTTTCTTTTTTTTTTTCCTTTTTCATCCTTCAAGTCCTGTTGGAACCTTAAGACACAAAAATGTCCAGCAAAGCGAGGGGGTTGCAATAATGCTCATGGCCTACCTACCAGTGGAGGCAAACAGCTAATGCTGCGGTCAGGGAATAGGGTGTAAAATTAATGTTACATTTAGTTGTAAATTTTGCAAGTGTGGTAGATTAATCCTGAAAGACTTCATCATTTGCCTGAAGCCTCCATGTTTCTGTTCTCACAGCTGAGTCTCCAAAGTCCCATTTTAGATCACACTGTTTAAAACATGCTATGTAATACCTTTTAAACACAGTGTATTTATCCAGCCTAGGCAGCCTAGGAGCATTACAGGTACTTCAAAATAGATAGGTGAAGGCAGAGTTAATTCAAACTGAACTCAGGCATGAACTTCAAGAGCAAAAGGCATTCCTGAGTAACTCCCTGTGGAGACATTTTCATTTAGAACAAGAAAGCCTGAGCCATGGATTAATAAATGTACAGCAAGGTACTTAACACTGCCCATGCACTGAGTTATCTGGGGACAGCTACTCCTGAATACCAGAGTAGATGAATCTGAAGCTAGTCAGACAGCACTAAGCTCCTTTCCTTGCATTGCAACTTTCCCTGCGTTAACCAGCAGGCATATTCCAGCCAGGCAGAGCCTGTGCCAGTAACAGCCCCACATGACCATCACATGAAGGCCTGAACCCCCGGGAGCTGGAGGGTAGTGAGTGAGCAGGGCTCAGTGGGAAAAGGATGTGAGCGGAGATAATAGGATGAGACAGGACCAGAGGCAATGGGCTCAGACTGAAACACAGGAGTTCCCGTCTTAACATCAGGAAACGCTTTTTCACTATGAGTGTGAGTAAGTACTGCACAGGCTGTTCAGGGAGGTTGTGAAGTGTCCACCCTCAGAAATACTGAAGAAGTGTCTAGGCACAATCCTGAGCAACTGGCTCTAGCTGACCCTGCTTGAGCAAGGGCGGTGGAGAAGCTGACCTCTAGAGGTGCCTTCCAACCTCAGCCAGCCTGCGATGCCGAGATGCTGGGAGGAGGACAAGGCAGGAACAGTCTGGAACAGGAAAGGCGAACTGCTGCTGGTGGTTCTTAGCCCAGCTTCCCCCATGAACTCAGGGGACCAGGACACCCTCCATGGGCCTCCGGCTCCAGGCACAGCATCAGGGCCCTCAAGAGCATCTTAAATAATCACTGAACTGAAACTAAGACTGCTTGAACCACAGGTGAAAGATCTCTGTCTTCTACCTCCTTTGGGGTGATTCAAACCGGAGGAAGTCACCAGCCTGTTCTGTATTATGACACAACAGGTAGAAATGGAGACCCTGTTAACAACAGCAAAAGAAAACCTCTGACTTGCTCTGAGCACTTCCCCGAGGCTCTGCCCATGGCTGGCATAGCACCCCCACCTCCCTGCTCACGGCAAGCCCACCAAGGCTTATCCAAGAAATGGGAGACTTGTACAGCAGAGGTTAAATGCCTCCCTCAAGGCCCCCCAGGTGGGTGGTCTGTACCAAGGTAGCAAGAGGGTTGCAGGACCCCACTTCTTCACACCTGCTGTCAGAGCACAAGCAATGCTTTTAGTCCCTAATGGAGGCGAATCCTGCTGTGAGAGAGGAAGGGAGCTGCCGTGCCCCAGGCCCTTGCCTCATGGCTGTTATAGCCTGCAGCATTTCCAGTGCACTGCACATCCCTGAACTGACACATCACTATCATTTACAGCTTTTACTACCCTGCTATAACTCTACAGGGTGCCCTCTCCTGCTGACTCCCAAATCTCTTTTTCACCCACCTCTGACAATTCACCTCACTAGAAATAGATCCAGAAGACAAAGAAACACATTCTTCACTAGGCTAAATTTCTACTGTGATTTTACTAATTAGTACATAATATGCTGTACCCAGGGACGCAGCCACAAGCTAGCTTGCTTTTCAGTACAGATACACTTGTATTACCATTTATCTGTGCTATAATTTTAGAAATAATAGAGAGAAAAGAAGTTGAAAAGGGTGTCAGAGAGTAGAAAGTATGCTGAGTCTGCAGCAGCAGGCTGTAGTAAGGAAACAATTCCTCAGATTCCTGTCGATAAAGGAGCAGAGACAGACATTTACCACACACTAGCATCCTTGCAGCCAGTCCGAGCCCCCTGGCTTTCCCTTTCTCCTCCTTTCGCAGGGCTCGCACCTGTTTATGCAAGAATTACCTTTCAGAGACAAGCAGACTCACCACGAAGCCGGGGTTATCTAGCCCGTTGAGCTCTTTGTCTGAGGAGGGAGTCATGCCTTCACCGACTGCCTTGAAAAAAGGAAGACTGGTAAGACGAGGAAAGCCTCCCAAATGGCCACTTCTCCCAGCCAACACAGCCCTAAAGGAGCAGCATGAGAAGATGCAGAAGCTGGACCCTGGGAGTCAACCAGCACTCAGTCCTAGTTATTCATGTGAGCTGTATCGCAGCAGCACTTCCTTTCCCTTGGCTTATATAAGTGACTCTCTTTCTCCAGCTGATTAGAGGACCGGCATTCAAACCTAACTGGAAAGCAGCCCTTCCCTGAACTATGTGAATCTGTGACTGATGGCAGTAAAAAAAACTTCTCCCATAGGTAAGGATGCTGAGGGGGCATCAGAGATGTGAGACGTTTCCGGCTTTTTCTGGGACAGCCTTGAAACTTGTTGCTTCATTATTGATTCAACAGGAACTTGGCAACTTACATTTTCCATGTGGGTTGGGTCGGTTTGAAGAGCTTTGTGGTGATTTTTAGAAAATTGTCTCTAGATGGTTTCACTTATTCTGCATGTAAACTGCTGTGTATTTTGGCTTAGGTACAAACACCATCATCTTGTGTGATAATCCTATTATAACATGAAAAGAATGAGGATTTTACCAGGAACCTATTTAAGGCAGCAACCAATGATCAAGTCATCAGAACATGACACCAGGGAGGTATAAAAGACATAAGCTTGAAAAAGGACTGTTCCAGGTCATCTGATTATCTCCATTCAGCTCAGAATCCTAGCTGAATGGTGATCATCTGATGGCCTGAAATACAGTTACCCTCCTCTTAATAAGTAGCAAACAGTGTTTAACGCCCCATCAAGCAGTCCTAATCACCCCATCAAGCAGTCCTAATCACCTCACCCCAGCCCTCCTCAGATGGAGCATCTCTTCAGTTTCATGGCTTCCCCGAAGCAGTGAACTTCCCAGACCAAGGGCTGCAGAGAGCCCCTGTGGAGAGGGGCATGCTGTCACTTACGCCCACTGACCTCCCATTGGGAACTTCTCCTGGTTTCCACGCAGAAAGCAGCGTAACTGAAATAAACTCTGCTCTCTGTTTCTATTGTAAAGCTTTGGTATCCTCAGACCTTCTCTTCAGACCAGGACTGCATTACAGGATGAGACAACCTTTCCCTAAACGCCATCAGTGATGCTACGAGCAGCTGGACAGCTAAATGTTAAGGCACCAAAATCAACAGATGTTCATGGCTTTGCTATATCTCCTCTCTGAAGACCCATCATATAGGAATCTTCCTGTATTTTTAGCTTCAGGGGGTGCATTTCCAGGCCCACTAATCTTGGCACAAGGCCACTTTTTTTCTGCACGCTGTAAACAAGAACTCTCTTCCTGGTCAAACTACCCTGGGCACCTTCACCCTCAACTCTACTAATTCCCAGCACAGAGGGAGCAGCACAAAACCCCCCTATTGTACAGACTTACTCATCTCTTGTTATCCAGTGCACTGCATGGCTGTGGTTCACTGGATATTTACTGTTTCATTGTACATACTGGCGGTGTCCAGTGAAGGTGTACCATCGCAAGGCATTGCAACAGGAGCATTGGATTTATTTGTTCCTTTTTGAAGGTACATTCCTGCTTGCATTTCTCAGTGGATACAGTGCAGATCTCCAAGCAGCCATCCAAATCTGTCTGTTCTGATATCCTCCATTAACCCTACTCCACTGCATGAATCAGCCACTCTCTGTGCCTCACAATCTCTCTTGTAGAATTTTTTTGTCAAGCCATGGCGCAATATTCCTCTGGGGCTAGTCTGCCTTCCCACTAGATTTTTATGAGACCTCTCATCAGAAAACTCGTCCTCATAATTTCAGCCCAGTATCTGTTCAATGACTCCTCAGTCCTGCCATAACTTTGTTTTTAGATGAGACCCAGGCGTTCAATAACCAGGGTTTCTTCTCCTCTTTGGTTGTATAAACTTGGGTAACACCCAAAGGTGCAGGTGCATAACATCACCTGTGTCATCTAGACTAGCATGTAAAATTGCCCATGGAAAGAGTACTAAGTGAACAGGATGAGAAGAACAAAGTAATAATAACAACAACAACAACAATAATAATAATAATAATAACAGATTAACAACAATTCCTTTTCTCAAAAAAGTTGGGCAGAAAATAATTCTGCCATTCTGGGAAATTCTGCAGTGCAAAAAAATGCACTTTAAGAGTACCAAGAGATTGCAGGTTTTCACAAAAACCACAGGACATAAGTCCTACATAGCCAAAAGCCCAGATATCAGAGTAGGCCTATTAGGAATGAAAAGTTTAACAGTATCAGCCTCTGGCCAACAAAAGGTTAGTGCTGTAATCTTGAATCTAGAAGAAGATTACGAAATAGCACAATGTACATGTCAAAGTAGAAATTTATGGAGTCCATGTGAAATGCCCTGGCCTGGAATGTCTTGGCATTGGAAATAAGCAAAGCAAGTAGGAAGTCTCTGTGTGCATGTAAATGTTGCATATATACAACAGGATTAGCAATTAATTAATAAATGGTGAGGTTTTTCAAAACAAGGAATTATTCCATTAGCAAAGATGCATGCTTAAGTGGTAATGTTGTCAATTACTGGTTATTGATGACAGCCTAATCATTGCATGAATGGCTTTTAGGAATAAATGGGCAGGTATCCACCTGTTCAAGTTATTAATGATGTGTTAAGAAAGAAAACAAAGGAAAGTATAATACTGATTCCCTTTAGACTTGTGTGTCTGGTGTGTCGGCTGCTATCAGTCAAGCTACCTGGCCAGCTGCTCGTGTCAGCAAAGGCTGTCTCAGTTCATGCCCCTGAGGGCAGAAGCAGCCAACTGACTGTTACAAGCAACTAATCAAGGAAAAGCTTGGGGACACAGGAGACCAAGTTCAAATCTTCAGGCTCAACCCCAGGTCTCCTGTACCCACAAGGAGAGCCTGGACCATCTGTATCATGACTCTTCTGACAGGGTCATTTTGTCTGTTATGCTACATTCCTGCCTGAAAATCAAAGTTTTTCTCAGGGCATATTCCATAACGGATCAACTTACAATGCCACCCTCAGATGCAAACCTGAACTGTCCCTAATCAGCTCCATGACCAAGAAGCTTCCTGCGCTCCTTAGATGTCCTCACCTAATTGCAGGTGGGGTGACACCAGCATAGCAATTTCCAAGGCCTTACTGGTTAATATAGATGTGGCAAGTCCCTGCCATGTGCTATCCCCAAAAAATCTGGGTGGTGACAAATGTGAACGTGCTGGCAGATCCATCCACTGCCAACAGCTACAGGCAGGTTTGGTGACTGAGAGTCCTCCCACCAGCTTCACCCACCTGCAGTGCAGGCACTGAGACATGAGCTTCCTTTGCATTCAGTGGGCACCTCTAAAACTTCCACTGCATCTTAAAATAGGAGTCCTAGATAGGCTAGATAAAGCAAGTCCTTATTCTTTCCCAAACTTTGAAACAACCAAGTGTGACGGGCATGTATGAAGATGTCTGAGGTTGAGTGGGAGGGGTCTCTCCACCTGAGGCTGTACAGGCACAGCCCTGGGAGGTGCAGGCTCGGTGAGTCACACCAAACCCCTTGCTGGGAGGGCAGGTTCATCCACTGTGCTCTCACAGACCTGCGGCACTGGGGCCCAGCTAGCGGAGCTGGGGAACGGTGGGTTTAGAGGCAACTCAGGGCTATGAAATAAAAGCAGTGCAGTATAAAAGAGGCATAACAGGGAGACTTTGCACCAAAAAAAACTAGAATCATCTTTCGGAAGAACAGTTTGTTCTTCCACAGAGCTAGCCCTGGCTGGTTTGCATGAAAGATGGCTAGCAAGAGAGCTAAGCAAGTGACTCGCGGTGAGTAAGTTAGTCACAAAGTACCTCTATGTCCTTCTGTCTGCAGAACCTTCTGCAAACAAAGAGGATCATCCATGGTCACTGACTTGACATTAGTACTTGTGGGTTCCATAGCGGAAATTTGGCTTCTGAAGAAGAGCTCTGCACTGCTTACTAGTGGACCTGGGCAAGCCCAGTGCTTTGAGTCTTGGCCTGCCAAAGCACGCACACACAAAATAGATCTCTTCACTTAAGAGCAATCAATGCAACACACTGCAACGTTCTCAGAGTATACAATGAAGTCGACCTGCAAGAATGTTTGATTAAAATACAACAAGGAAATAAACATGACCAAAGTAAATTCCCTTGAATAAGGGAAATTAAATAAGGGATCATTGCTTTCTATTTTTGCACCAGGATCTCTACGGCACAGCAAGAAATTGAGTGCAGAGTCCTAGACAGGATTAGCTGTGTGCTTGACCTTCCCACTGCCACATCTCTTGGTCACCTTTTCTCCTCCAAATGACCTGACATGTAAAAAGGACTGAGGCACTGGGGTACACACCTACATGCGTGTTGCCAGTTCCCCAGGTAAGCAAAAGTAAGTGTCCCAGGGTATTGCACAGGCTGCAATCAGACAGCAACACCTGCTCAGCTGGGTGCAATGAAAAAGGTCCCCTGACTTTTCTGGCAAGACCCCTACAGTGGCCCAACTCTCCCAGCAAGTGTCCCCGACTCAGTCCCTTCTTCTTTCCTCCTATCGCTGTTCATCCAGGTGCACCACAGCCCTGGGTACAGGTCCTGAATCCTAGTGCTGCCAGGGGAGCATGTCAGTCCCGGGAGACGAGCGCTTCTCCATGCAGGACTGCTCCTGCCAGCCATGCCCAGCCCTCACGTGGGCCAAACCATCACGCGTGTTGCGATTGAAAGCCCGCAAAGCAGAGCACCATGTAGCCTTTCTGCTTACCCTTGCAGTTCACCTGCGCTCCTCTGGAGACCCTTTCATGTCATGAGGTGGAAGAAAAGCACTTGTACTTCCCTGGGGCTGGTGTTTTTTGCTGTCAAAGCAGCCCAATAACAAACTGCAGAGCTGACAGGGGCTGTGCCAAACCCAGGAGAATGGTATGAGGGTGTGGGCCATGTCAGGATGAAAAAAAAACTACAGGAGATTAAAGGAGCAATCTCCTAAGTGTCATGGTGCCATGTTGATGCCAACACACTTCTGCTTGGCTGCCTGTGCCATGGGAAGGGAGATGCTGTTTTCTTTGGCTGGGCGCACCAGCACGAGGGGAAGCAGGGCACAGGGTGAGACAAGGTGGAGGCTGGCCATGCACCATCCCCAGGGCCAGGAAACCCTGGCTTGGTGAGGCTGTGGGACAGGAGACAGGAGAGCCCCAGCAGCTGAGCAGAGCCGGCATGCCAGCTTTGAAGCAGTAGAGCAGGGGCTGGAGGAGAAAATGGTCCAGGGCAGGGTGATACTCATGTGGGTGGGAGCGTGTGAGAAGGGCACTTTTGCAGAGAATGTATTTAAAAGGTTCAAAGGGGGCAGAAGGTAGGGGGAAGTGCCACTGTGGCTCAGCAAAACTTTATCACTAAATGGATCCACATCAGCCAGCAAGGAGATTTGAGTGCAGGTGTGAAACAGCTTTGAAAGCTGTCAGCTGAGCTTTGCCTTGCAAGCTTCTATGGCAGAGAAGCAGCCCTTGAAGGATGTCACCCACAGGTGATCTGCTGGGAAGGTGGAAGCCCCCAGCCAAGGCCTTCAAGCTAGGAGAGCTGCAGCCCCTTGGCCATGCCAGCTCCTCTGCTAGTTCTGTCTTCCTTTGTGCCTTCCCCACAAAAAAAAAGGGGTTACTGAGCCAGGGCATGGGCATGCCTCCTCTCCTGAGCCCAGGGTCACCGCCTGCCTGCACAGCCTGGTGCCCAGCTCTGCACAGACAGCTGCCACCAGAAAGCAGGGAATAGGGAACGGTGTTGAAATCCCACCCCAGCAGGATATTGATTTTGCAATAATAAGCCCCTTTATCTCCCTCAGCCCCAGGAACAGCACTTAAGAGCATTAGCGAAGGAATAATCCATGTCATCTACTCAGCATTTTGAGCACAAGCTCAAGCGTGGTTATTGTGTCCCTGGGGTTTTGCTGAGCCCTTTCATTCCCCAGCACATGTGATGAGACTTACTGCCACCGGCACACGGAGGGCACAGTCTGTGGCATTTCCCACTGTCCTCCAGTCATCAGTGGCAGTGGGGCCACCTTGTAAGCCCTGGCAGGAGAAGGTACACACGCACTGACCTCAGGCTCAGCAGAGATGCCAGTTCAGGGTCGGTCCCATCTGATCAGATGGGATCGCATCCCCAGCTCCGGGCTGCTGGGAGATGACTGTGTTTGCTCCCAGGGCATGCCCCGAGGCCGGCTCCTCTGCTGTCAGTGTTACACTCCCATACAGCCCAGCCTGCTTCGAAGCTCACCTTCATTGTACAAACAAACAGCAAAATCCCTGCGGTCAGAAGGGGAAAGGAAAAAAACCAAACCAAAACAAGAAACTAGCAATATTCGCTGAGCTGGGGAGAACCCCGCCTCCTCGGCCCACTCTCCAAGGGGAACCAAGGAAAGCTTGCTGTTTAAGAAGGATTAACCAAGAAAGAGAAGAAATTAAAGTAGTTTCTGAGCAAGATCATTATAAGTCATGAGAGGTTGAAACAGGTTGTCCTGAGAAAGCAAGTAAATCCCCTGGAGAGAAGCCCAGAGAGGTACTAGCACAGCCAAAACCAAATAGGAGTGTCTGGGAGATGGATGGACAAACAGAGTAGGATTAAGGTGTTCCGAGGTCAAAAGGCCTATAGAGGTAACAAGAAACTTCTCTGCAAGTGCAAGGAGGGCTGGAGCACTGCTGAGCTGCTCTGGATGTGAGCAAGAGGGTGTCCCGGTGCCAGGGAGGGACCACAAACAAGGTCCAGCCACTGCCTGGCCCTACAGCTCCCCTCCTTGCCACAGACCCCTCGGCTGCATCCCCAGGATGGGATGGGATCAGACAGGGGCTTGATTCCATCTGTCATTTTTATTTCCCCTTTGTGTGCTGCAGTAAATCACACTGAGGCCATAAGACCACTGTTTGGTTTTACAAACAGGAGCTGCCCACACATCCAAGGCAATGTTTTGGTCACACAGACCCACTTGGGCAGCCATGCTCAGCCAAGCACATTGGCTGCAGCTACAAGCCACAGGTCTAAAAAGAGAGGCAAACAAAAACCAACCCACGGAGTCAAAGCATCTCCCTGCCAATTGCAAATGTCCTCACACCCAGCTGCCAAGACTGCTGTATTTGTGCCGAGGCTATTAATGAATAACAACCTGGGCTTTAACACTTACACCTGCAATGAGTCCTAGATTGTCCCAGGACAGGCAAGGATGCAGGACTGGAAAGGCAAAGGATACCCACAGGGCAAAGGGAGCTCCAGGGTGTGAAAGGAGGGGAGAAGATAGCCACAGCAGGGAATGCTCCAAAAACTGCACAGCCTGAGTACTGGCTGCTGGGGAAAGCCTCAGCACACCCGCATTGCCTGCTCCAAAACATCTTGGTCTCAAGTCCTCACGCAATGTGGGGCATCTCACCTCCTCCTGGCTGCACACAAGGGGCCAGGCAGGTAGGGGCAGGTAAAAGCACCCTATATCCCAGGGAGGAAGAGCTGGTCACTACACTGCAGCTCCTCCAGCTATAAAACACCAGAAAACATCAGGGCCTGGAGTGACAGGTAGAAAGATGCCACACAGAGGGAACCCCAAGGAAAAGGGAAAACAGATTTCTCTGCAGTTTCTGCAGCAGCAAAGCTGGTGGAGCTGCTGTTATGAAACCCTTTTGATTCCTATGGTTCATATCCTGCTCTGCTGCAGTTTACAGAAAATCAGATCTAGGCTCTGGTGGGAGGGAAGAGACAAGCATGGGAGGGTCTGCAGCTCAAGATTCTCAGCAGCAAGCTTGAGCATGGATTTCAGCAGGTAGGGGAGGAGGATGCCCAATGTGCAACTCCAGCACTTGGAGAGATGGTGACAGCCAGTCTCGGCTGTAAAAGATGGATCCCAAGTGCTTGCTGCTTCTCATCCCTTTCCCACGCCTGGTTTCTCTGCAGGGCTTTGGAGTCACTCAGCCAAGCGGCCAGAGCAGGGCTGGCAGCGCTAGGAGCAAAGACACGGGGTTTGCACCGACACAGAGGAAAGACAAGCCCCAGGGGGGAGAGCGGCTGCTAGCTTTGCTGCTGAAGGCTTAATGCCCTAAGAGCCCAGCTGACTCCTGCCGAGAAGCGAAGGGAAACCACAGGCACTTGGGACGTCTGGGCAGCCGATAATGCTGTGTTTCCCCAAACCATGACGGGACAAAGGTTCGGGAAATGCATTGCCCTTTGCCTGCTGCCCTGGAGCTGTCTGAGCTTTGCCTGGAGTGATGCTGCTGGACCCTGGACCGCCTCACCCGGGGCAGGACATGTCAGAAAGGGGCTGCCCAGAGATGTTGCCAACGGGACCTACGTGCACAGCAACATCTCAGGTACTGGAGTGGGCAATTGCCTGTCTCTCCCTCTGCGGGGCTGCTTGGGGCCCCACCATGCAGGCACACAGGGTGAAGGGTGTGGGGACGTGTTGATGATAGCATGGCGGTGCTTCTTCCAGCATGCCGAGGGCATACGTAAGGGCTGCAGGGCTTTGTGTGGTCCCCATAGCTGCAGCTGCTTCTGTGATCTGGGAGAAATGTGTTGCATCAGATGCCAAGTTGCTAGACACTGGGAGGAAATTTAATGCTTGACTATCTTCCTTTGAGAGTAAACTCCTCCTCCATGTTAACCTCTATGTGTATCATGATGGACTAGCTGCCTGCCCAGGGTGTGGGCACACTAAACACACCCCTGTCTCTAGGGGCTGAGCTGGTACCCTTGGGAAGAAATGAGGATGGAGATTTTTTAAAAGCACAAATAATCTCTAAATGCTGAGGGTGATTACTTTTTTTTAATCCACTTCCTAGAGCAAAGCACATGCTGTTCCCTGGCAAGTCCGACACAGTGCTGGGACTGATGTTGGGTGACTGGCTGCCTGGGCCAGGCAGCCCACCTGCCTCTATGTGCCAGCAGTGGCATGGAGCAGCCCATGCCATACTATTGAACCCTTCATCTTCCCAAACTTTTATAACTATACATTGTTTCCAAAACGCCTGTTGGGAACAGTCCCTGGACCACCTTATCTCCGCATCATGACAAGGGGTTGTTGAGGAAGGTGCTAGCCAGTGCTGGGCAATTTAACTGTACAACAGATCCAGTCCAGGCAACCAGGCAGCCTCCTTGGCACCACTGAATTTACTGGTACAGACATCTCCACTACCTGTTAACAGTATTGCTGCACCTGGAGAAAGTCTCATCTTACTCAGCCTGACTCGTTTCTTGTCAGCCCCTCTGGAGGAGAAACCTACATCACCTCAGCAAAAGCAGAGGCAAACCAAACCTCTCTCTCACATTAGCTTCACTGCTGCACTCAGAATTTCCTCCAAAAGTTCCCCCTAAGCTAGATAAAGCACATTTCTGCCTGCAGGTTTTAAGCTTGGCTTAATTAGAATTGATCAAAGTATTTTCCTTTAATTCAGAATATTGGTACCTGTGATATCTGTTACATAAGAATTCACCGATCCATATTTTCTTGGCCTTGTGTTAGTATATCAAGGCTTTTCTTGCAAGCACACAGTCAGACTGGCATCCCTTTTGAAGCCTGCCTCACTCCCAGCTTTCACCAGGTACTAGCAAGCTAGAACAGGGACAGCACTAAAGATGCAAAGCGTGTAACACAGAAAGGATTATCTAAGCAGGACAACTGAGTAGCTTTGAATAGTCTTGAGTAACAAACTAGAAAAAAAATTAAAGGCTGAGATGGAAAAAGTATCTCTTTATAGCATAGAGTAAAGTATCTCTTTATAGCATAGAGTAGTACGTTTATTGCTTTGAGTTCCAATATTGTGGTATTAAAAAATGCCTGTCCCCTTCCTTTCCCTCCTAAGGGTTGCTCTCTGCATGCTGTCCCCATCCTGTACCTTTTCAGTCCCACTTCTGCTGTTCAGTGGGTGCTCACATCACAGAGTTTGCAACTAGAAGACAGGTAAAGTCACTAGACTTCTCTACGTCTCTCCTTTAGGATTTCACAAAAAAAATTTAAAAAAATTCAGAGACTTGCAGGACACACAGGAGTGACACTGGGGCCAGGCAGCCTTTTCAGAAGCATCACCAGCAGGGGCTTTGTCACCGCCTGCACTTACTGTCTCCCCTTTCTCTCCCAGCACCATGCACGACTCTCCCCCCACCGCGCTACGGATACTACTACGTGGACAGAGGCTCGGGTGTCTCCTTGGGCTCAGTCCTTGTGTACTGGTGCCAGGAGGGGTACCAGCTGGTGGGCAGTGAGAGACTCTTCTGCCTCCGCCGGGAGAGCGCTTCGTCCTGGAGCCACCCCCCTCCCCACTGCCAGGGTAAGGAGCCCACAGGTGTGACCCAGCCCCTGCGCTCACTTGTAGGGTCTCAGTGGGGTGCTGGGGAGGAGGTGGGGTGCTGCAGCCACCCCAAAAGGGGACAGCAGAGGTCCGGCTTGACCTGGTTGGTGGTCATCAGCACGGGTGAAATGCCATGCTTCAGCAGGGTCCCTGCAGCAGTGTTTCATGAGCTGCATAAGACAGGGGGGCTGCCAAAGGGTGAATTCACCTGGCAGGGGCTCAGCAGATAACCAGGCCTTCTCTCGTTCCCAGTAATTGGTACAGAAGTCACCAAGTTGGGTTAGAACCTGGTACTGCCTGACGCCCGACTCCGGGTACCAAGCACAGGGACTCCGGGGCACAGCCAGCCAAAAGCTTTCAGCAGGAGCAAAGCTGAACTTTGCAATAACCCAGCACGTGCTGTTTATGAAAGCTCATGCAGAGCATGTGCCAGTTGCAAACTGCCCTCACTTTTTTTGTGGTATGAGCTCATTGAGAACAAATGGTTTAACATCAAAGGCACGATGTTTATTGCTTTAAAAGCTTTCTCTCGGGCACCACACATTGTGTGCATACATAAAATCATTTCAGAAAAATTGCCCTCAAGAAAGTTATATATTTTTGCAGCGGCAAGCAAAACCACAGAAGTTGTGAATGCTATATAGCCTATGTATGAATTATATTGCTAGTGCTGGACACTGAGAATCAAAGACCTGGGGCTATTTCAGAAACAGTTTACGGGCAAACCTGTGGTGCAGCAACTGGCTAAAAAGAGTTTGAAATGGAAAATGTCTGCCACGTGCTTCTGCTGCTTCTCTTTCACTTGCTTAAGATAAGCAAATCCATTTTCAAAAGGTAGCATCTCAAGAAGGTCAAATCAGAAACCAAAGTGCTTCAACCATAAGACATCCCTGCAGGTGCTTCTGTTCAAAAGCACCCCCGCAGCTTGTCCTTTAAAAATGAAACCAGACGTAAAGCAATTTACACCAATTCAGTGCTGTAAAACCTGATGATAACAGTCAGTATCTTTTGTGAAAGTAAACACAGCAAAATAAAAGCAATGAACTTTGTTGCAATATGTTACAGGTACTCCTGTAGTGAAGCATTCGTAAAGCTCATTAGCAAACCTTGTCTTCTCAGCCCTAAACGGAGGCTGCAGTTTGTGCCTGCTGCAGAAACAACTCGGGTGAACCAAAACCAAAACCTCCGAACTTTAAATCACACCTTGGGTTCCCCAAAATAAAGAGGTTTTAAGACAGTTTTGAGGAAAAAAAGTCCCCACGCACTTGTTCCCTTTGAAACAAAAAGCAAATCTCCGTACTTTCAGAAGTCTGTTTTGTTACTTCGCAAAGATCCTAAGGTTGGGGGGTTGAATCTGTGTATTTCAATACTTTGAAAACCTAAACATACCATTTTTGCAGACATTAGCGAATTATTTCATGTTATTTTGCCCTTAGGATGGGAGCCACTTCCCTGACTTTAGACATCTACATTGCAAACATGATTTAGGTTCCCTTTATGGTTTGGTCAGGATGTAATTCATCTGCTCTTTCCAGACATCAGTCTTAAGGCAGGTAGGGAACACACATTCAGATGAACCGTACACCCACTCAAGAAAATGGCTATTTTTTATGATAAGGTTGGTGAAACACTGGCACAGGTTGCCCAGAGAAGCTGTGGACGCCCCATCCCTGGGGAGATTCAAGGCCAGGCTGGACAGGGCTCTGAGCAACCTGGACTATTTGAAGATGTCCCTGCTTATTGCAGGGGGCTTGGATTAGATGACCTTTAAAGTTCCTTTCCAACCCAAACCAATCTATAATTACATCAATTAAAGTTTCCAATTATTGTTTTTTTAATTTCACAAGCCCGTATTTCTTTCAAACACTCATACTTACATACACTTACAGCTTTTTAACTTTTTCTTTCACTAACTCCTTTTCCCACCTAAATGAACTCCTTTTCCCTTTTCCAACCAAATTAACTTGTTTTCCTTTTCAACTGACTTTTCTTCACCCCGCCCCCCCCCCTCGAACAGTTAAGCAAAAACACACGTTCCAGATATATATATCTGGATTTTTTATATATAACAAACAAAACAAACAAAAAAACAACAACAACAAAAAAAAAACAAACCAAGAAACACCCTGACAAGTCACCCCTTTTTTGTTGTTGTTGTTTTGTTTTGTTACTGGGGGCTTAATTTTTTTCTGCCTTCGTGCTTTATACAAGACACGTGGAAAATGTGGCATGTGCTATGCTTTTCTGTCCCATGTCATTATTTTGAGTAGCTGAAGAAAAGATTTACTTTTAATCTGATTTCCTCCCCCTCGCCCCCGACTTTCTGGTTTATTGAGCTGGCATAGCAACACCCACGTTCACCACTGATTTTTTAAATGGTTCTTAGTTTAGATTACCTGTATAGGGCCGGGGGGGGCGGGCCGCAACGCCCGCAACCGCGGGCGCCCCGGCCCCCGCTCAGCATTACCCCGCTGTGCCCCGCAGCCGCCCCGCATCCCTCGGGTACCGGCTCTCGCGTTGCGGTGGCCGCTTCGTTGCTGAGCGGAGCAGTGATCCTGGCACTGTCTGTCTCCTTCGCCGTGTGCTGCTGGCGGGATAGGGCGAGAAGGAGCCGCGGGGGGTGAGTACAGAGGCGGGGGAGGGGGTTTGGGGGGGTGCGGTGGTGGTGAGGGAATATCCCTTTCCTGAGGCTAAGTCAGCCCAGCGTGGGGAAGGGAGGCAGCATCCCCTTTGGGGAAGGACTGGGAGCAGGGTTCCACCGGCCAGCACCATGCTCACAGAGCTGCATCTTTGCAGCAGCACATCCCTGTTTTCCCGGCCTACAGTCCAGCAAGACATTTTGGGTTTTGCCAGTGAAGGGAACCTGAGCAAGGGATCGTCACAGCGACAGGGACCGTGCAGGAGCCCACCCAGGTGGCATGGTTTAAGCCCAGGCAGCAACTAAGTACCACACAGCCGCTAGGTCACTACCCCCCTACCAGTGGGATGGGGAGGAGAATCTGGGAAAAAGGTAAAATTCAAGGGCTAAGATAGAACAAACTAATAATTTAAATAAAATTAAACAAAATAACGATAATGACAAGGAGAGAGAAAGAGAGAGGAATAAAATCCAAAAGGGAAGGGAAAAAACCCAAGTGATGCACAATACAACTGCTCACCGCCCGCTGACCGATGCCCAACCAGTCCCCCTGCAGTGACTGGCCAACTCCAGCCAAACCCCCTACCCCCCAGTCTGTATACTGAGCATGATGTCCTGATGTTCATGATAGTATGGAGTACCTCTTTGGCTCATTCAGATCAGCTGTCCCAGCTGTGTCCCCTCCCAATGTCCTGTGCCTCTCCAGCCCTTTCACTGGCAGGACCCAAGAAACCAAAAAGTCCTTGACTTAGTATGAACATTACCCAGCAACTACTAAAACCATCAGTGTGCTATCAACATTGTTCTCACACCAAATCCAAAACGCAGCACTGCACCAACTGCCAAGAAGAAAAAATAACTCTGTCCAAGCTGAAACCAGGACACTAGGGATGCAGCTTTAACCAAGAACCTAATTCCTTGTTATCAGAAGTGCACAACGGCAAGGAGTAAAGAAAAACCCTGCAGGGGATAACATTTCAACCTCTTAGTAGGCACCAGCCCCACTTCTCCCCGCCGGCCTGCTCTTCCCCCTCTTCCCCAGGCTGGATGGTGCCATGCTCGTGCCCCTTTTCTGCAGGGCTGAAACAGCTTCGATGCTTTCCTCTGGGAGTGGAGGGAAGGGGGTCAAAACCACTGGGTGACAACACTGGTTTAAGATACAAACACGCCAAGTCTTTCTGGGGAGCGAAATAAAACCAGGCAGCTCACAAAGTGTAAAGAAAGCATCCACATGGACACTTCTCTTTTCCACCTTGCAGGCAGCAGCACAGGAGGAAGGTCAGAGGAGGATGGAAATGTGACCCCTCCACCCCCGAGAGGAGGAGAAATGCTTTTGGGAGACTGAAGCACTACCACCGGCGGGATTACCACCTCTCAGCCCTCTCCAGCTCTGTGTTCCCAGGGGCATTTGCAGGATGCAACAACCTGGCTTTCCAAAGGTACCATTCAGCCCCAGCACTGGCTCTGCCCCCCCAGCTCCTCACGAATGGGCAGCAGCTGCTCCTAGACCACCTGGAAACAGGAGCAGCCAGATGTAAAAGCCCACATCACCTGTGCAGTCAGTCCCCTGCCTCACCCTCTTATCTGCCCCGCACATAGTGCCTAACAGCAATGAAACCCTTGCACCTGCTCTTTTCCAAGGGGAAGGTGAGTCAGAGGACCAGGGCTCACCTGTGCCCTGCCTCAGCATTGCCTGGGTGGGCTGCAGGCTCCCATCAGCACTGCAGCCCCTCTTACTACCCACTCTCCTTCTTGCCTTTACCAGTAGCCCTGAAAACCTGCCAAAGCTGTCCCAGCAGAACTGGCACCCTGATGCACCGGTCTTGCCCCAGCTGGTGTTACCACTCGGCACGCCACCCATCACCGCCCTGCCCAGCCTGCCACCACACAACGTGCTGCTGCCTGCCATGCCCTGCGGTGCTGACCTCCCCAGGGACCGGCTCCCCCTCTACTGCAGAAGCTATGAGGAACACAAGCTCTTCAACAAGTTCGGGAGACTGGTCTGAAAATCTAAACTGCCATTCAGTTTTTTTTTTTTCCTTTTTTCTTTTAATACCATCAATTCCTCAAAACTCTGCAGAGCTCAGGAAAGAATTTCACAAGAGCCAATCACTGCACCTGGGTTTTCAAATGGAGAAAATTTGACACTTCATGTTAAAAGGATTGTATCAAAAAAGCCTCTTATTTCCCCGCCCTGTCCAGAAGTGCACATTTCAAAGAAGAGTTCCTAGGTTACAAGCTTCTTAATTGATCATTTTGGTAAGATGCATAAAGCAAATTCTGAGCAGCTCCAGCTTAACCTACAGGCTGAGCATGTGCAGACTTTCAGGTTTTGAACACAAGAGTCTGATTTTCTGTTTAGGGCTCTTTTAAAGGTGGGAAGTGAAGACAGCTAGTTACCAGGAACAAGGAATCTATGTCATTGGATAATTGGAAGCACTTACAATTCACTGCACTTGAATGCAGGCTGAGATTTAAAGGGTTTTTTTTGTTGCTGTTCAGAACTCAGCATATATTCCCATTTCTAAACAACCTTAGACTTGTAAGATGCAGTGACAAGCATGCAAAGATAGCCAGTCAAGAGGAAAACCTAAATTTATCTTTAATACAAAGGACCTAGTACATATGAAAACAAACACACAAAACTACAAAAACCTTGGGGTTTTTCATCCCTTCTCTCCTGTACTAGAAATCCACGTCAGGTGTATCGGGACCTACAGCAGCACTAGAAGAGCTAGCTCAAGTGCCACCATTTGCGTTCAGAAAGCAATGGCACCCATATTTCTGTTCAGGATTTCCTGGGCGGAAATACAGGGGCATGTTCCAGGCAGTGCATGCAGAGCCTGGCCCAGCAGCTTCAGGACACCTCAGCCCCTGCCTGCACCACAGGACAGACCTATGTCTGTGTAGCATGGCCAACACAGCCTGGGCACACGGGGCCTGTGGAGTAACATGGCATCACGTGTGCAGGGAGATGCTGTTTGTATCTCGGGAGGCGTTATGGCCTTAGTCAGGAGAGGTGCTGGCAGCCCCAGGAGCTGCTGTGCACGGGGCAGGCGGTGAGAACGAGCACTCAGGACCTGAATCCCCAGCATCACCTGCCATCCAGTGCTCAAGGACGCAAACTGCAATGCTCAATCCTGCTAGGAGTGCTAGTCTGCTGACCTCATTTCTATCAACATTTGCATCACATTTCAAGGAAAGAAGCCTTAAAAGATGCAAGGTAGCACATTTTTGTGATAAGGCAAGACCTACTAGTGGATGTCTGGGAACCACTGCTGCTTCTCCCTGGAAAGCGGGCTAGGGACACCATTTTTTCTATTTATAATGATGATAATAAAGGAATCTCTCCCCATTCCCTTCTTATGTCTTCTTTTCACATCATCAAGCTACAGAAATTCTGGTTTGGGAGCTGGGTTTGATGGGGCAGCGAGCAGGTGGTAAAGCTTTTACAGATCCCTTGCAAAAGATGACAACACCCACAGTGGCCATTTACCAGAGAAGGAAAAAACCTTTCATTCGCCTAAGACAAGCGAAGCTGTAGAAGTGACAGGAAAAACAGGACCTGCCCTGCACTTCCCTTAACCTTACATCCTAACCTTACCTTTTTCTCCTCCCTCTTTTTCCAGCCAAGTCTAAAACACAGGGAGGGGAACAACCCCACCTCAAGGCAAGCTGTTCTTGAGTCCCCTCCTAGATGCTTGCCAGACTGCCCAGACTACCTGTGGACACAGCACTCTGCCTGCAGACATGCCAGCCATACACTGGGACACAGCGCGACAAGTGCTGTGGGCTCTCACCAGCCCACCAGTGCCACACCTGTGGACTGCACTTCCACTTCTGTGTCACCAAAACAGGTTTCATGGCCAGGAATTCAGCCCAGGATCTGCCCTCGGAACAGCACTGCCCCATTTTCTTGTTCATGTAGGAAGGAGCTGTCTTGTTAACACACAAAAATCAGGAAAAAAAACCACCAGAAGGAAAGAACCAGAAGAGGAAAGGAATGAGAGTTGTCCTATCCCATTCCTTCTCTGTTCCTCTCCCTTGTTGTGTTCAAGGAATAACTAAAACCTCACTACGATTTCCCCTCTAAGGAGATTTTTTGTTGTTGTTGTTCACAGAAGCCTACAAACATTTGGGACAGAGTCTGCTGTTCCTTGGATCTGAGCAAGGCTTTAAAACAAAAAGTGGGATTTTTTGCTACAGAAGATTAGAGATTGACACCTGCTTTCACTGCAAACTGAAATGACGCACATTTTAGATGTAAAAAATCTTTTGCCAAACATGTCCAGGAAGGTGCTGATTTTGAACTGTCATAACAAAAAGAGCATTTTCAAAAAAAACCCCTGACAAAGTAGTTTTTCATACAGAGAAAACTGTCAACTTCAAACAAGCATTTTAGGCACCTGCTATTTTAAAAATTATTTACTTGACAAAACTGAAAAGTTTCCTTGGGGTAATGTTTTTGTGACTTTTTTTTATGTGCAAAGTTAAGTTTTCTACCACACAAATCTGATCCCAAAGCCTGGGCAGACTTAACCAGGTTCCTCCAGTGGGAAGATGCACAGCCAGGTTTTCCTCAGAAGCCACCTCAAGCTTGCAGGAGACAGAAACCAACAGAAGAAAGATGGGTTAAGGGCAGGAAGCTCAGCTCTACCGTGAGTTCCCCTACCAACCCCTTAGTCCTTGCCTCAGTTCCTTCTCACCCTGGACCAGCATGGCAGGTCACAGAGTTAAGGTTGTGAAGAGCCACACTCAGCTTTGCCCCAGATCAGCACCATCAGTAAGGCAATGAGAAGCACCATTTGCATTTATTGGCCGAAGGAGGAAGGTAACTATGTAGAAGCTTCAAGGAATTTGTAAATGGGAAGAAACAAACCTCACAAGCCTATAATCCCACACATTGTCACCACATTACTCAACGGCTCCTGTTGGAGCCACCATCTACCCAGACTTTCCTCACCAGAGTAGCACATGAGATGCTGCCCTCTTCACTGTTTCCCCCCTGCAGACCAGAGAGAAGGCTGCGCCGGGTGGCTGGCTCTGGGAAGAGCCGCCAGTCTAAAAGGTGATGTTTCAGTTCCTGCTCTGTGTGCTTCCCCCTGCATTGCTGCCCTCTTCACTGTTTCCCCCCTGCAGACCATCGGAGAAGCTCCAGCTTTCTCCACACTAGGGAAGGGAGCTTCCAGCTGTCTAAGATCTCGGCCTCCCTACAGGAAAGCCGAAGCTTCAAGAGGTTTAGTTGTAATGTTTTATGCAATAGCCAATGCAGTATATTTTGTATCATATTGCTATTTCTTCTTTATTTAAATTATATACATGCAATATCCAACAGAAAGGTGGGCCCTGGAACTGGAGGAAACCATCTGAAGAGGAACGGAGGTAGCTGCCAGGCCAGCTCATTGCCAATGCTGTCTCCAGCAAACCTCATGAGCAGTCATTTTCCACTTAAATGTCTGAACAAAGAAAGCAAGCACCCTCATTTTTTTTCCAAACAGGATTTTAAGCATCACGCTCCACACTGGAAACCTTAACCCACATGTTTATCTAGAAAGAGCTAACCAAGTTTTGGTCACTACTTTAAATTCTTCAGCGAAGCTCAGTGTACCAGCCCCCTAGGATTGCTGGCACTGACAGAAGGGGTTTCAGACCCCCTCTGAGGATCTGGGCAAAGCTAATGTTGGGACCCATAACCATCAAATGCTAAAGCATGAAACTCCAAAGAGATTCACTGTCATCTTGAAAAGAACGGCCACCCTCCGCTAGCAAAGCTTTTTAGACTACCATTTGCAGTGTTACTGTGCTGGTAGGAAAGAGGAGAGGGCTGAGCAAGTCCCACCTGCTCTCCGAGCATCTCTGAAATTGAGAAGTATTGGTCAAGTTCCTGAGGACTAGGGGAAAGAAACAGCAATCTAGTAAGACTTCACAGGAGAAAGCAACAGTAACTGTGCAATGATGGAATCCCACGGAAAAACTCCACCTTGTCTCTGTTTCGGGAGATGGGCTGCTCGGCACCACCACAGGTCAGGCAGCTCACTCTCCCCTCAGCTTTAGACTAGCGAGGACTCTTCTGTACTGTTTTCCTCCACAGTGACACCATCTCCATTCAAATGACTCCCACACCTGGTGTTACTGCATCAGGCCACCCTAAGCCAGTGCTTTTCATCAGCAAAGCCGGTAACAAAGGCGTTGCTGCCAGGACCACCCAGCTCACCCCAAACCTCCACGATGCAGCAGTTCGGACTCCTGCACCCCTGCAAGTTGCTCTAGCTCCCTGCGCTTGTACGGCAAGAACTTAATTTGGCTGTTTCCATCTTGGAAGCCTTCACTTTGCCACATAAACCTAACAACAGTAAAGCCAGGGCAAAGGCAAACCCCAGAAAGAAGGGAAGATTGAGATCTTGCCTGTATACACTGCTCTCACATGTAGATCAGAGCATACAGATACCATACCATTTCTTACACTGTAACCCAAAGCTATGACGAGACTTCACCTTTTTCCTCTTGAGAAAGTTTGTTTACAGTCACAGCCATAAGCAGAAGAGAACCTGAGAGCCGTTTCCCACCAGTGGAACATCCCCAAAGAGGGAAACACAGATACTGGGGATTTGGGTGAAGAGGAAGGAGCACAAGTACAGTTTCTACATCCATATTCAGCTTCAACAGATGATAATAAATCAGCGAAGTGGAAAGCACTTCTAGAGCGAGCCATATAGCTGCACGCTGCTGGAAGATGTAAAGCAACGACTGCTCTTTAATGCATGGATTTATGTCAAACACCACTTCACATGATTTGCCCTGTGCACACTGAAAATCCGCATCACTGGCAGCTGGACTGGAGAGGAGTTCATTCCCCTCAAGAAGCTATGAGTACCTACAACCCCCTTAGAGTAAGGCTGGTGACAACTCCAGTCCCCTAACCCTTCAAGCACTGGGCTACCTTTTGGCATTTCTTGACACACCTCGGTTCTGACCAGTAAGTTTTTATTCCAGCACTTGCAGCTTTCCCCAGAGGGAGGTAGTTCCAGCCAACACAGCACCTGCTGCGCAATGGGTTTAGGTATGCCAGAGACCAACAGCAAACATAAGCTCCTTTGCAACTTAAGGCAACTTCCATGCACCCTGAGGAGGGGGACAAACAAGAAGCACCCAAGTAACTGCAAGGGTGAGAAATGAAATTGGTGTATGTCCCCTTTTCCTCCCAGAAGAAAAAAAAAAAAGCTGTTCAAGCAAAGATCTCTCCACAGCAGCATGGCCAGCTCTACTGAACTGTTATACTCAAACTAAAACAGAACCCCCAAAACCCCAACAAACCACACTGCCAAAAAACCCAAAGCCACCACCAAAAAAAACCCAAACCACCACTCCCCCCAAGAAAACCCAAATACACTGCATCTTCCCCAAAATCCAACATCTTGAATGCCTGTAATTAAATGAGCATCTCAGGAAAAAAACCACGAAAACCACACACCTTTTGAGACCACAGAGTCTAGGGTGGAAGGAAAACAGTTTGCAGTTCAGGAACTCCAACAAATACAAAATTAAGTTCATGATTAAAAACTGTCAAGAAGTTGGCAATGGTGTTTTAAGTATGGTTAGATCAGCCCTGTCAATACACTGCATTTCTAAGGGCATATACCTGCTCACACTTGACTTGCAAGTAGGAATTGAAAGTTATGGAAGAAAAAGGACTTTTTGGAATGACTCTTCACCTTACCTAGAAGGTGACATTACACTCGATGTAATCCAGAGAAATAGCATCCCCTTATTGGATATTTAAAAAAGGGGGGGGGGAAAAGCACCCAGGAGCCCTTGGTATCAGTCCAACACTGCTGACCCTCAAATTACTATGCTTGAACTGAGAATTTTTTGAAAATGCAGCACAAGTACTTGTACCAACGCATTCATGGCTAACAACTCCCTCCCTCCCCTCATCACATTCATATCCCATTTTGGAGGAGGAGTCTGCTCCGTCCTCTCTCTAATTTAATCTCTACCAGACGCTACCTACCAAATGTGTTGCTAGTCCTGGGTCACCAGCATTGTAGTCAAGTACTGGTCTTCACTTAATGCAAGGAATTGCCACAAGTGTCCACGCAATGTATAACAGGCCATGCACCGAGATGATCACATGGACAAAGCAGACACACGGATGCTCTCCTTTCAGTAAAGATTCCTCTTCAGAATTTTTATTGCAGGAAGAGTCCATCAACAACAAAACCTCAGTAGAAGCTAACTGAGCTCCACGTGGTTGAACAGAGCGCAATGCCAGTTTGCTTCCCGACTAGGGGGGATGCAGGAATCTGCCCAACAGTAGATAAAACTAGGTTAAAAGAGGCAGAAGCTGCCCCCCTCCCCCCCATCAATCTGAAAACTGATACATTTTAATATTATAACACCAATGTTACCAACCAAGAAGTCTTTCTTCAGGGGCTGCATCACAAAGAGAAAAATCATTGTAGTTGCAAACTTTTTCCTGAACACCAAAAGTTTGTCTGTAGGCCAACCGCACAAGCTGTTGCATGGCAGCATGAAATGAGCACTCTCCTGAGCAGCTGAAGCCTATTTTCTAGAGGCAGCAGACCAAGGCACAGGTTTGCCTCCGTACATCTTTAAGCGCAACAAAGAGACAAATCAAGAACTGAAGGCGGCAGCTTCAGGAATTGCTGTGGTTCACAGGAAGCAGGTACAGCTGCTTTGGGAGGCTTGCTTATTTTCAGTGTCAGGAAGGGCACCCTTCTACAACAGAAATGTTAAAAGGTCAAAAAATGTCTAACAACTGGAGAAGAGAAAAAACCCACACACCATTACATCTCCACCAGCACCTCCAGCAGGCTGTTCCTGCTGGGTTGCATCCCCAGTGCCGGGGTGGCAGCAGGCACAGGAGAGGACATTCCCAGCCTCCAGTCCCAGCAGGCGACACTTCTCCTTCCCCCTCCACCAGCTACAGCAGGGGATCGCGCAGGGGCTGGCTGGGTGACAAAAACCCACTGCTTTGCAGTGGAGTGCTGGCATCAAAGCCTGTGTGCATTCACCCAGGCAACCAGGACATGCCACTGACCCACAGCAATGCTGCCTGTCCCAATAGCACATGCAGCTCCTCAACACAGATGGCAAATATAGCACTGAACAGCAACACAGGTAAAAGAACGAGCAAAAGCCAGCAGTCGCCAAAAAGTGATGTTCTGCGAAGCAGGACTTTCAGAGTCACTTTATACAGAATTCAGTGCCTCGCTCCCCTATCCAGTGGTTGACTCAGGATTTGCTCCCCCTCCCAGTCCCTCCTGCTCCTGATCGATGCCCACAGCTCAGCAGTGAGGATTCCCTTCCTTGCCCCTGCCAGCAGCAAACATTTTAGGAGGGCAGACAGCCTGAGCTACACAGCTCGTACCAGATGAGAAATTCTTCTCTATAGTTATCTCTATGATTTCAGGCTTCCTGCCATCCTCACGAGCTACATCAATCCAGCATGCCAATTACAAGTCCTGGTTTTAAGTATCTCTGGCTGGAAGTACAAGAGCTTGTTGGAGCCCTTCTCTGTGTAAAGAGCTCTTCAACCCCTGTTGCGCAGTGACATTATTTTTACATTTTTAAGTGAGGATGCTGACAGAAACAGGGACAGGTGACTAGAATTGTCTGCCACTCCTTCAGACACATTATTGCAAGTTACCTGTCCCAAATGCCATGGCATTTAATTCAGAATGTATAAACAAGTTTTTCATGCTTCAGATTTAAATAGATGATACCAATAAAGCCTAGAGACAGCCAGTCTCTAGCTATTGCCATGAGTAAAACCACAATCCCTTTAAAAGTTTAAAGCGTGTATGCTTTTTCCACCTTTCAATACAGAAGTCATCATGCAAAGCAGTATTTCCATGGAAAAGTAGCTCCAGTTTAGATGAACAGGAAAAAAATGCAATGACATACAGTTTTACCAGATGCAGTAATCAAAAATCCAAGTTAAAAAAAAACCAAAAAGCAAACAAAATCATCATCAAGTTTTCTGTTTTATTTAAGATTTTAGTTTTAATTCTGAAGAAAGAGGTACATTTCCTTGGTTTTAGTTTTAGCGTCAGGTTATAACCATGTTTATTTATCTGTTTCTTTTTTCTGTCTTTTCAATACTGCACAAACGTCCAGAAACTACAGGGTTAAGTAAAAGCTGCAGGCAGAGGTCAGAGGTTGCTCCTGATGGTGATCATGTGGCCCCAATGCAGTGCTATCCCAGAGTGCCCTAAATAGGTGAATCTGTTTTTTTTAAAAAAAAGAAAGAGAGACTGACAGAGGAGACAGAAAGACTGAAGTAAATACCACTCGTGTTTCAGCTGCTTATAATTATATTATGTATACACTAGGTATTAAATCTGAGAATACTTTTAAAACATTAATGTTTACTTTAAATCTAAAGCCAAAATTAAAGAAAAATCTTATTCCCCCCTCTTTAAACCACTCTTTAGCAACATGCCAGTTACTCATAGCTGTAAGTGTTTTGTCTTTCAACACACTTCATGTCAAACTGACTGACACAATAAAATCCCCTTCTCAAAAAAAACCTCAACATAGCAATTTCCCTGTGTAGTGCCACACTGAATGCAAAATAAATGCTAGGCCACTGCTTGTCCCACAGGTTCAGTAACTTCATTTAAATTAAATACCTTTTTCATGTTTCTGCATTTGATTCTGCATTGCATTTTTTCCCCTACTGCAGATTGACACATCTCCACTAGGCAGAAATACTCATGTGCAAAAGACGTAAGACAGTAATATTCTCCTTAAGCATTGAGACTGCATTTTGATTTCTCTCTCTCTTTTTTTTTTTCCCCTCTTTAGAATGGTTAGAAAATATTTCAAACAGTGTATTTCAAACACTGGCTCAGCAGAAACTTAACAGAAAGATACGGTCATGACCCTGTGATGGCATTGCATTTGGGGGGGGGGAGATTTGATCAGGAACTGGATTCTTCAGAAAGAAAGATATGACAGGGAACAGTAGGTGGGCATGGGGAGGAGTCAGGGTGGGACACTTCCTGCATTTCTAACGTTTTGGGTTTTCTTTTTCTTTTTTTTCTTTTTCCTCCTTTCCTAATGACGATCCAGCGCTGAGCTCTGTAGTAGATCTGTGGGGGTTTTACTGGGGGGTCTGAAGGCTGTCTGGAAGCCTGGAGGTGGGGAATGGAAGCTGGTGGGGTTTGAAGGAGGAGAGTAGGGATTCCAACTGGCTCTGTGCAGAGGGATCTGTGTGCCGAAGGGGTTACTGTGGTGCGTCTGTGATGGTGCTGCACTGGGGCCGTCCACCTCTGTGAGGGCCTGAAGAGATTTTAGCCAGTGTGGAGGATTGTCATCTTGAAGGGTGTCTAAACTGTTTCCTGTGGAGGCTGGGATACCTATGAAGAGAAGAGAAACAAAACAGGGATACAGGCAAGTCAGAGCAGAAGCACTAAGTCGAGCATGAAGGACGTCAATTTAACCTAACAAAAAGCAACAGTGAGAAAACATGATTAGTTTGTACAGAGAATGCATTTTACATTATTAATGTATAATTACCCTGCCCGCAAAACATTTAACATTAAAACCAGATAGAAGAAAGCTCCCCCTCAGAGCACTTTGTAAACCACACATTTTTCTATCAAACATCCTGCACAAGGACAGCATCCCTGCTGACATGACCTTGCCACACCAAACTACCAGCACACTGCATGCTTCACCACCTACTCTGCCTACCTGAATCATGCTTCAGCCTCCCTAATGGGGAAACACAACCAGACAGCCTTATAAAAGAGAGCTTTATAAACAAGTGGAGTATGTCCCTTTTTAAATAACAAAGTCCAGTGAATGCCTTCAGTGCCTCAGGACCAGCGGCGCACATACCGGACATGCTGTCCGGCAGAAGGGACACCTACGTTGACCCTACAGATAAGCGCTGATCCGCCTGACTGCCTGCAAAGGTCCCGGGCATACATTGCAAAGGCCTAAGTGATGCTTTGTTATGCCTAGTGGTTCCACAAAAATTCCTGGACCCTTGAGGTTTTGTGGATGGAAGCTGGAAGAGACCACCGCATACTGACTTTTTCTTTTTCCAGATGTATATCAGTTTGTGCCAAATACCCATTTGATGGTTTGCCAGCGGAGCTGAAGGAGTGAGAAACGGTTACCTGTGATGATTGCGGGGTCCATCCAGCTGCCAGGGCTGTCCCAATTCAGGCTGTCGGTGGTGGCAGTGTTGGACGTTGGTACACTGTGGTTGGCGTTGGAGGGGGAAGAAGCATTGGGCAGTCCACCAAAGTTGATGTTAATGTTCGGTAGAAGTGCCCTTAGCCCGTCCTGCCATTCCTTCATATTTAAACTCTCTACAGAACTGCTGTTGTCTGGGAGATTTACCAACAAAAAAAATGAAAGATAAAAAAATAAAAAGCTGAAGTTAGAAACAGATGTCCTTCTTTGGTGGGGTATGGGATTTTGTTTTTACTTTTTAAGCTAAGCATTTAATACTTTTCCTGTTCAAAAACTAAGGTCAATGTTTATGTGATTGATGAGTTACTCTGAGGGGCTGGCAGGTTTTAAACCAAGTATAAGGGAGTGGGAGAAAGATTTAACTCCTCCTCCAACTCATATTTCCCCATTTTTTTCAGTTCGGAGGCTCAAATAATCAAGGGCATAGTGGCTCTCCCTCTATTACTAATAGGGGAAAACCTACCAGATCCTTTATGAAAATACCTCTGTTGCAAGCTAGATAACCCAATCTGACTGCTTTATGAATGGGCAGCAGGCTCAAAAGGGTTGTTTTCTTTGAAGTATGTTAAAATGAAGAAAGGCTAGGTAGGGCTTTGTGATAGAAACTGAACACGAGGAACCAATGAGGTGGAGGAACATCACAGAAGTTTTTTGTTTGTTACAGCTCACTCATTCATAGCCCTACAGATGTTCTTCCAAAGGAAGTGGTAATTAGGTTCTCGAAGTTGGAGGGAGTGCAATTTCCTCTTGCAGTTGAAGAACAGTAGTGAAAATTCTTTAGAGACTGTTCAGAATAATTCCCGACACAGCAATATCCTCAAAACTTTGGTTAGAAGCAAACCAGCTGGACACCAAAACAGTCAAGTCAACTATTGGCCTGAATGTTTCAGGGCACATACTGAAAAAGGACAACAGGATAATGTGCCTATTAGCACTACAGCAAGTGATCCCTGAACAAAAACGTTAAACCTTACTATCTAGAACAGACTATCAGGTTCTACAATCATCTCCTGCTTTAGATGTCTCAAAGCAAAACAAACCAGACACAAGCATCCTAGCATTTATCAGCCAATACAGAAATCATACTTAACTTGTGGTCAAATATATATGACCACGCGTGTTGGGTAGTACATTGGTAGCATGCCCTTTTTGACAAAGGCCTCTAATACAACTTTTTTTTTTTCCTAAACCATCTCTGCCTATCCTAATTGAAGAAAGGACCCTGATGTCAATCAGAAGTGTTACAGTGAGATACTTAGAAAACACTACTACTTCATCAACAACAGAAGACTTTTAAGTCTTCACAGAAAATTAGAGGGTATCACTAACTTGCAACGCTGTATGCTGGAGAGTGAAGAAAGCAATCTCGCTTGCTATCAAAACCTGCCTTGGCAATTTTTAGAATTTTAGAAAGAATTGATGTCTTGAGCAATTACCTTTTTGTAATGGGGGGCAGGGGGGGAATGCAAATTCTTGATATCCTGTGCTTTCATGCAGAACCTTCCCTTCCCCAGACCAGAGGTTTTTTAGAACAAACATTATATAAGATTCTGCTTCTGTATAGAATTACAGCAAGCAACTTTAATCACAAATCACAGGAAATAAATATTTCAGACCGTATCACCAACTGAACTTCAAAACAAGTTATTATGCAAATCTGTTATATCTACTTTGCCTATGATGACTGTTGGAGCAATGCATTCATTTCTAACCCTATGCATGCCTAATGCAGCAGTTTTCGCACAAGCATCCATCGGCATGCATAAATGTCCCCACACAACAGTATAGCAGCTGACACTTAGAACATCTGTGGCCAGACAGACTGATGCTATGCATGGAGCCTGGACAGGGATAACAGCACAGATGCAGAGTGTACTAGGAAAATCATCCTCTGTGCCTGGGCAAGTTTCCAAAATACATTTGACAACAGACTCTGGAAGGTTTACAGACAACCGCTGTTATCCCCACTCACTGGCTGAGACTGGGGAACCACTCTTGCTCAGAGGTTACAGCATGAGATACCTCCATGGGACAGACAGACAACTCCTAGGCATTTCCATAAACAAAGAAGAGACAGGTCAAAAGTCAGGTAGTGGAAGTAAACCCAAAAGCCTACCCCTTACTACATGTATCATGTTACATCTAAAGATTAAAATTTTTAAATGCTACAGGAGAAGAAAAATAGCAGTAACGAACTGCAGCTCTGCCTCACGCAAGTAACCTAAGAGCAGCTTTTTAGTAACACTTTAGCAACAGATGCAGTAAGTGTCCAGACAAATGTGACTTTATCCACACACTATGTGCAGCACTGTGTTCTGTAGGGCCTGGTGTACAAGTCACTGCGGGTGAAAAAAACGCAGGCTTATCGGTAACTTGTTCTATGTCTGTTTAGCATCAAGCCATAATGCACACAACTGGCTTTCACTTCTACTTTAATTTCTCCTACTACACATTGAATCTACTTCCTGTTCCCTCCAGAGCTCTCACTTTTTTCTTTGCAATACCAATGCACACAAACAGTTTTAAATAGTTCGGTGCAATACATTTTTCATTCAAACCTATGATTCTAGGGTTAAAAAAAATAAATCAAAAAAGTTAAATCAAAAAGTGTTAGTCAGATATATCCTTGATATTTGCTCACAACCCTCTTGAACATCCATAAGCCTACTGGAGACAAGATCTAAATTAATTTTTCAGAACAAAAGTAGCCAGCTCACAATCACAGAAATAACTGTCCAGCAGATTCTGCATGGTACACCATTAGTTTCCACTTTATTTTCTCACCACCGACTCCAACAGCTTGTGCAAAGAAATGAAGCTCAGTTTAATTAATCCCGTCTACTACAAGGGAAAAAGCACACACAAGATGCTTACTAGGACCATGCATGAGCGAGCATACTCATCGCAATACCTGTGAGCTGAGGATATGCAAGCTCACGATGATCTTAGGGACATTAATAATCCCCAATACGCCCTCAAAGCTCATGAGCAAGAACATAAACACATAGTAAACGACACACTTGCAACACATCATTGAGGAAGTCTAGTCAAGACAAAGCCAGCAAGATGTCATACTTACAAGGAACAGGATAGGAAAATAAATGTAATAGAGCATTAGGCCACCCTGGGCTAAGAAAATATGTGTATTTTTTTCATGTTATCCTCCATTTAAGAGAGACATAATGCAGTATATGTAAGAGTCCAAAAAGATAGCAAGCAGCTGAGATACAAGATTTTCAAAGAACAGAAGAGGCTGGCACTGTTTGGTGAGGAGACATTCATCTGTGAGGCATGCATAGTGCACCATTGCTGTGTACCCTAACACAGAAACAAAAATAAGAAGCAGCTGAGGAAGACCTGCCCTTTATCTCAACTATAAGTACAAAATCCACTTGGAATCACAGAAGAGATCAAAGGCCTAAAAGGATGCATTTGCTAGCAATAAGGCAGTTCATTTATTAAAATCTTGTGCTCCTGGGTACAAAAGTGACAACACAGAGAATTCCAAAAGATTTATTGTCTTTCCCAGACAGCTGGGTTTATAGGGTTGAAAGGCAAGCTATGATGAAATCATTGCCCTCTGACACCAAAGAAAAAGCAAGCAACACATTACTCAAGTGTCTGTAACAGGGTTTTTCCAGCTTGGCTAACAAATGCACAGGGTAAAAAAACATCCACACAAACAGGACCAAAGCTTCACAGCTTTGTCAGACTCCCAGTCCCTAAGCAAAAATTAAATTATTCCTGTAATATGAAATCTGGTAACTGATTAAAGTGCATGAAGGTGTTAAGTAGATGGGATCAATAGAGAATATACGATGCTCTACAATACTCCCTGCACTGCCCTCTGAGGCCTCAGTTACTGGCTATGACGGGTAAAACACCTAGTTGGAAAAATTCCTGATGCAACCCAAGTACGTGAGCAATCTCCAGGCTCTATGCTGCAATATCCAATCCGAAGAATTAAAATCAGCATGTCTTTGAGTCTTGACAAGTTTTAAACCAACAGCCTAAGAAAAAAAATGCAAGTCCACCTCAGAGGCAGGAGTTACTTCCACTACCTGAAGAAAGTTAAGTATCTTCAGAAGAAATTCTACTCACTAGTCAGTTTGTTTGTCCTTTCTGTTAATTAAATTATGCTTCACCATGAAGTTAGTACCACAGCTAAAAATGAGAAAAGGCTAGCTCCCAGTTAATACAGATCCATTAAAAAGGGCATTTGCCCATTATCTTTCCCTGCTTCTAACCTTAATTGGTTGGAGTAGTGTTTTACCTAGCTAGCTAGCAGACTTCTGAATTGAACATCATAACCTAGGGGCATGAGACAAGGAGTGTAAACACTTACCCCTCCTTCCATAGCCTCATCCTAATTTAAAGCAGTATGTCCACAGAGAGTGGGAAACCAGAACAAAACAAGTTAAAACCCAGTTGACTGCAATCAAGATTTTACACACCAAGATAAACTGGAGATTCCTCCCCCTATGCCCCAGCTTTGTCTCCAAAGAGAGAATAACCTGGTGAAGCATCACTGAAAGCACCACCACTCAAATGAAAAATAGGCTCAAATACACACCCTGAACTCCAGTCTTCCCTTGATGTGCATTTCATAATCCTATCTAGTAGAGTGGAAATTTGCCTTTACACAGGTGAACAGATGCCACAGTTCTAGTGCTGATCTTTTTCATGTGTCTGAGGTATTATACCAACATGAAATACAAACACTTGTATGTAAAATTCAGTCAACCACTGTCCTTAAGTGAGCAAAGGGAAGAAAAAAAGCTTTACCACAAACTTAACCTGTTCACCTGATTTAAATAAAAAAAACCCCAAACTTAAAAGTCAGCTTAAAATAGAATATAACTGAGAAGCTTGCATGTTCATCTATGTAAAACCTGGTCATTTAATTAATTTTAAATAAAATCATTGCTCCATCATGACATCTTACCAGACAGTCTCATAGCATTACCTCAATATCTTCTGCCCGCGATGCCTTAACATTATTCCTTCAAATGAGGCAAAGCAGTGTGTATTTGGGGGAGAGATGGCAAAGAGGATGATGGCCAAGCCAGGCACACTGTTCTGTTGTACATAATCAACACTTTAGAACAAGTTTGCACAAGCATCAGCTGCATTGATATGGGCTGTTCCATGACTTCATAACTTCTGACAAATGACACCACAACATAAACCCAGAAGTGCTTCAGATTTGGCTGCACCATATTTGTGATGCTGAGGGCACTTATCTTTTATACTGAGGGTAATGGGGTAGCATGTCTTAGTTTACTGGGCAGGAGACAAGCTCACTAAAATGTCCTACCAAGACCATGTTAAATTATTGCCCCAATTCCGATACAAGTCTATGGCCAAATCCCTATCAAAATTCACACAGTATATACTTACATAAATATGACCAACAGCAAAGATCACAAGACCATCATATTAAGTAAGCATATTTCTTTGCCAAAATTATATTCCAAGCTATTACAAGTGTCTGATTTCATAATATTTGTACAAAGCCATTAAATATCTTTATGTCGAGTCCTAAATATTCTAGTCCTGCTGAAAAGCAAGCAGTCCTGCATATCTAGGTTGCAATTATTTACTTCTTTTTTAAGAACTCATCAGTATGCCATGTGTGTGACCAAGGCACACAATAGTGGTATAGAAAAGCTTCAAACAAGCACAAGAATTTCAGAGGAAAACCATCCTATGAGAGAAGAAGAAACTTTTTAGCAACGTCACATACTTGACCGCACAGAGTGGCAACAAAAGTGACTATCGAGGTGTATTTGGTGACAGAATGGCTATTGCAATGTCCTGCTCCTAAAAAGGCCCTTGTGAAATCTTCAAGGACACTGCACGGTAAAGTTAGTTCTGAAGCTTTGGCATGACAACCAGAATGACAAAGGAACAGGAAAGACTACCAGAAAGAGCTCACCAGGAGTCTTTCAACTCAATCAGAAACAAATGGGGCCACCAGAAAAGCATACCCTTCGCAGTGACAGCCCTGTTAGCCTCAGCCTGCACTTTGTGCTACTGTTTTCACAGATACTACAGATCGTCCGTGCTTTCTGTGACACATCCTGTTACCCTATTCCAAAAAGGGACTGGGGCTTCTCAGTTTTCATCTCAAAGTGACTTTCTGCTATTGGCATTTATATTGTGCAAAAAGTTGTCCACTATTCCACTCTGAGTGAGGGAGAGGATGATTTGCCACAGCCTAAAAGGAAATTATGCTCAATTACATTAAATAAACAAAAAAAGCCTTTCATCCAAATCTTATACACTTAGCTATCAACAAAACAGTTACAATAAAAATTACCTGTGCCACTTTAATATGAATAATAAGCTTGTTTGCTCACGCATTTTTTAAAACCATGAGAAAAATCCCAGCTACACTGCTGTAGTCTGAGGGATTTCACTCTTAAAACACCATTAATTCTGTGTATCCAGATTTCTAGGAATCTCACAATGCTTAACCCAAACGATCAAGATTCACCCATTCACAGAGGCCTGAGAACATCGCAGGGAGAGATTAAAGAACTGAATCTGTCCTCCCCATCAGGAATACAAAAGTAGCCACTTCACTTTAGGGAGATACCAAATGACAGGAGCACTACAAGATAAAGCTGTTTGCAGGGAACATTTCAAAGCCTTGCTAACATTCTCAGTGACACAGAGGAAGCAACTTGGCAAATCCATGAAAACAGCCTTCTAAGAGTCATTCCACAGCGCAGATTTCAAATTAAAAGTTTTATGATCATGAGCTCTATAAGCTGGGGAAGCAAAAGAAGCATACAAACATACTCATACCTACAAAATTGGCTTTGGCAGTCAATAAACACTAGTCTACCCTCAGCTTTAAAAGAAAAGCAAGTAAAGCAGCTTTTATCTTGATTCCACATTGATTTCCATAGTTATATTAACTCCACATGCACCCAATTTAAAAGATAGCAATTTACATCAAGAAAAGCACTATTTTTTAATTTTAAGATGTATCAAGTGCAACTTAACATGCCAGTAAGTCAAACTACCAATAGAAGAGGAATATATTGAAAAGTATACACTTCAAATGGGAAAGTAAATTTTTCTAAATAATTTCCCTTTTTGATGAAGATCTGACAGTACAACTTTTAGGCTTGCTGTGATTAAACTAGTGTTAAGAGTCAGAAAGTTAATTTTTTTCCTGGGGAAATCCCTTCTACAACATCACTGATGGGACAGCTCACCTTAGATATTCAACAAGAAGATTCATATTTGCTTGTATGTACAGTGTCAGAGTTTTATCCGGTTTGAGAAAAGCAACTTTAAATATTCTGGAAAGTTCTTGTGATTGACTTCTACCTACCATGGCTCAAGAGACCAAATCTAATACATAATTTCAGCAGCCAGCCATCCAATTTTAAGCTGTAAGTAAATTTCAACTCGAGATTCTAACTTGCTTGGAAAAACATGTGTGACTTCATATCAAGTGTTTCCACGGCATGCTGCCATTTTTTATTGCTGACTTTTTAATTGTTTATTGCTAAAAACACATAGTGGTCAACTGTAGAACGTCAATCAAGTTTGGGCCCACTGTCCTGCATACAAATCCACAATAAATAGTCAGTATAATAGCCTCTTTTTCATGTGGGCTAACAAGATGCTTTTCATGCAAAGAAGGATCCCATAAGAAGATAGCCAGTTCTCACCATGGAAGATTTTTAAATATCAACATAAATCTATACTGAGCACACAAAGACTTAAGATACTGAAACAAAGAAAATAAATACCTGAATCCTACATACAGAACACTTCAGATAAAAAGCTGAGAAAGACATGCAACTCCATTTGAGAAAATGAAGTTTCTTGTAACCCAAGTATACCTGCTGCTTACTTAGATCCTGCATCAGGATCAATCTTACCAGGTTACTTTGTCAATAAAAACCCCTTTGACCTCAAATGAAGATCCTGTGCATACAAGTGTAGCTGTGGGTACATGCATAGATACATTATTAAAAAGACAAAATATATGGGATTTGCCCTATGGCCAATGCAATAGCTAGAATTATCAAAGAAAAAATCAGATTTTCAAAGCTGTATCAACAATTAGCAAGAGTCTATCAACTTGTGAAGGTTCTGGATTCCAGGAGTACCCAGGTAATTCTCTGACCAAGGGTGAGAGACTAGTATTAGCACAGTGAAATACCTACTCTGAGAAATTATCAACTCATTTTTAATTCTTCCTACATCTGTAGCCAACAATTAAGACTGATTTATATTTGCAGTTATCTAATATTCCCACAGAATATTTGAGGTAAAATGTGAGAAAGCTGAGAAGAGAACCAAAACTTCTATGACACAAATTTCATTCTGATTCTAAATGCTGTCTTGCAATAGAGGTGACCCACATTTCAAAGATGTGCTGTACTTTTTAAAGAACTCCTTCGGGAACAAGCTGAAGTTCAAATGAGGTTGTGATGTCAAAGAAACCAAGAGATGTCAAGGTATGGAAAAGATCAGATTCCCTCCCCCTTGCCTCAAGTGTGATTTGGTATCACTAGGAGGAGAAACACTTTTTGTAAAGCTGCTCTTCCCATTGCTGCTACCCCTTCAGGATGTGTCATTTACACCCCTCCCAAATACAATTTTTTTAAAAGAGTGTTTGCTCTTTCTTAAATGGATGCTCAAATCTGTGCATTTCAAGCTTTTTTTTTTTTTTTTTTAACACAGAATGCCTACAAACTATCTGTGCTTTCTGCTAAAATTCAGTCATAATTGGCATTTTGCAAGATGGACTTGACTCGGAAGGTGGCAAAGTTTCCGCTCCCCGCACAAGGCACAGCCTCTTGTTAGGCACCACTATTTACACTTGGCAGTGCCAAGCGTACTTATTTCCAGTCTTTAAAGGGAAAATGCCAGGTTTTTAACATCACTAAGATAATTACATCTTTTAACTCATGCTAGTGGTCTACTGTGTTTTTTGAAGTGCCAGTTTGTATTTTAAAAGAGCGTCCAAGAGAGCACTGCACCTCGCAGCTAAGCACCTGCCTGCTGGAGGAGGGAGGCAAACGCTGCAGCAGCCAACAGAGCTGCCTCTTACATGACTGCAGAGCCATCCCAAGGCCTTACAGGTTACCCGTGGAAAGGAAACAGCCTTTCTAAACTTTCTTGAATCAGCCCTGAAGAACAAAAAGTTCTTGTTCCATAAGCAATAAAAATAGGCAAAGGCCAAGTATTTGGCGCAGCCAAAGCTCATTTGGTGTCACTGCTACAATCAGTCAGGAAGTCTGATGTGAAATGGCTCCCATGTGCTCATTTCCCCCCATTTCTGGCGAAGAGTTACCCAAAAAGCTGTCAGGACTGATGGTCCAGAACGCAAACTGGGTCAGCCACTCAGGCCACCTATTCCAGCCAACACTGCATTTATTTCAAGTCTAGCAGCGTTAATGTGATTAGTCATTCCTCTGATCTATTGCAGCCAAGAGAAGTTAGAGGATTGTGGTTTTTCTACTTTTTTCCTTTATATTTTGACACATTTTCTTCTTCCAAAATAAAATTACACATTTAAAAATAGTTATCTTACTACTCAGTCTTTTACTGCCATCCCTAATAATTGTACAATCACAGATTTTAAGAAATTCGTAAGAGCTTAAAAGCAAGCTTCCAGAGATGAGGGCACAGATATTTATATATTGAGCTTTATTTGGAACAGTATCTCTGAAACAATCATAAGAAAAAATTCCACAGGGTTTTAAAAACAGTTGCAATATTAGCACTGGAAAGGCACTGGGAGGGAAGCGTGTGTGTGTGTGACAAGACATTTTGGAACAGATGGAGAAGTAGCAGGACTTAGAGGGCAGGTGCTGTGGATGAAGTTCTCTTAGAGATCGTGACAAGATTAATGCTAAGGCAGGCAGACCTTAGCAGTAAATGTAGAAAGTGTATGGGAGTGAAGGGACAAGACTCCAAAAGCAAGACAAGGAATACCCACAGCAGATTTCAACAGTGTGACTTCAATCTTGGCACTGATTTAATATTTTTGATGTTAATCTGAAATTACACTTCCATTTACTTTGTTTTAAACCTAGCAGCATCACTCTGGGTGCATTAAAAACCACAACCACGACACCTCCAGAGCAACAAAAGCAAGCAAGCTTCTGTTTATTTTCAAATTGAATTTATTCCATATTGTGCTGAACACTTCGCCTCTTCACCAGTGAAATAGGAAGTTAGTTATGACTGGAAATAAAAGGAGAATGAATTTTGGAGGTGGGAAACACACACACACAAAGCACCTCCTAAAGAAGGAGAGCTGAGAACCTCTATGGAACTAAGAGGGATGCAGTGGGCATAAGGACTGACGAGAAGAACAAAATACTCAGTGGCAAAGGCTGAACTAGGAGCAGTCATCATTGTTGGGGAAAATATCTGAGGGTCATTTACAAATGGTACTTTTCATTTTACAATTTCAAAGCAGTGTTCAGACCTTTATTTTCAAATGAGAAGAGACCTTGGCATCACAGTAACACTTTCACTTCTGAGAAGAGCTGCCTTACAGTCTGGAAAGGTACAAACCTTTGTAGGTGCCACACACACAGCACCAACAACAGTTGTATCAGCCAAGCTTTTCACCAGATTTCCCATTTTCAATATTTATACCTAATCAGAGAAAGACTTCAGCTAAAGGCAGCCATAGATCTAACCAGGGGCACAGAAAAGATGATGTTTGGCTGCTGCCATGCCTTCTGCCCAGCTGCTGTCAAAAGGCCAAACATCAAGGAAGACCATCAAGAGAGCAAGCGGTCTTCTTTAAAGGATTAGGACAGAAAATTAATGGACTAATGCATTTCTTACCATTAAAAACAGGGCCATCAATACTTAAAAAGCAGTGTTAAACCTTTCATATATTGTCAGGTCAAGAGGAGGAGTGTAGCAAAATGCTCTTTCAACCACTGCACCCAAATAAAACAGTGCAGCCTCACATCTCTTAAGTCACACTGCCTGTTGCTAGGGTATAGGATTAAATGCATTTTGTACACAGCGTTTGGAGAATTTTAAGTTTCACAAAATGCTGAATTCAGCCCTACCACACAGGCCAGACCCTCTTTTAAAAATGCACAGTAGCAGAAGCAGAATTCCATACCGAATTACTAGCCTGAGACCACAGAAAAGCGTCAGCTGCTATGCTGCAAATTTGATTTTTTTTGGTTCCACAACTGTATAAAACAAGTTGTGGGGTTTTTTTGTTCAGGAGACAGATCAACTACTAAGAATCAACCCAGAGGACACAAGGTCAAAAGGACAAAGGTCAAATGTGTGCCCCAAACAGAAATGAGGTTACATTTTGGGAAAATATAAAATCGGACGAGGACTCTTAGTATTAAAGGTGGAGCATGTCAGCACTAATTCTGGTATCTCACCTTTCTCCACAGTCTAAAGTATTTTAAACAATATGATCACAGCCAGCATATAGAGATCTTCTCTGTTTTACTAGAATGTTGTCCAAAAGGTAGCATTAGGCAAGAAAAGATTTGATATTCAAGACATACAATAGGTGGGGGCACAGAGGCCAGAAAATTTAAAGTGGGAGATGATGCAGCAACACAAGTTTTTAAGATATGGAAGAGCTCAAGACTTAAGAGCAGGAAGAAGTTGCACCTTCTTAATACAACCATCACTGATTTGCCCTTCCCACTACCACCTATTGCTTCACTAAAACCTATATGTGGGCAAGACTCAAAAACGCACATGCTAATCAGTGTCTCAATAAGGAAATGCAACACCACTACCACAAAGACTGCTGGACGGCACCCAAACTTAATAAAACCGTCAACCTATTTATTGTCTCAATCTCATCTTTAAATACGTGTAATTCCATCAATTAGGTTGTTCACATTCAAGAGATAAGCCATATGAAAACAAAAGGTCTTGAGAGCACAAAATTTTCATTTGTTAATTACTTTCAACTACAAAGACATATGACATTCAAGCCCCCTGTTTAAGTTTCAGGAACAGATCACAGAAGTCTACAGCAATCTCCACATCCATGGGCTTCATGGCTAAAATACCTTGATGGGTTTTACAGTGCTTATCTTCAAGGACAATGGGTAAAACTTTTTTCTTCCCCTACCCTAAACAGGGTTTAATTCTTTGTGCATCCTATGTCTCTATATCCCCTTAACTATTTCCTCTATCTTAGATTTCTATTATATGCATGACAAACAAATTGCTTGCCAAGAAGCATTTGGACAATGCTCTGAGATGTATGGTTTAACTTTCAGACATCCCTGTGTGGAGTCAGGAGTGGGACTCGATGATCCTTGTGAGTCCCTTCCAGCTCAAGGGGTTTCAATGGTTTACGTAGAACACACAATATTGTGTGGCATTAGTCTTGAAAGAGTTCAAGTTTCAAACACTCTCATTATTATTGAATTGAGAAGTTCTTACAATTAAATTCTCATTTGTAATTATGTTCAGGATAATTATGAAATTAATAAATGAAATGACAAGCCAGTGTTTCAAAGTGTCAAGTACTTTATTTTCCATAGAACTGAAGGGAAAGGTGAACTAATAATTTACAACTTCTTCCTCATACTTCTAAGTGTGTGAATTTTTTCTTGTACTTTTTCTATGTAATAAAATCAATGACTAAACCACTCAGTAAACTCAACTATATATTTATATTTTCCCATTATTAATATGCATGTATCTCATTTCATAAGCATCTGTCTCAAAACACTGTTAATGTGAGACCTAGTCTATGATCCAATGCTATACCTATTATTTTAGAACACACTGCTGGGCAGTCGGGTAGTAAAGATGATAGCATATTAGCTATCAAATTACAGAGTTTCCCGTCATCTTGAAGTAACATAAAAATATAGGCATACACACACACCCCCAACGCTGCTGTCAGCGGATCTTTCCTTTGGCATTATCTGCAGAATAGAGGATAGTCACTGTCCTATATTCTTAGGATAGCATGAACACTATGTAGAGTAAGATTGTTTTCAGCAACAGTCACAATGGCCATGAATAATAAGTCACTGAACTTTTGTCCCGGAGCACAGTTACAGTTACACAGTAAATCATCTAATGAATCCCATGCCAGAGAACAGCAACAAGCCTAAATTGATCCTTATGACAAGAACACCTAAACATCTGCTATGGTTTGCAAAATCATACAAGGAGAAAAAAAAAGCTAGTTTGGGAATCAGTCAATCAAAAAGTTCATTTAAATATGGCTTGGGAACAAATGTATGCGTGAAATATGACACATTTCAAGTATACGCCTAATAAAATTATGAAGTCAATCATGTGTCACTATGTCACTTTGCTGGAAACTGCAGAATGATTTTAGTAAAAACTGCTTCTCTGAGAAACAGGCTACCAAATTCCATACAGAAAGTATTTTTAAAGGAGAGCTTAAAAAAATTATATATGGGTAAGCAGTACCTGTGCCCCTCCATTTAAATTTGGTGCACATCACAAAAACAGCGCTACCTGGAACTGCATGGTTATGAATACAGCACAGCTCTGATTCTTAACTACACAAAAGGTAGCTTCAGAACATTACATTTAACATGTCAAACTAAGCATTTCAAATTCATGTGAATACTAATGCCTACAGCAGAAGCAGCAGGAGTTTAAAAGGTATCATTTTGTTCATACAAGTTTCCTAACCAAATACACTTTGTGAAATCAACTGAATTTGAATTTAGAAAACAGCCTACTGAATTCACATGAAGTTACAGAAGTTGAGGGTCTTTGCTGTAAGACAGAATGTGAAGTTTCACCTGCCCTCGGTTTCTTTTGCTGTTACATCTGAAACAGCTGTGTTTCTAAACACCTTAATACAGACTAACAAAAGAGCTAATAAAAAGGAGCTTCAGGTATACTACAACTAGTCTCTCCATACTGCTTCACAGCTCTTGATATGCACCACCTTCCTAGCAGGTCAGCTAGAGTCTGTTACAAAGCACTATTACAAAGTCCCACTGACATGATTTCTCTGTACTCGTACAACAGTTTCCTCCCCCAATTCCACCAGACAGCTGTATCTAAATAAAATAAGGAAACTGTGAAAATTTTATAATTATATACCTGCTAGTGATGGATTAAAAGCAAGCATAAAGAACAGGAGTTATTCTTTCAAAATAATATAAAAGAAATTCATTGAGACCTGTATACTACAGATTTGAAAAAAAAAACCAAAACAAGTCAATAGATTGGCAACTATTACCTCTGCACATAAAAAAAAAGGTATGAGGCCATCTTCGACCTTCAAATTACATGTACTTCTGAAGCAGTTAGATAACTCAAGAAAACTCTATGCACTAAATACCATACAAATAATACAAATCCATAACCCAGCAAAGAAAACTAAACTACCTGAGACTGGCTGATTTTTGACAACAGGAAAAGAAAAAGGAATAACCTGTGTTGGTGCAAATTATTCTTTTTTGCAAGATATATCAAAGCTGACATGTAGATCAGCTGAGAAGTGTTTGCACTGCAGCAACTGCTGCTACCTAGCTGTCAGCCAGGCAACTAACAGCTTTGTATAGCAAGAGATTAAGACCAACTCAAAGGAACTTCCATTGAGATTACAGCAGATGTTTGTTTTCTAGTTTTAGCACTGTATCTGCCAAAAATGTTTTGAGATTAATTTGTTCTAGCTGTTGTATACAAGAAAGGATATACTTCAATATCAACTTTGTCGCCTTAAAATATATGGGGGAAGCACTGGGCTGTGCATAAACCAACACCACACAACTGGCTCTTCAGGACTGGAACAAGGATCTAGGTCTTCTATAAACACAGAGGTCTACTTTCAAACTGCCAAAAGGAAATTAAAGTAATGCAATTTAAAGAATACTCTTGCAAACCTAGAATCAATCTGTACTACAAGCAGATGGCTTTCAACACTACAGGATTTTCTTGGCCTCTCCAGTTCAGAAGGTAGTCTTGTTACTGGCCCCTTGAACCAGCAATTTTTAGAACTGAGTGGTAAAGTCAAAACTTGGTATCTTGCAATGTTCCCAGAAGTTCTATGAAGTTTAGGGGGAAGTGAGCAATAATTGCAGTGCTACGGATGTCACATTTTTACTCCACATCAGAAATAACGTTTTCCTTTTTTTTTTTCCCCTCCAGTGTAACCAATATCAGTCATTTTAGTCTAAAAACTTCACCACTGCCAGTACGAAGAACTTTGAACTACTTGCATTTCTAGTCTGGACCACGTGTTTACACTACAAATCAGCCTAAGGACCCTACAGCAGTACTGTAGCTGCAACAAGCCTTCAAAGAGGACAAAGTACAGGGAAGTAAACAGCCAAATTAGCTCTTGTACTAGAGCAAAAGCCACACAGTTACTTTTTCTAGATCACTTTCTTACAGCACAGGTAGTACTTCTCAAAACCCATGAAAAGACGACAGCACTGACAATATCTCAAGAAGCAGTTTTCTCCATCTCAAGGCTACAAAAAGCTTAAAGACTTTCTGCCTACATTTCATTATACACTTAGTACACTTTTTTCCCCTGTTAGGAAAAGAGAACCTGTTTGGATCAAGCTAAATCAGAAGCATGGGAGGACTCCAAATTCCACAAGCGAACTTTTAATCAAAACAATTCAAGACAGAATCAAGCTTCTTAGTTTTAACATTTGCTGTAAGAGCCTACCAATCCATTCAGGGCAGCCTGAACTGGCCTGACTGCACATTTATTTTCCTTTGACATCGCAACCCTCACAATCAGGATGAATCCTCTGACACACATTTCGAGCATCCATTCAGTGAAAAGTTAGCATATTAACGCCATCTGAAGTACAGAAATGAACAGCACTGAATGTTTTATTGTGCAGGCATTTGGTTATGCACAAGAAGGAACAACCCAACCAAGACTTCTGGCATAAATTACCAGTATTATAATTTTTTGCACAATTCTAAGAACTCTGGTCAGCACCTGCATGTTGACATGGAAGTTGTAATGAGCTTCCACGGCCTACTCTTCAGTAAAGCCAGCCTGGCAAGACTGAAGTACCAAAATACCAAATTGCTTTGGCACAAAATAAAGCGGGCACAGAATACTCCACCTTCCTTATAAAGCTCAATATTACAAGGCTAAACATCCAGATAATTTTTTTTTAAATGGAAAGGGCCTATTTAAAACAACATTCCCCTCTCTGTTCATAAACCTAGTATGGCAGTCAAAAGATACTACTCTACCACTTGTAACTGGCTACTCTCTTTTCCTGTCTTGGCTCAGAGAAGCTGAAAGCATTAAGTCATATTCATGGCTGTCCTGATACACCTACCTGATATAGGAATCCCTCCCAGACCTGTGCTGTGTTGTGGTGGGAGACTCAAGTCCAAGAAATTACTATTTGAGGTGGGATTTGCTGTGTGGTTCAAGTGCATGATGCTATTGCGTGGGAAGGCCATCCAAGGATAGCGAGCTGCTTGGCCTGGAAAACTGAAGGAGTTGTAAACTGCTCGATGCTGTTGAAACTGTGGGAACCTCTGTGGCATGACTGGAAAGGTGCTACTGAGAGAGTTGGCATTTGTTGGTGCAGCAGGATGCAGGAATCCAGAGCCTGGCCCTTTGGCAGCTGTAGTGTGTGGGGTAGGGTTCTGAAGAGATGTGGGCGAGAGGGAAGGTTGGTCTTGGACTGACAGTTCCTTCTCAATCAGGTCTGCTAAGGCTTTGCGGGTGATGTCAAAGGGGTCAAACCCTAAGTCGTCCTCTTGCTGTTTGGAGGAACCAAACCCAAAAGCCGCTTGCCAGTCTGTGGAAGAGGATACTGGTATGGTTTCTGTCAGAGAGGAGAGGAACAGGATTTAGAACAAGAATTACAATTTTTCCATATAAAAATTTCAGCCTGGGCATATCACACTACGTTGCCCGCTACCTTTCATACAGTACTTCTTTACACAATGCCCAAAGACACCTTATTCATCAGCTTAGAATGCCACTTTCAGATCAAACTGTCATAGACTTCTACTTAAGGTGAAGTGGTAAAACTAGCAAATAGAATTTTTAGTGCAAAATTGCTCTGTTCCTGAATTACAGAAAAGCTTTGTCAAGTAAGTATTTTTAGTTAAGAGCACCAAGTAGAAAAAGACAAATAAACACTTGCTTAGAACCTTCTTTACACCCGTATTAGTGGATGGAAGTGTGACCAGAGTTTAAAATAAGGGTGTTATTCACTTCAGTATTTTGCTTTCAGTATTAATGCTGTGCTTCAGCTCTGCTGTGCAAGAAAGGTGGGGAGTACATGTTCCCTCTCAAAGGGGAAACCTCCAAGCAGTGGTTAAAACAACAAAAACACCCCACTGTCTACCATTACAAAGAAAAACAAGCCACACTGAGCAGACACCTTGATAAAACAAAAGGAAGTAAGGAACTGAATTATAAGATATTGTTAAAATATTTTAAGGCAATGTTGCAAAAAGAGGTTACCAGAATTTCCTTGCATTTTCAGTTACTGCTTCGTTTCATTATACAGTCTAAATTTCTTATTCAGGTTAGTGAAGGCTGGATCTAGTTTCATGGTATTTTTCCTCAAAACTGGCAATACAAGCTGGTAAGTACAAGGCAGTATCACTCACAACATTAACTCCCCCTGCTGGTAGGGAGCCTGGTCTGCTGCTTTAAGTAGTTCGAATTTAAGCTCAGTATCCTCAGAAAATACACTTCTGTTTTCACTCTAAAATCCATGCCGATAGATTACGAGTTTCTGTCTGTCTAGAAACCCTTTATTTGTATTCTTATTTAAATAGCAACCATACATTTTTGTATTATGAAACAAACAAGATCCTACTACCTGGAAATCATCTCTCTGCTACTTAATCCTCACAAAATTGGTGCATATACTACCTCAGCAGCAAGTAATTTCCTTAGTAATAAATACTGTTCAAACAGGGTTATAACATCCAGAAGACAGACAAACATCAAAAGAAGACTAATCACCAAGTAAACCAACTACATCCTAACGTATCATTTACATTCCATTTATTACTGATAGTGTCATTTAATTTTCTAACTCCCACAGATTTATTATTTGTGGGCTCTTAAATACTGTTAACCATTCCCAAGACTACACATATACACCCTAAATGATGTTCCATTCATATGAAGTGGTATTTCATAGGAAATACCTGGAAAATACAGGTATCCTTCAGTTGATGCAATTGACAATATTTTTATCTTTTCTGAATGTATATAATTTCACTCCAGAAAAGAAAGATTAGGCACCTCCAGATAACTATACAGGATACTAAAGAGAATTCTGATTTCTATTGCACCGCTGATGTTGGAATTATAGATTATAACAGATTATTACACCAACATATACTGACACCACTTATTTCCCCCACTCAAAAACCTGTATATTAAGCATAAATGTCACCCCATTTTTTAGACAGGCACATGGCTAAGAAAAACTAAAACAAGCACTTGTAATAATTTAGCCATGCAGCTGGAAAACTCTGTAAATTTTTTTTTTTTTAGAATAAACCCTTACATCCCTGCAATTTATTTGTAGTCAAGTGACAAATCTTAATGATCTGTGAAGGGGTAAAAAAAAAAGTATTGAACAAGTCCTAAAGTTTTTAGTTCTACACAGTCTTAGGCATCAGTTGCAAAAGCAAGCAATACCCAGCCGTGTTACCTGTGTACATACCTGATGTGAAGAGGCTCTGTGGTTCTGGTGCTGTGGGCCAGTCATTTGAAGTCTGTGGAGAGCTGGGGAATGGAGGAAGCCCACTAGGGATGGGATTAGGGTGCCGAAAGTTGTCAGAAAAGAGCGACTGTGATTCTGTTACAGCCCCTTCAAAAGGGGACCGTGCACTGTGATTAGATGAACTGATGGGTATGACTGGATTGGGTTTTGTTAAACCAGGCGGTGGTGAAGGTGTGTCACTGTTTGTTATCTACAGGCAAGACAGGAAAAGAAACAATTGGGACATGAGTGTTTATATATAAAATATTCTTCACCAATAAAGCTGAAAAATTTCCTCAAAACTTTTTGCTGCAATTAGGTCGGTTAATATATAACCCAGTGCAAGGTCAAACATAAACAACTCAGCAGTACATTTTTTTTTTAGTTTTGTGTAAAATTATGATATACTTCAGAAAGTACTTGCTTCTCCAACTACAGGTTGCACCAAGTCCTCAGACTCAGTTCTTACTTTCACAACGTTTATCTTTGTGTCTTACCTGCTGGGAGCTGTCACCATTTCCTATACTGAGGGCATCTGAAGGTTTGTCGATAGGGCTGCAAAAATGGGAGGGGAAAAGAGACAATAAGACACTGAAGTATTTAGCATGAAAATCAATGTTTGCTTTCATAGTGGTAGAAAAGCCTTGAAATAAAGACAAAGCAAAATTAGAAGGAATTAAAAAATAAAAAAATCTGTTTATGAGACTGGGTTTTTAATCATAAGCATTCCAATCGTTTGCCATATTCTTCCCACCACTCTCCACTCTGCTTGTTGACTGTCCTGTTAAGGAACAAAAGGAAAGTTTTAAACATATTAAATAAAAACAGGTCTCCTGTCCTATGGCAGCATTCCCTACTAGTCAGTTCCATCTATGCTACTACTGGAAAGAAACTTGGGAACCGATTTGTTTTCCAAATACTTAGGTTGTCAGTTCCCATATAAATCCTAAATCTGGGGAGAGATAAAAGGTTAAATTAAATATTTAGTCCTGGTGGCAAGTTAAGCTTCCCACCAGCCCTCACGTTTTACATAGCACAAAGTAGTTCCAAGGTAAGAAGATTGAATTTTGAGATGACAGAAAGGGAAAAATGCAGGAAGAGACATGGCATAAAAAACTTTAACAAAGAGAATAAAAGATAAGAGTGCAGAAAACCACCTCAGAAAGCTATTCACTGAGAATTAACATGACTTCATTGAAATGGAACATCTCAGGACTGAAGATTCTGACAGGCATCTATGAGTTGCCCTACTATACTAAATGCCACACTAATGAAACAGTGTTAGTTCAAGTTCAGGTTAAAATCTCCGCTTTGTAACTTCAGGGGACTTTCATTTTTATCTACCCATCAGAGAAGATGCAGAAGCATCAGGCTGTGCAGCCCAAAATACCGGTCCTACAAGGAAGGACCAGAATAACATGAATTTCAGTTCCATTAAGAGGCCAAACATAATACAAATCAAATGACAGGCATGATCTCTTAGCACAAGACACACACACGCTTATGTATAGTAATTATTTTAACTGGGTGCAGACTTCAGATTCTAGCTACATCTTGTTTTCAAACACTCCTTGCTGCCATAAAGTTTAAGTATTGCATAAAGCCACATACCAAGGCCAAGAATTCAATAACATCGCCTCCCCTTATCTGTTCTCTCCATCCCAGAATAGCTAGAGCCAAACCCCAGCAGAATTAATTCTCCATTTTAAAGAAACTGTATAAGAGTAAGCCATCAATAAAAAATTTTGTGCAAAAGAACACTGAGTTAGTATCTCAGAAAGATTAATTGAAGCTGCAGTATTTATGACTATAAAAGAAAAATCAGGGAAATATACTTGCAAACAAGTATTACTCTAGTGAAGATTTACAAATATTTTCTACTCAGTGGTAAACCAGCATGAATCAAGTTCTTCCATTTGGAACAATCTGCCTTGGGTTACTAACTTCTGAATACCTATAGTACAGAAGTTTGCTGTACTTCACTACACAATCACTCTGATTGTAGAACTGATATTCCAGCCAAATTCTTTTCCCAAAGCTGCTGACAGAAAGTCACAATGCTGCAGTTCAAAAAGCTGTATGTAAGATAACTTTTAATGACAATTTAGCACTGAAAATGTTTATTATACTTGAACCTGCCGAAGGAGCCTTTAATCATAAGACAGGCTTCCAGCCCTCAGGAATGAACAAGATTTATTATCTATTGGGTACAAAAGTTTTACCTACATTTAGTACACTTTTTCCGAAAAGGCAAGAAGGAAGCTGCATGTCACTGCTGAGATGCAACCATAGGATCTCTGATCATACCTCAGCAGGACTGCTGCTAAGCTTAACAAGAAGGTACCACTTTCCATAGCACTCAGTGTTAATGCATCAGTTCAATATTGATTTTAAACGACGACCAGCTACCTAAGCAGCTATTCCACTACTTAAAATATTAGGGTTTATTTTCCCATCCAACCTCTGAATGAAATAGCCCAATATTACCTAAGGGGGTCCATAAAAGACAGAACAGCATGACTACACAATGGAACTGCAAGTGATGCTTATGATGGAAGAGGGCACCAGCTTTACTCAAGGAGGGCCACAGAAAAGGAAAAAAAGCTGGTTAGCAATAATGAAGTTATTGCAAGCAAAGGAATTACTTCCTCTGCACAAAGAAGCCTCAGTTGAATCTGCTGCCGTGTTGTTCCTGTTACTGAGTGATAATCAGGGAACCCTTACCTCTGCAGTTGTGTTTCTGGAACATGGAACTGTAAAGAGATGACAGATACTCAGCCCTAACATTTAGTTTCCTCATGTTGAAGTTTTTCCAAGTGACAAGCCTCCCGATGTAGAGCAACTAGCGTGTTATTTTTGTGGAAGCTTCTGTACAGAAATGAAGGGCTCAGCTCTGGCTGGGACCATGCAGCTATATAAGCTGTTGATCCCCTGGTTTTTCAGTTCCCCTCAGCCCTTACCTGTACCATCACTTACTAACTTCACAGTAGGGTTCTCCTGCACAATCTGCCAATCAGTCTTTTTGACATGGGCTAGGCTAAGCCCAGCTTTTTGTGACCTGATTGGGATTTGAATCCAGCTCTCCAGCCACAGAAACTGGAGAATCATTCCCTCCACACCAATCAGTGAGAGAGAAAGCAAGCTATCTGAAGTATAAAACGCAGCACAATTACCCGAAATCTGAGTCTGCACCATCTGGAGTCATGTGTTCTGGGTCTGTGCCATTTTCTAATATAGGAGGCGTTTTCCTGTGTTCCATTGTTAAACCGTTGGCTGATTTACTTGAACTCTGTAATGATGGCCAGGCATCTTTGTTATTACTGTTGGGTCTGGAAAAAGGCAAGAGTGAAAAAAAAAATAAAAAGAGTTCAAGTTATGAAGAAAGTGTTTTTAAAAATTGTAAGCACTGGGGAAATGAATCCTTGTGCCAGAAAATCCGTAAGAATAGGTTTATCTGGACATTATTTCTCAGATTTTAAATGGTGATGACTTAAAAAAAAAAGAATTGGTGGGGGAAGGAGGGAAGAAAACTAGGAGGAATTCTGTTTTCTTCACTGAATAGATAGCTGCTTTGCCAACACTGAAGTCCAAACTTGCCCATTTGAGGAAGAGGAAAAATAAACCCCACAAAACTAAAGACCACCAAAACTCTACCGACAGCTTCAAGTATCCAGACCCACACATGCCTCATTTAGAATTATTTGCTTTATCCCATAAGCATTTTTAAGTTCTGTAGATCATGAACTAAACCACTTTTTCATTAAATAATGTTTTATGTTCCAGGACTATCATGTTTGGCCTGAGCAGATGAAGTTTGTGTTTTACACCTAAACAAGAGTCCACAGTTTTACTACAGACAATGGGACCAGACCAACACACTGTTCATTCAAGTTACTGCTCCCTTCATTTCTTGTTTAAAGCCATAATACTTCCATTTTCTAAAGTAAGATCAAATGTCATAGATCTGAAAGTAGTTCAAAAGAGGACTCAAAGCCCAAGTTTTGCTGAAAATAGTTACATTTTAGCCAAATTGAAGTGAGCTGGAATATCATCTATAATTGAATGCATTCAAATACAGTGTCACCTGCTAACCCTACAACCTTACTATAAAAATTCGCCTGATGTTCTCCAGGTTTTATATTAACTTTAGCTTTTCATTTGCTTCAATCAGGATGCTGTTTTCAGTGTCCAAGTGCTGTCTTCACACGGAATAAACCTTCAAAATTTTTTTTCTAAATACATGTTTCTTCTGATGCTCCCCCTTCATTAATATGTTCTTATTACATAGTCTGACATATTGACCTAAATATCTAGGTCAATTCAGTGAGTTCGTAGTGATAATCTGGAAATTCCTATAGCTGCCTATAGCAACACAAGTGTTTCCTACTCTTATTCAGATAAATTGTTATTACTATAGCTACCCTCTAGTCTTGGTTAGCATTGTAAGATTTTGTTCTGCTTCCACCTTTTCTTATATACTTATACAATATGCACACAGGTGAGCACCCTGGCCTGACTTACACACCTCATCTTCGCTTTGTACCCACTTGAAGTAAGTTAGAGAGAAAGTTGATCAGACATTAAACATTGAGTAATGGAGACACACCAGCAGCAGCAGCACAGTGTCATTTAATATTCTCGCTGTTACAAAAATAAGCTGTAATCTATATAAAAAGACTTTCATCCATTAACACATTTATTATAAATATGAAAATTTATGTCCACTGCAATGCAAAGACATCTCTATCCTAAAACTAACTTCAAAATGCCAGAATTAAGTCAGTTCTGCATCCGAGGAGAAAGGTAAAGAGAAACTAGTTTACATTTTGGGGTGAGTTTTTGTACGTGTGGGTTTTTTGTTTTGGTTAAGTTCAAAGCTGCATGCTTCTAAAGGGCTGTTCTCTAAAAGACAGGGCAATTGCTTAACAAGGACAAATGCTTAATAAGCATAAGAAAGCATTAATTTCTGTTCTTTAGGAAAAGGTCATCAGGAAAAAACCCCAATGAGTTTGATACATTTTAAATGTGGAATATACCTCTAACTGTGAAAGAAGGTAGTCACCATGACTATCAAGTAACATACCAAGAGATGAGTACCCACATACACAAAGTGGCACTGGCAGATTTTAACATTTGCCTTCAACATAAGGGGGGGTGGGGGGGGGGGGAAGGTATGCAAGTAGGACGTTTCAAATGACAATACACTTGTGAAAAAACATTTATACACAGTTTAAGAAACTTTTTTGTACTACTGGATATTTATAATTGGATGTCTACTATTTAGAACTCAACTTCTGTTTTATTCTAGAGCGAAACAGAAATCCTGCACCCCAGAAACAAGAACAATATTGTCAGAGGCTCTGACAAACCGCCAGAAATATTAATATATCAATGATCAGACAAAACCAAGAACCCAATTGGATGGAAAGCAGTGAAGGAGAACAACATACATTCATCAGCTCACAAGCTACATTGTATACTGATGAGACAGGACTTGAAGAAACATTTCAAAATCCCAGCTGCAAGAAGAAATTCACTTTGATACCCAAAAGGTGGTGCCTAGGCATTAGCAAACAACAGAGCCTGTTGTGATACTGTTCAGCTGACAAGAGAATCTAAGTCCAGACCACTTGTTGCCTTCAAAGTAACATGCCATTTTTTCCACAAGTGCCAAAATGTTAGAACCAGAGACTGGCCAAGCTCCAGTTCATAACTGCTTTCTGAAGGCTTAAAAGTTTGCTACAGTTTCAGATAGAGCATGCTCTCCTCACTCATATAATTTCTTTTGCTGGGATCTAATTAGGTTTCAAATTAAGAGTAGTTCAAACTTTGAACATAAAATAATCAATACCCAACTGCAGGAATTAGTATATTCGCTTTACTCACTGCACTCTACCTTCCAAATACTGAACCAGTGCCCAAGAAGTGGCACAGTCCTCAAGAAAAAATCCAACTGGATGTGCTGACCACTTGCAGTCAAAAAGCATGATACTTCCTCCAGAAGTTAAAGAAAATACTTTCAGTACACCAGTTGGGATATCAGTTCTCAAAATTACATACTACTTATTCAAGCTCCATTGGCAATATTTTAGATACAGCACCTACTTTCTTACTTAGACTGTTGTGCAGTGATACTGCCAGTGGCAAATTAATGTCTGAAAAATTCAGTAGTGGATAAAACGGCACACAACACAAACCCCGATTACAAGGCAAAGGTGCATACAAAATTGCAATTTAACATCTACATTCCACTCTGCCCATCTTTTATGAAAATCCTACAAAAAGGAGTGGAGAAAGTTAACATTTTTTATTTCTTTATCTTAAATATGACATTTGAGTGGATAATTCACATAAGGACTGATAACCATAGGCGTTCATTTATCTTTGCACAACTGTGTACTCAAATGGATACCAATTTTTTCGTAACTTCCTGAACTACTTCAACATAATATTATTTTAAGAAGCAGTAATAAGTGGTATTTGCAGTTACAACATAGTGAAAAATATATATAATTTAATTTTACTAGATGAAAGCAAGAAATCTTTTATTCAATCTTATGAGTTCTTATTCACACAGAAAACAATGAACCTGATTTGGCTTTCAATTTCCAAGGTCCTTACACCTGATGTAAGGACTCCACCATAAACCATGTAAAAAATTGTAAAAACCCAACACATATCAAGACTAAGGTATGTCAGTTGTAAGAGTACATACTGCATTAATCATGACTCCTACCAAGAAAACTGACATCTGTTCTTTAATAAATATTACGGTTTTATGCAAATATATGTCTTCTTTCCGAACTAGCAATCCACACAGCAGAAAAATGTATCTTTACTAAGACTCACACTCACTTTGAACTAGAACAAAGTGGTGCGTATGTCTCTGCACAGAGAAGAGAGAGACTTTACCATATAATATCCACCAAAAAGAGCAGGCAACTTCAGGGATGCAACAGGAACAAGAAAGTTTTTCTTTGGGAATAACCAGAAAGCAAGCATAGCCAGGCACTTACACATCATACCTCTGCAGTGCTGTCACTTTGTTCTTGTTCTTGTCAACTGTACCCGTAGATAACTGGAGAAAGTTGGGGTTTAGTTTGTATAATTCTTGCAGTAGTTTCTGTTCATACTCCTGGTGCTTACCCGCCTAAGGAAAGAAACTCACAATGAATACTAGTTTAACATATTTTTATAGATTTAACTATTTTTTACGTATAATGTAAGTATGTATGTCCCAAAGCTTAGTAATTGAGCTTTAACAACAGATCACTCCTGCCTAAAACTGAAAACAGTGCTTCTCTGAACACTGCTTCTTCACTGAAAGGGTGGTCAAACATTGGAACAGGCTGCCCAGGGAGGTGGTGGAATCGCCATCTCTAGAGATACTTAAACAGGTAGATGTGGTGCTTAGTGACATGGTTTAGCGATGGACTTCGCAGTCCCGGGTTACAAGTTAGACTTGATGATCTCAAAGGTTTTTTTCAACCCAAATGGTTCTATGATTCAATCTCAGCACAGATGCAATCGCAACAAGTTAAAGCTTGCCTGGAAATCATTGATATGTGTTTACCAATTTCAATTTTTTCTGAGATTTCTAGAACAGAAAAATAGTTACAACCTTTTTAGAACTCACTCTTCAGGTCTCAAAGAGCTTCACAATCTACCTTCTAAATCATGAACAGCTAAATCTCCAAGGCAGTCTGCATTTGATATATCAACCATACTAAGCGTTTCAGAAGATGGGAAGGAGCAAATAATCTGTTTTAAACCAAAAGTTTCAAAGGGGAATGAAATTTATATTTGCTTAATAAAAAAAGCTGAGGTGGTCCAAGTGTTAACTATCATGTGACATGACAAGGAGTATATCCTGAGCAATAACTGATAAATTATTGTTTTTGATAACCGAAAAATTGAAATGTTATTTTAAACTGAATTGAGAACAATTTCTTGCTTTCAGAAATCGAGGAGGTCCAATACAACTCCAAAACACTGGTGAATCTGGTGAGTGAAGAAAGTATTTTAAAGTCTAGCTTAACATTCTGTGGCTAAATATTTAAAACAAAACCAACAAGATCCACACTCCCCAACATTTAAAGTAACATCTGAAAAATTCAAGATAAACCTTTCACGTCTATTGTAGGTTGCTATACCACTCCATCTTAAGAGTTACTATTTGCAAATTAAGTATTCTAATGAGTTGAATCAAGTTGCAAACTAGAACAGTGAATTTGAAGTCATTAACAGCTTTTATCTACAGTTTCCAGATACTAAGAGAGGCCCTCTAGCAAAAGAAATTAAATGCCAAGACTTATGGTCAGGCCTTCTGAATCTGAAGTCTGGAACACATATGTTATCATCTATTGCATCTACAGTACTGATTTAAAACCTCTCACACTACTTGTACACCTAAAAATTAGCATTTGTACATTAATTCATTCCCTTTAGAAATGTTTTTTGTAACAGAAATTGAATTGATGCACAGGCAATGTGGACATCCACCTAGAAAAACATTACAACCTAGAAGAAAACTATTACTTGCCCTTTTTTAAAAAAAAAAAAAAAAAAAAAAAAAAGAGCAGGAATATTTGACAAAATTTAAAAAAAAACTGCTGAGAACCGAAATTCCCCTATGGACTCCTTTAGAAGGACAACTGAGCACCCCATCTGAATACTCAGACAAACTAATTTTTTTGCTACTTAATGTTCCAATTCTCCATTACTGGTTGATTCTGAACATGTCTTTGCCTATGTAGTCAACCTACACAACTCTCAAGGACAAAAACATCTGGTGTATGCATCATCTTACCCAACTTTGTCAGTGTCTACACCCAAGCTACTGTGTACAGTAGAAAAAAAATGTGGTTCTAGGGCATGGCTTGCCTAAATGCAGACTTTCAGATATACTGCACCCTGGAAATGCTTCTTTCACCATCCGCTATGAATAGACTATAAGCAAATAGCTCAGATGCACAGATCTGCACTTCAAACATTAAGTGGGTAAGTAAGAAGAAATATCCCTGGTTATCTCATCTTGCTTAAGACTTCAGTGGCAAAAGACCAAATATCATGGCCAGGAAATATCAGGCCAGTCCTAAGCTCACTTACCTGTCACTTAATTCTAAGTAACAAGACTGAAATCCTATATAGGAGCATGAAGTAATCATGCTTAATTTATAATAAGCAATCCAGGGGCCAAACTTAATAACCGCAACCTACCTACCTTAAATTCCCAACTTCACTTTCAGAGACTTCCTGGAGTTCTACCAGTTCTTTTCTGTTTATCACAACGCTTAACTCTATTGATTACTGAACCTACAATATAAGTTCATCCATGGACAATTTTTTTCTAAAAGCAGAGTATCTAAGTCTGTGACAGTGAACATTCAATCTCATTGAATGGACCTGTAAATTCACAGGCACTAATCCAAACTCCAGAAAGCTGGTGCACTGAAAACACCATGTACTTTTCAATAGCCGTGTTTCCAATGATTTCGAAGAAAGCAGTATCAAATAAAGAAGAAAGTTTAAGGAATGTAACAAGGAAAAATACGGAAAGATTCATTTAAATCACCAAGATCACGTATAATCCACTCAAGACTTCTGGAGGAAATCACATGTGAAATCGAATTCCTGGCCAAGGTATGTAGCTCATTAATTTTAACTGGCAGTTAGGCTAGAGGACTCAGATTAACATTGCCTTCTACAGAAAGAGCTGTAGAAAAGATCCTGTGAACTACAGACTCATAAATTCAACCTCCATCCCTCCTAATATTATAAAGTCTATATTAAAAAAAAAGTTCATGGACACACACAGTCTGCTGGGAATGAATCTGAACATATTCTATAAAGGGGAGAGAATTCTATTTTACTAACATGATGGTTTATTTTTTTGTTTATTACTAACATTTATTTATGCTTACTGGCACTACCATAAAGAGGATCCAAGAAGTGTTCAGAAAAAGCCACTGGAAGTTATTCACAAAGCTGCCCTGGGATAGAGGAAAGGTTCCAGTGTGGACTGAAACTGGTTCAAGCATAGAAAGGCAAAAGTAAGACTTACTGGTCATTCTTTTAGGGTGAAGAAACAAGCGATGAGGACTGCTAACTGGCATCAGTTTTATGCAACACCACTGGCATGCATGAGAAAGGAGCAAAGAGCAAGTTCTTTGCTGACAATACCAAGCTCTTTGGGTAGTAAACTGCCATGCTGATAATGAGAAACTCCAAAAGAACCCCACAGAACTTAGCAAACAGGCAAAAGAGTGGCAAAAAAGCTCCACCAGAGAGGGAATAGCGTAGCCTGAACAATACTAAGGCTCTGTTGATCTGTGAACTGGCTGTTACAGCTCAGAGCTTTACCATACCTCGTGCAGAAGGACCGACACAGACCCAAAAAACCTCAGAATGCACCATCTTTAAAAAAGTAACATTATCCACTTACTGGCCTCCCTACCCTAACTAATAAGCATTCTGATATTGATATTGTAAAAAAATCCTCACATCAGTATTAATGCTCTATTACAGCTACCCTTGATGTTTTATTTTCAGTTTCCATAACCTTCACAGGCTAAAAGGGGTATCAGAATTCAGATAGCACGGTCAAATCACAGTATAGTAGTTAAGCCATGGTAACTGGCCACACACACAAAACTTACAGGAAAACCTAGATCTGCACTAACTTCTTTCACAGAGATTTAAAATAACATGCTACCTTGCATTGGCGCAAACAAAAGGCAAGTTAGTTAACTCAAGGTTATTTGAATTCTTGGATAAGAGTCTCTCTCTTTCGTCTTGACTTATTAACACCCAGTGGGCTTTCAGTCTTTAAAAGCAGCATAAAATGAAAAAAATTAACTAACTGTTCACTTCCAGTATCCAACTGATTAATCATCTTTTTGATTTCAAGATTTATCTCTGCCATAACATTCAGCAAAAAGCTAAATTATATACACATTAGATTAACTTGCATACAATAAAATACATGCATGCCAGATTTCATGTGTTTCCCATTCATCACACTTACCTGCATTTCCTCTTTTGTGAAACTGGCTGCTTCATCTCCCAGCTCATGTAGATACATGCAGTCTGGTTTTGGACACTGCATATTTTTTAGAAAATAACTGCAATATTTTGTTGTACCTAATGATGCCTAAAGAAAAAAAAAATCATTACTTAAGTACTGGAGGTTAAGAATGCCTTTTACAGTGTAAGAAAAAAAAAGCTACATTTGCAAAAAGATTCCTTCCCACGATTTGGAATTCCATCATAATGCATTTTTTGATGCAGATGGACTAGGAAGTCCATTGGTAAGAAATCTATATACTTGAGGATTAGATAATTAGGATGTATTTCTATTTTCATTCTATCTAAATAAAAGCCAAAGTAACAGTCTCAGTAAATATTTGCATTCATAACCATAAGCAGCCAAATACATAGGTATAGGTTCGTATTACATGAAACTGGTTAATGTTTTGTAGCAGGGTCAGGAAATTAATATTGACCAGATCATTTTCTACAGCCATCAATTTGGCCAAATAAGCCTGAAAACCTGTTTACACAGTTAAAGGGAAAAAAAAGTTGCATTTCCCAGGAAGCTTTTGAGAGGTGTGGTGTTTGGACTACAGAAATGCTCTGTAAATAAAGCAAATAATCAGGTTTTCATGCTGTGCTATTAGGCTATACAGCAAAAAAGCCACTGTGGGGAAAGGGAGGTGGTGCATCTCTTTTAGTGTCTAAAATTTAAGACATTACCTGCTAACCTCCTAAAAAATTGCCTGCTAGAAGCTCACAGAACTTCTATGTTGCGATTAATGTTAGGAAAATAGGTCAAACCCCAATGCCTAATCAACTGGACGTTTTTGTTCATCACCACATCCATATCAATACAAATAAAATTTTATACTATGCACTGATGTTAGTGTCCTAGCACATATATACTTAGAAGTATAAAAATATTACCACCTTAAGTGTTCTGCCGTCTACTACCACATTATTGACACACTGTATGGCTCTGAGAGCATCTTCTGACCGAATGTAAGTTACATATGCACTGGCACTTGGACCCTAGAAAGAAAACATACCATATTTTATTTAGTTTTGTCTCCCCTCAAACAGATCTGAACATTAAGTTGCTTTTTCAGCATCTTACTTCATAAACTGGTATATTCACAGCTAGACATTTTTAACAGGAAAACTGACAAAAATAGTTCGATTCATAAGAACTTACATGTGATGCATAAAGAATGAGGAAAACAAAATGCATTAAAATGTTGCTTGGAAATTCTACAAATACTTAAAGGTATTTTATCCCTGAAATGCATATTAGTGAATAAATGCCACATTGCTGCTGCTTTAAAGGTTCTCATCCTGTCTCCCAGTTTTTCATCTTTCTACATTACATCTTTCATCCAGCTATGGGAGTGGCTGGACAATGCCTCAGTAATTTAACAGTAATTTGACTGTTGTGATATTGTGGGTTTTTTTTCTTTTTACTTCTTTACGCTATTGCTTAATCAAAAATAGGGAGCTCCACGTTCACTCTGCACACATGTATCTTCTCTACAGGAATTAAAAAAAAAAAATTACAAGGGCTTCTGACTTACCTGTGAGCCTGCATATGATGTGCTGTTATTAATGACAACTTTATGTATTTTACCAAACTTCCCAAAATATTCTGGTCGTTTCAAAACCTACAAGAAAAGAAAGTTAAAGTGGTATACTGAAAAGGTAACTCACACAGAGCTGCATTTATTTTTCTGTTTAACTGTGCAACTAAAACCTTTAGCTAATAAAAACCAGGCCTCTTCTACAAAGAGGAAGAGAGCATATAGATTGAGATTTGTTTTCCAATGTGAAACATGGTTATCTGCCATACAGAGTACATTGCCACTGCAGTAAAGAACTTAAATGAGGGATAGTCCACATTTTATGCTGTATTTTTTAAATTTCTTTTGGTACTCCGATTACTCAAATCCTACCCTGGCAAGACACATCCCATACAATGTGAAATATTTCTGTATGTATCTCATCGTTTGAGGGGGAAAAAATACATTCACCCCAGTTTTAAAATAAATAACCACCTTAATATAGCTGAATGCAAGTTTAGTGGCTAGGAACAAAACACTGAATCCTGACTCACTAGTCCCATAAAAAAAAGATAAAGTAAACGCATTAGCTCAAGATGCCTCAAGTTTTCAGAAGACCTGACTAAGTACAGGAAGACAATATATGACACTTCCCAGAGGTAAATAAAGACATTTCAGAATCAACACCATGCTGAAATGAATGAGTATCACATCCCAGAAGAAAAAAACTCAAATAGTCCAGTCTTGCCCTTTCCTGCATCAGTTAGTAATAACACAACATTAAGGGATCCTGTGCAAAGCAGGTATATCTCTAGTATATTAAGCAACCTGTGTGCCAATGTAACTGGTGATGTATGCCACACATTTGGCACCAAAAGCTTTTCTTTTTCTATCCCCATGATGGAAGGAGGTCCAGAAGTACTGACTACTCAGACTGAAGGTAGATAAGCCAAGGTTATTTCTAGTTCCAGATAATAATCTAAGAGGTTAAAAAGGAAGACTTGTTTCCCCATCTCCATCTTCATATTAACACTGGATAGCACAGGTAAACTGTACTGAAAGAATTTATGTAACCACCTCCTCTCCCTTCTCAGGGGAGCATCAAGATCTAACAGCACTGATCACATTTGGAACATGTCTTTTAGAACTACAGGGCACATGTATAGACAACCAGTCACTCTTTTGACTGCTCTTCACTTGATCTATACCCTCCTTAAAGATCCTACATCCACCCTCAAGCATCATTCCACGGGAGAATGACAATCCTGAGTTCTTTCAAGTGTCTTGCAGATTATGCTCCTATCAAGATATGGCAGCACAGTCTTCACAAGTTTTCACAAGAGCTTGTCAACAGAAGTTGATTCACCTGTACACCATTATGATCCACAGATCTATTTTAGAAACAGCAAACAGCAGCCAGTCTCCCCTTCCAAATCTTTATTTGTGCAGGAATTTTGGCCTACTTAAATTGAATAGAATATATTTTTTTAGCCCATCCCTCTTTCAGGTTAGATTTCTTGGAAATCAAGTAAACTAGGTGCTATACACAATATTTAATAAGTACACATTATCTTCCTGTATGTCTGTGAGAATACTGCTACCACCAAACCTAGTACAACTGCTGCCGCCCCCACCCCCACCTTACTATACCAATAAACCCACTTTAATTACTTCAAGTATTCACTGTTGAGTTATCTCAAGTTAAAGAAAAAATAATCAACTACATATACTATTATTTATCTTACTCACAAATCCTCTATCTGGTCAAAGAAACTGAATGTATTTTTCAGTAATAAACAGCACGAAGCCAGTGTTGACAATTGCTTGCAAATACTTGCTGCGATATTCTTTTAGAAACTGAACTGTTACACACCAGTTCAGTTTAACTTTGATTTTTCTCTTCCTTTCACATCCCTCCTTTTTTCCCCTCCACTTAAACCAGCTTTTTACATTTTGTTCTTTCCCAGTCTACCAAAATGCAGCACAACCTCTGTGAACCCTCAAACAGCCACTTCTGTTTGAGATTTCTCCAGACAATTTAGTCCAATCAGGCAAATTTAACTTGGTACAGTAGTTTCAAAGACATCTCTCTTATCATGTAGTACATTCCCTCCATATTCTAATTCAAGGTATTTTTACTCATTAGCACAAATTCTATTAGCCACCTGCAGCTGCCTGATGATGGAGATAAATAAAACATCTTAAAACAGTCTTCTCAAATTAAAAGCTTTTTGAAGATGCAGAGTAGCAAGCCTACTCTTTCCTGGGTCTTTCTCTTACTGTTGTTTTTTTTTTCCCTTCAACTAACAACAACCTTATGCTCCTTCCTAGTTACACTTCAAGTGTTTGTATTTTTCTTCCATCCCTCCAGGTTTGTGCTGCACATAGTATTTGTTTTTTTACAATCCAGCCAAGCTCATAATTTAGAATTGGTGGTACATGACATAGCTGTATAGTGCCAGCAGATACAGCCTAGGTAAACGAGTACCTGAGAAGTCCTTAGGCTTACTTTTACCTTAACAAGCAATTTTAAAATAAATAATTTAAAAAAATAGAGCATCGGTACTGCCAAAAGCAAAGACAAACACTTATTTTGAAGGAGAAGCCGAGTAAGTTCCCTTAAGAAGAGTGGGCCTCAGCAGCAGTGAACCTTTTCATTGCTGCTTCATTTTGTACCCATCAAGAAAACAAACGAGGGTGGGCCCAAGGGTATTCCAGAGTTTCTTTGACAGCAAGTGAAAAGCAAGATGTTCAAGTGTGAACCACTCACCTCTGGATCTGCTAGGCGCTGAGATAGCCCTACGACGAAGACAAGGTTCTTCTGTACAACCCGTACACTGGCCAAGTGTTTGCGATTCTCTGATATCTTCTGTTTCCTCTCATTTTGTTTCTGTTTCTTTTCATTTTTTATCCTTTGCAGCTCTTCCTGGGAGAGTGGTTTGTACACTGCTGGATCTTCTGGATATGGCTGAATGTAACAAACACCATTAAAAACAACCCATCTAAGAAACAACACATTTGAAGATCATTAATCCTGATGCTTTAACACACAAATTTCTTCTTTTATACTGTTCTGATTGTCATGGCCAGCCACATTATAGGGGTAGCATATTCCATCCTCTGGGAAAGGTAAACATCTTGCATATTTTCATGGAATTCTCCTATTTATAGGTATAAGACTAATCTGGGCAATAGCCACATTCTAATCCAGCTGCCTAGTCAGTCTGGTAACACTATAAGCAGCTGCAACATGACAACCAACACATCCTGTTAAGATTTCACTAACATAGCATAGTAAGCAGGGTGAAAGCATGCCCTGCATATTCACTTTATATTTAGTTGTCTGATACCACATTTGTGTTTTTATTGTACTTCGTTAATACCCTTAAGTATCCAAATCTGTATCAGCGACTCACCAAGTTCAAGACAGTAATGTAAACCAAGACAGTAAAAAAAACCCATTACATGGCTCAATCTTTACATGGTTAACTTCTCCTAGTCAAGAGACAGATCCTAATAGTTACTACATACTGGTTTAGTAATATTCTTGCCATGCCTGTGTACCAGTTTGCAACTTTGGCTTAGCCCTCCCTGGACAAAGGTCCATTGTAAACCTCAAGATTATCATCTACAGATAACTCCTCAAACACAGACATAACACTGTAGGTTTTAATCTCAAGAGTATCTAGCAAAAGTACAAATGTCCTCACAGTTACCTAGAAAGATTGCTCTATTCATGCAGAGCATTGCTATAAAGGCACTACTTTAGTCTGGTGTTGTAGACTATAGTGCACTATCCTCTGCCCCAGATCAGCCCTCAAAACAGTTCCACATTCCTTACCTGTTCCATTTCTCAGACTGAGATGTTAAGATTTCACACTTTATATACAAAGCAATGCCAGGCACAGAAGTATATAAAAAAAAGTAACTCAAACAAAAAGAAGTGTTTCTAAACACTGAAATGAAGTAAAAAATGAGGAAAGTACAGGAGATGTGCATTAAGGTAAAGAATTAAGGTAAGTTAAGCTCATCAATATGTTGAACTCAGTTCTTTGCTTCTACTAGCATAACTAAAGGTTTCAGTGTGCAAGCTCAACAAAAATGAATTTAACTTTTTCCTGACTGTCCTCTGTTAATGGCGAAGTTCAAAGCTAGTTGTCATACTAAAGGACCTAAGAAAAATCTACAGCAGCATATGAAAATAAGGTTTAGATTAAAAGCATATATTCCTCACACTTGCAGGATGCTACTGAAAAAGCCACCAAGCAGACTTGATAGTCTTCCGAGTACATCCCCAAACAAAACAAGATCAATTTTTACAGTTTAAAGAGTTTAAAGTTCAGCATCATTGCGCTATGTTGAGACATCTTCTGAAAATATGCTGCAGTCTGCTTCAGCAGATGGCATCTCATGATCAAACACCAAGTCCTCTGGAACACGTTTTCACTATCACAAAGGAATTTAAACTTTTAAGATACTTCAGTAGTAGCCAAAGGTACACAATTAAGACCTTAACATGAAAACACAGTAAGGACTTATGTTACCCTTGAGGAACAATCAAAACCGTATCATTTCTTACAAAAGCTACGTTATTCACAAGTAACGCTGAATATCGTGTACAGATTTCAGAGTGTACTTGATGAACAGCAATGACTTGTTAGTAAGGTCATTTGAGATTAGCCATAGCCAATTATTATCTTGAGTGTTAACACATGTACACATGAGGACTTCAGAGACACAGAATTCTGCAAGGCATTTCACTTCTTTAAAGGGCTTCTCGAAGTCTGTGTTAGTCAAACAAGTAGAATAAAGAACAGATATTGTTTTGTTTTAGGGAAGAGAAAGGCTGCCCTGCAAAGACAGTTAATTCATTTATCACAATCAAGCAGAGTTCAGCTCCCAATGGGAAGGAAACAAGTACATCAGTGTCAGATAGATAGAGTTCCAAAAATAAAATGGCTCGCCCTACATCAAGTGATGTGGTATCATACCCACAAGCTACCCTTTCACAGATTAATTCCTTCTCCACATCCCATACTATGCAAGGTAAGCCTTGCAAGCATGCTGCTCTCTGGTACTGTGCAAGAAATTAATTCATGGTTTTCAGCAGGGTTCCTGAAGGAACTACAGCAAACAGAGCCAAAGTTCATCAGTTTGCTTCTTGCCAAGTATAGCCACATTCAGAGCACATTCTCAAATGGGAAGAGAGTCAGACAGTATGTTCCTTCTCTATACAGCTATTTGCTTCTGGAGATCCTGAACATTAGTCAGGAAACATCCTGGGTAGCTCAAGCATAACCCTGAGCAGAAAATGTATTTGCCCATAGTAAAACTAATAGTTTGTATTTGTACAGGAGAGCACAAGAACTGCTTGGAGGCACACAACTAAACAGCAACTTCAGAATCAGGGAAGAGGGAGGAACGTCTTCATCTTGACAGAAAGTACGAGACTGCCTGAATAAAGATTTTAATCATTACAAAGCAGCAGCAGTTGATTTGCCACCATGGATAACAGCACATCTGAGTAACAGAATCATCAAAAGTTCTCACTAGATACTGCAGAGTTATATATGAAACACTTCATAGATAAATATATGTTTGTCACACATGACATGTTTAATACTTCTAAGGAATTGGAATAGTTGGATATCCTGACTTGCAGGATCGGTAAGTCAATCTGCGTGCACCTCTTGAATCTCAAGAACAAATCAGAAACCCAATCCTAAGAAGTGATAGAAGATTTTCCTATCTATATATAACATGTTGCACAATGACAGAGAAAAGACATTTGTGCATTTAAGGAGGGAAGAAGGCAAGTAAGCACAGCACCAACATTTCAGAAACTAATTTTTAAAAAAACAGCATTAGAAATCCTGTTGCTTTTAGATAAGGGCATAAAGTCAGCCTACAAATAGCAGTAAGTGATTTTGTCTTCCGGGTGATTGCTTCCCATAGTGTTGAAGCACCTGAACTCAGATGATAGTTCAACTACAGACAGGACACATGCAGGAAAGGCTTGCGAGACATGGCTCAAAGCCAAGCAAGGTGGATTGACTGCTGGTCTCACAGCACAATTTTATCTGTTGTCTACTCTGCCCAACCCTACAAAACAGGGGAAGGAGGACAACCACAGGTACCACAGGCTCTCAGGTCTTGCAATAGCTGAAGTGTCAATGCTACTTACATGACCATGTAAACATGGTCAGAAGTCAGAAGAATACTGTGGCAGTGAATAAAGATAGTGAGACCAAGATTACTTGGGGTCTGAAAAGGGAGCTGTAATATAAAACATGTGGGTTTTTTTAACCACAAGAAGCATAAGATACTTGTTTAACCTCCTATCACTGATTCCTTCAGAAGAGTATTTGAGATCCAAGCAAAGTAGCTACATCAATTGTTATCAGCATTTATGCATTTTTCAGATACAAGACATTAAGAGATGTCAATATCACTGATTGACTAACTAAATTTAGCTGACACCCTCAAGTTATACAAATCCTCTTCAGCAAAAACCATGGAAGCCACCTGGACAAGATGTGCCAACATGGAAAATGACCAGATTTCGTTTACACTAACTGTAAGTTGCTGGTAGTCCTACTAGAACTTCATCAAAAGTTCAAATGTCTCTTCTGTAGTCTCGTTTCTTTAACCAGAGATGGCCCTTGATGAACGCTCAGTCTTCCTGACTAAGTTTGTCTTGCCATTTAAGTTTTGTTTTCTTTCAGATTTTTTCCCCCACATTTTCCCAATTGTTGAAAGCTGAGCTGGGATTTATCAACCACTTTGCTTTTGTCATTCCCAGATGGGTCACATTCCTTCCACACAACGGATGTACCAACATTTTCCAGTTGTTGCCTTGCTACCAAATAGGTTCTGAAATGAGAAATACAGAGAGAGTTAGTAAGGTTTATGCATAATATACACCATACTATTTATATGAAGATTAAAAAATAGTAAATTCCTATATATTTCTAAATATCAATTGTTGCATCAAACCTGTAGTTTCCATCAGTTGTGGAAGTAAAAGCATGAGGAAACAGCTGGCATGTACAGACTGTGAAATAAGACCAGGTATTCCTCTTACACAGAAGCAGGAGTTGGAAAAACATGGACAAGAACATGCTTAAAACATGTTAGTTTCTTGGTCATATATGTAGCAGTTTACTATTTCTCTCCACCTCTAACACAAGGCACTAGGAGAAATAAAGCTCACCAAATCAAGGAACCAGAGAACAAAGCAAAGCCACACCACAGGAACAGCTGTGCATCAAGTTATGTTATTTGGTGGAAGGGCAAAGCACTCAGGAAATGTGAAGGAGCTAGGCTTTTTTTTATGGCTGGATGTAGAAGCTGCAACAACTGACACTAAGGTCCGAGAGTGCTGTGCTCTTTAAAGCAACAGACATAACTGAAACGGTACTTATTCATATGACAAACAGCACTGAGGCTGCTGAATTTTTAAAAAAAATAGAAAAAAGAAGAATCACTGCAAAAATAAAAATCGCTGGCTTTACAGTGAGAACCAGCAAGTCTCCTGAGCTGTAAACCAGCTTTTGGCTACAGAAGTCTCTTTTGAGGACAGCATATTTTCAATTTAATTTGACTAGTTAGCAGCTATTTCACTCACAGTTAAGATATCAGTTGACTGGAGATAACAGGAAGGCTTGCTTAGCATCTTACAATCGACTACACTACAATTCTGAAGGGCATCAGGAACTCAGAGCAGGTCAGTTCTATTTAAGTACTTTTTGTAGTTAAATTAAACAGAAAAAATTTCTGAGTCTATTTCAGAAGACTCAGACAAAGTTAAGAAAGCTTTTAATGTGTTAATACTAACTAACAAGTACTAGTTTCCAACCAGCATTCAAGTCAAGTTCATATTAGTACCTTACTTTCACAAATCAAAACAAAGGAAACATTTGTCTACTACTATTACTAACAGGAGGAAGCTTAAGACACTAATTCAATTGACTGCAACCACATGAATATATTCTGCACATGCCAATGTTAAGCTACATAGGAGCTCAAGCATGTAGCAGTATTTTCTCCTTGGTAGAAAAAACTGTCAACTACCATCTTTTCAGTTAGAAGTGAATTACAGAAGCTTAGGAAAATAATGATATATAAGCAATGCACAGTTAAGATCTAGCAAACTAATGGCACAGGCACCACTATGGTGTATAGCCAAACTGTTTTATCAGAGACTTTAAAGTCTCCCCCAAACCTTTCAACTGAAATCCCTGGATAGGGAACTTCATTGCTCCTCTCCACAAACTAGCGATCAAACTACTGGAGCACTCGCATTGCATTCAGTATCATCAGCACAAATAGTAGTTTTCTATTATGCAATTGTGCATAACATACTCAGCCTTGCTTTAATACATGTTTATTCACAGTCCATTTCACAGTAAGTATCCTGTACTAGTATACACATCATAAACATGATATACCTGTTGAAAGCTTAGTACCCACTGTCAATTTTCTTGCAAAAATTTTGTTGCTTTACCATTTTCTGTGCCTCAGCATTTTAATTGGTCACAATCAATATGCACCATAGTAGATAGGATTTCAAAAACTGCTTGGAACTTTGCCCCAGATCACACAGATAGGAACTATTTAGATACACTGCACACACACACACACACACACACACATATACCTGGTTCAGAAGGTCCAGCACACTTCCAAAGGTGACTTATTCAGACTTATTTGACATTGCCATCAACTGTGCAGCTCAAAATTATTTATTCCCAAGATGTAACGGGGTCTCTGTGCCACAATATCTTCATCTATGCCATGAAAGGCATGTACTCCTCAGCCTACGTCACGAAAATCTTCTACAGTCTAGTGTTATAGCTGCAGCTACTCAAGAACATCTTGCAGTCCATGAATGAAAAAAGTATCAAGAACATAATCCTTGTCCTTTACGAAAGAAGAGGTCTCCTTCCTCTCCTGGAACAGTCAGTGTGCTTCATTCTGATTACAGCACCCATTACAGCTTTCCTCCTGAAACTGTTTTTCTGAGCAAATTGTATCCAATTCAGCAAAATATTTGCACATCCAATCATATGCCAGATTATTCCACATCAAGAAGTTCAGCTGTAGCAGTATCCGTATTTCAGAGAATTCTGATACCCAGAGGCAGTGAACAGCATGCTGCTTCTGTGATTTCTCAGATATATTCCACAAACTTCCAATAACGAACAGGCAGAGATAAATCAAATTGTTGTTGGCAAAAAGTAGTGTAATAAATCCAAGTAAATGAAGCAACTTCGACAAGGAAAATCCAGAAATCTCATGTTGTACCAGATGAGTAGAAATTTGCTTGCACTTTAGAAATTACTGTACAGCGTGTCATCTACAGCAGGTATCACATGTGAAGACAGATTTGGCTGACGACAGGTGGATCTTCCTTGTAGAATGTACAGCTCAAATATTGCAGCAAATTTGCACAATTTGTTAACAAACACATGTTGCTGTGGGATAGCCTTCAGGCTTGCAGAGGCATCCAAACACAGGTTAGCAGTAATAGCTCCAGTGTAGCCAAAGCCCGAAAGAGCAGCAAGAAAATGACTGGAAGTGCTTATAGAATACTGTGGCAGTGAATAAAGATAGTGAGACCAAGATTACCTGGGGTCTGAAAAGGGAGCTGTAATACAAAACAGGAAGCCAACAAAGGCATAAATTGAAGATAGGATCGTAATTTAAATAGCAGGAGAAAGAGGGGACGTAAGTAGCTGTGATTACAAAAAGAGGAAGGCCAGGCAAGAAAGTTACAATCAAGGGAAGTCATTTAAGAGAAGAAGATTCTGAGAAAGAATTTTATTGAACACTGAAGATAAGGAAATAATGACGTTAAGCAAACCAGTGAAAGTAGGAGGAAAATAATTCAAAGGAAAAAGCAGGCAACTTAGTGAAGCTGAAGTTTATAGTTGTGGCCAACCAAAGTATCAGGTAGACATCAATTAAGAGAGGGGAAATTAAGTGTGACTCTCAGAGTACTATCTTAAGCATTTGGCAACAAGATCAGAATACTAGACAAATAGACTTAGTCCAGATTTTTAAATGATTAAAAATTTAACACCACTGGATATATTTTCCAAATGTTTAGTGTCCAGAAAAACAAGGATTAAAAGTTCCAGTGCCACAACCAAAACAAGCAAGTACTCTATAAGCTTGCCTCAGACAGCTCTGCTAGTTTAGCTGAACCATGGCCCTCAGCAAACACCTGATGCTGGAATTCTCACTGTCCTTCCTGAAAAGGTTTTGTCAATGCATGAGCACCCCCACTCAAAGGGTAATTTTTTTTTTTAGCAGTTCTCCCAGCATCAGTATGCCTTGGTTCTGACCCACGGCTTCCCCTATTAATCCAGTTCTGAATTTAACAAACCAAGACTAGCTGTTGCACAACAGCTTTGATACATATGCAGATAAAATCTGAAAGATCCAACACCTCACCCTTGATCTAGGCCATGACTAGAGGAATCTTTCCCCGAAGGAAAAGGATGTCTTTGGTACCAACAAAATGCGAGAGCCTTGTGATATGCGCAAGACAAGCTGCTGTTCTGGGATATTTACCTTTCTGCAAGCAGGACAAAGTCCATTCTCATCAGTGCGGATACGATGCCAACAGAAACGACAGATTTGGTAGCCACAGGTGCAAGGAAAGAAGTTGATGTCATCAATTTCCAGAGGCTCCATGCAAAGGGGGCATTCCACAGGGTCTTCCTTAGCATCAGGGCTGCGAGACATCTTTTATGTTCGCAGAGCAGCAAAAGTTTATAATAACTTAATAGACCGAGAAGGTCAGCACTTGAAAGTCTACAAGAAATAAAAAGGAAAAAAGTGATTAATACTTCTGACAATCTTTCTTTTGCACATTTTAGTATTTCCGTTCATCACCATTTTCCTTCTTCCCGCATAAACTTACCTACTAACACACAAGTTACTCCCTAATAAACCTGAGCGTCTCTTCCTATTTGTAAATCAGACAATATGAAAGACGGTACTGGTGCTGTACTTCACCACCTGGATAGGCAGGCACTTTGGCAGCTTGTTAGCCTATTTGGGTTTCAAACTTTACAGTTACAAAGAAGGGCTTAACAGCATACACCACATATTACGTTTAAGTTCTGCTAGCTATTTTTGCTATTGCTTTCTTGTAATCATCTACAAATCCAAAGTCAAATCCTTGAATACAGGACTTCATGTTTAAGATCAATTTATGTCTTTGCTCAGATACTTGGAATGACATTTAAGTCATACCTTCAGACTTTTCAGTAGGGTTACAGAACTATCAACAAAAAAAAAAAAAAGAAAAAGAAAGCTTCTTACTCAGAAGGATTTGTTTCTTTGTCCATCTTGTTTTCTACTCCTGAGATTAATCTCAGAGATCAGCCTTAAGACTAAAGCATTACCCAACATTTCTCAGTACGTATCATACAACTTTCATCAAGTCATTTATACTTTTCATCAGCATCCAGTTGACAACAAACCCCAAAAATATGCACACAGTCGGAAAAAAACTTAAGTTTTAACTCTGAGTGCAGCCACAGTATGGTATTTCTGGATCAGAATTCCAAAGAGAAATAAAATTCAGGTCACAGAATGGTCAGGGTTCAAAGGGACCTCTGGAGATCATCCAGCCCTGAAGCAGTAAAGGCATAAATAACCACATTTCTTACAGGGGAAATCACCTTCTCTGTTTGGACACATGGAATTTATGCTTTAGTAGGAAACTATTACCTCAAAGCAAATGGCTTATAGCCATTATTTCTTCACATTATTAATGGGATAAATCACAAAGAGGTGTGCAAGGCTCTCTCATGGCTCTGAGACAGAGTCCCCTATCACTGACCTAATGCATAGAATTTAAAAATTTTCAAGATACAGTCTGCTACTTTGCAGATAAAAAAACAGGCTGGCATCTTTTTTTCATCATTCTGATCTATCAGATAACTTTAAGACTTTTTTTTTCCCCCAAATAAAATTCAGGTCCTAACTACCTTCACTTAGAACTACGAAGGACTAAAAACTGCTGGGCCACAGCATCCATACAAACCTACTGAGAAACATTCTTTCCCAAGTAACTAAAGCCAAGTGTATGTTCAAACATGTTCATATAAAACATCCTTTAAAACCGTTGAGAATCCCGTACTTCAGAATGGAAGGGACTCCAGGATGCCTCAGCTCCCAACTACTGCTCAGTTCACAGAATCACAAAATGGTCAGGGCTGGAAGGGACCTCGGGACATCAACTGGTCCAACCCCCTGTTAAAGCAGGTTCACCTACAGCAGGCGGCACAGAACAGCATCCAGGCGGGTTCTGAACGTCTCCAGAGAAGAAAACTCCACAACAGCCCTGGGCAGCCTCTTCCAGTGCTCAGTCACCCTCAAAGCGAGCAAGTTTTTCCTCGTATTCAGAAGAAACGCCCAGTGTTGCCGTTTGTACCCGTTGCCCCTTGTCCTGTCGCTGGGCACCGCTGAATGGAGCCTGGCCCCATCTCCTGACACTCGCCCTTAAGGTACCTGCAGGCATTGGCAAGGTCCCCTCCCAGTCTTCTCTTCTCCAGGCTAAACTGGCCCAGCTCTCTCAGCCTTTCCTCATCAGGGAGATGCCCCAGTCCCTAATCCCCCGGGCAGCCCTCTGCTGCACCCTCTCCAGTAGTTCCCCGTCTCTCTTGAACTGGGGAGCCCGGCACTGGGCACAGCCCTCCAGATGCAGCCTCACCGGGGCACAGTGAAGGGACAGAACAACCTCCCCCCACTTGCTGGCCACGCTCCGCCTGACGCACCCCAGGATCCCGGCGGCCTTCGTGGCCACACGGGCAGCTCACCGGCCACCAGCACTCCCATGTCCTTCTCCACAGAGCTGCCTTCTAGCAGGTCAACCCCGGCCTCTGCTGGTGCCTGGGGTTATTCCTCCCCTGCCGCAGGACCTACACTTGCCCTTGTGCAACTTCATGAGCTTCCTCTCTGCCCAACTCTCCAGCCCGTCCGGGCCCCGCTCAATGACAGTGCAGCCTTCTGGGGTTATCAGCCGCTCCTCCCGGTTCTGTATCATCAGCAAACTCGCTCAGGGCACGCTCCGACCCTTCATGAAGGTCACTGATGAATCCAGCCAGACTCTGCGCTGCTGTTCACAACCCTCTGAGCTCTGCCATGCAGCCAGTTCTCAGCCCGCTTCACTGTCCACTCACCTAACCCACGCTGCCTGAGCTTACCTGGGAGGGTGTTACGGCAGACAGTGCCAAAAGCCTTGCTGAGGTCAAGGTAGACAACATCCACTGCTCTCCCCTCGCCTACCCCAGCCAGTCATTACATCGCAGAAGGCTTTTAAGTTGGCCAGGTAGGAGTTCCCCTTGGTGAATCCGTGCTGACTACTGCCGATAACCTTCTTTTTCTGCACACGCTTAAAGAGGACCTCCAGGATGAGCTGTTCCATCACCTTTCCAGGGATGGAGGTGACACAGATTGGCCTGCAGTTTTTTCCTGGGTTCTCCTTCTTGCCCTCTTTGAAGACTACAGTGACATTGGCTTTCCTCCAGTTCTCAGGCCCATCTCCTGTCCTCCATGATCTTTCAAAGATGACAGACAGTGGGTTAGCAGTAACATCTGCCAGCTCTCTCTGCAGTATTGTGGTCCGCCCAAGTGACCTGTCCCTTTTCTCCAATCCCATAAGCTTCCTTCTTGTTTAAGTTTTGCCAGAAGCTCCTTGCTCATCCACACAGTTCTCTTGCCCCCTTTGCTTGATTTCTTACTCATAGGGATGCACCTATCTTGATCTTGGAGGAAAAGAAGCCACCTCGGACCACCTACCTTCTAGGGCCCTAAGCATGGCACTCCTTCAAGTAGGCCCTTGAAGAGGCCAAAGTCAGCTCTCTTGAAGCCCAGGGTTTCACACCTACATGTCGCCCTGCCTCCTCCATGCAGGATCCTGGACTCCACCATCTTATGGCCACTGCAGTCAAGGCTTTCCCCAGCCTTCACACTCCCAAACAGTCCTTCTTTGCTTGTGAGTACAAGGTCCAGCAGCACACCTCATCTCGCTGGCTCCTCCACCACCTCCATCCAGAAGCTATCACCAACGCTCTGCGGGAACCTCCTGGACCGTGTGTGCCTAGCTGTGCTGTCTTGCCAGCAAGTATCAGGGTGGCTGAAGTCCCCCATGAGAACCGGGGCCTGCAGTTATGAGCTGCCTCCAGCTGTCTGTAGAACGCCTCATCGGCTTCCTCTTCCTGATCAGGTGGCATGTAGCAAACACCCACAACACTGTCACCCACACTGGCCTGCCCCTTAACCTTTACCCATAAGCTCTTGACTCGTTCTGCATCTACCCCTAGGCAGAGGGTTCATTCCAGTTGCTCCCTCACATAAAGAGCAACTCCACCACCTCTCCTCACTGGCCTGCCTTTCCTAAAAAGCACATAGCCATCCATCATGGCATCCCAGTCATGCGAGCTATGCCACCATGTCTCTGTAACTGCAATGACATCCATGGCCCTGCAAACACACACATTGCTAATCCTTCCTGTTCATTCCCCACGCTGCATGCATTGGTGTACAGGCATTTCAAAGAGATCATCAAGCATGCAAGTTTCCCAGGAGGGATGCAAGAAGACCCACCACAGCCACACGCACCCTTAAGGTGGCTAGCCTTCTAATACTCATCTTGGGAGGCAGCTAAGGAACATGTATCACTGGCCTGGATGGCCTGCCTTATTCCCCAGCTGAACGTGATGGCATGAGCATTACTACTTTGGACCCCTCCCCCAGAGTCCTTCAGTTTAAGAAAACCCAAAATTCTTTACAATTATGCCTTTCCCTCAAAAAATCAGTCATGCAACTATAATTTCTTCACACTCACAGTGTGGAGTCCTCTCTACTTTGCCCCAGAGTTTTTTATTTCATTTCTATCCAAAACCTACTAGATCACGTACCATCTGATCTTTCTTTGGGCTTTTTAGGAGCAAGTCCAGAAACAAATTCTCAAATGTACCTACTTGAAGAGTGACATTTACTCCTGTTCTTGGAAATAAGATGACTGAATGTTTTGAGATCAAACACTTGCAGATTTTTGTTATGTTGTAGTAGTGTTAGCCTTACGTATTTTTTTTTGTGGCTGCTCAAAGTATCAAACCAGAATCCTGCTTATGATCTTCCACTGTCTAAGCCATACTTCCTAGCATGAAGGCTATCTTGTAAAGCCCAAAAGGTTCCAGCTCAGGCTGGGACCTCCCACCTCACAGGATAGGGTATGTTTAGCATCAGTCTGCAATACCTGTGTCCCTGTGCTGCACATCTCTTCATACACAAAAATTCCTCTGCAGCCAGGAGAGAAGCCTGAAGAGGAGCAGCATGCACACACGCAACTAAAACACCATCCAAATACACAGCAGAGAGTATACAGCTTTCTACAGGAACAGTCACACTGTACTTAGGTTAAACTGTGTTCACAGGCTGATACCAGAAGCCTAGAGTAACTGCAATTTTGACTAGTTCAGTAGGGAGTATAGCCTCTAGGCACAAACTGCAGTTCTGGTAAAACATACACTACTGCCCTACAGAGAGAAAGTTCCACTGGATGCTCCCATAAATGTATGTATGAGAAAACAGATTTTGGATGCATAACTTCTCTCTATGGTACGCACTAGCAACAACACTGTCCCTCCCCTTTGACCTTCATAATAAAGTCAAAAGATTAAACTTCTACAACAATACAGCAGCTTTTACTTCATTATCTATGCTTTTATTAGTGCTATATTTACAGTTATTCTGACAGGCTCAAAATCAGGTTCTGGGACCTTACCAGTGTTAGCAGAATCTGACTTCAAGGAAGGAAAGGACTAGTTTGTTTGGGAGCTTTGTCTTGTTTTTAAGAACACATTCCCACTGGCTGAAGAGGGGGGCCTGTTAAGAGGCTATAACACATGATTTAATTGCTTATTATGCAGATAACACACATTTCCTGCTAACTTTTCACACTTACATAGCAGCAAAACCACTGCAATTTGAAATTGACTTTGAACTGAATCACTAGATAAACTGAACAGATTTTTTCCTGTTTAAATTTGGATTTGACTTTGCCACAGATACCCAAACAGGTCAGTAAGCAGACAGCATATTTCCTTTGACTGGGCACTCATTCTACCGCATGCTCAGCAGCTTTGAGCCTACCGAAACACATCCAAATAAAGCTATACTAGTACTAGTGAAGCTGTAGTTAAAAGTGCAGTTTTGAAGAAACTTCCCACCACCACAGTGTAACTACCAAATTAAGAAGCTACTAATTGGAATCTCCACCAAGGAACGTCATCAGTTCATGTGAAAGTGTGAAATACCAGCTACTGCCTCTGGGATATGCAGACAAGCTTTAACTGAACTGCAACATGATTAACATTTATGAACTTAAGAGTAAGAGTTCAGCAGCTGCTAGTAATAATGCCAATAGCTTGCTTCACTCAGCAAATGGCCCCTTATTTTACAACAAGGAGTAAAGAGCAGCTGTGTGCCATGTTTCTTGAAACCAAGTAAGAGGCAATATTTATTTACTTCGGAAAGGACCATTCAAGCATCCCATTTAGAGATTCTCCACTGAAGCGTGCCTCCATTTCAGGGGGGTTTATATACCAGGGTCTGTGTCTAGGCTGCATCAGAACAATGCTTGTTTTTCCAAAACCAGAATTACATCCATAGTAAGGCATCATCAATGCATTGTTCATATAGCACTACCAAGAAAAACACAGTCAGCTCTCAAAAACTATTCCAAATAATTACAGATTAGCATCACAAGAAAAGTAACACAGCAATGGCAAAAAACAAAAGGCAGTATTACACGTTATGTTTAATCCAGAGTATATGGTCTTTGGGATCAAGTTCAAAGAGATACGATTAATAGCATCTCGGGAGAAAAGGAGGAAGGCTGCACATGTGTACACTCACAATACAAGCAGCTAGAATTTGTCCATACACTTTCCAAAATGCCAACAACTGCAGTCAAACAGGGCTCAGACATCCTGTTTACAGGAGACCCTGCCAAAACATTCACAGACAGAGGGATGGAATGGAGGTGGACAATGTCCAGCAGCATCTTTTAAATTCAGTGAATTTGTAACAAGTAATAACCAAAATACAGAAATATAGGTTGTCTTATCCCTTCCATTATACCAACTAAGTAGTTCCTTTCTTTCCAAACATATATGCAAAATGAAAAAAGATAGTTTTTCATTAAATTTTAAAATGTGCTAGTATACTTAATGGATCTGACAGCTGTGTGTAATCAGCTTCACTGTACAATTGTTTCTCTTGATAAAACTCTCCAAACTTTGCAGTTGGGAAAGCTATCCTACTAGTTGGGGGTACTCAACCTAAACAGAGTTTTACTTATAACTAGTGATTTCAGTCCATTTTGAATGTATATGTTGCCTTTCCCTTTTTCACTTGAGGTGAGCAAGTTTAGCTTCCAGCAGTTTTATCTTCCCTATTTAATTTTAAAAGCGGTCCTAAAGGAGGCAGTGGAAAAACAACTAGCTTATTATCCATTCTTTTTCTTCAAATGCACCAGTTTGAGACCTAACACCCACTCCTCTTCATCTCCCCACAGTAGACACCGGAACATCTCTACTTCATAGCAGTTCATTTTAGTAAACATGTCCCTTACAGTGTAAGTCCTCCCCCGGGAGGGCAGCCAGCTCCAGGGGATAGATACATTCTCTCCCTCACATGATGGACTGAATCCAGCCTTGCTACTTGCTTTAAGATACTAAGAGTGTCACAGCCAAAAATTGTCAAAATCTAGTCATTAAAAACCTGAGTAAAGGACTCACATCCCAGAAAATATTTGTAGACTCAAGGCCTCCTGCAGGAAAAAATCCAGACATGTGTTAGCTAATGTTTCACCTAAAGTTCAAACATACCTGACACTTGAAGTGAAACAGGTCGGAGTCTATGCACCAAACCTTTAGTAAGGGCTCATTAAACTTACACAAACAGACACTCATGCTTTTTTTCATGGCCTTTTATATTTTGAAACTTATCAGCCCTGAGAAGTCTCAAAAACACACTGCGGATGCTGCCTGCGTAACACCGCAGGGAAGGCAGCCCCCGAGACCCCTGTGCCCACCCTGCCGAAGGATCAGTTCCCTTTCTGCCCTTCACCTCTGTGGTGATCCCACACACAAGCTGGAGGCAGAAAGGCAAGCAGGCTACAAGCAGCAACTGTAATGGATTATTCCTTCCTTGAATCAGGGGAGAAGCGGCAGTTCCGTCAGCACAGCGCTCTCCTCCAGGCCAGCACGGGGGCACTGCAGCTTGAGGCCCACATCTGTACTGCTCGCTAGTGACTCTGCTGAAAGGAAAGCACCCTTCAGCTCCTCCACTCTCTGCACGTAAGAAAGGTTATCACTTTGCTGCGTTAGTGACCACTGGACTGTTTACATCAAAACTTCCCATAGGCAGGCTGCAGAGAAAAGCCCATTTTCACTTTAAGCATGCAAACCCAAGGAAGATCCAGCAAGTTATTTGTTTAGGACTCCACAGAGAACACAAATGGGATAAAGTTCCCATATGCATGTCCTGAATCATGGATGGATGGTCTAGTCACTGAAACATCTGGTCTTGTGTCTAAATTAAGTCATCCACACAATTCAGAAGAAATCTGGGGAACCTCCCCAGGCCAACTCTTTGACATGCTGCCCACTTCTTGCCTGCCATTTTTTGGAGCACTACACAAGGAGGGTGATCCCTTTCACCCACACCAAAACGCGGTGTTATTTTATAATCACCTGGTTAGCAACACTGATATAGGAGACAGCAAGAGTCCTGTAAACCAGCTATGCTTTTCTAAGTTCTATGGTACTGTTACTGACCTAGAACAATGACACCTCAGTGGCAAGCAAGCAGGCTCTTGAATTCATACAAGTTAATTTTAATTTGAGGGAGAGGGAAAGTTCACTTCCTACTTTTTCCTGACCATGCTCAACATTTAAAAACAAACTGTACTACTAATTGCAAAATCACACCCAGTAACTGCATGGTCCATTTTCCATCATCATGTCTTCTCTCTGGATTAGTGTTTGTTATTCCATCTAGGGTTCCAGCTACATTTTGATCACAGCACAAACCACACAAGAAAGTAGTAAGAGGCAGACAAAGTCCCAGACGTTTAGGAAGTATGACCAGGAATCAGGTAGCTATCTCAGTATTTCTAAAACCAGCATTATACCGACTAGGATTATCCCCAAGTTATTTAGCTTAAAGAGGTCAAAACCGAAATCTCTAGAGACTTCCCTCTTCTCTAAGCCTCCCTGCCTGTGCTTAGGGAGCTCACTCTCACGGTTTCAGACTTTTCAGCATAAGCAGTTGTGTACTACCCCTTGAACTGACAAGACAAAAACATAACTATTTTTGCTGGGTCGTATTTTACTTAAATCAGTCCTTCATCCAGTTCATCACACAGCCATGCAGAAGCTTGCACTGCTATGGTGAAGACACAGAAATGAGCTACCTAGAGGTACGAACTGCTCAAGCAGCATATTCACCAACAGTGCAAAAACCAAACAATTCACCAGGTAAGTTTTAACCTAATGTCCTCAAGGCACCCTAATAACAAAACCAGATGAGTCAGATGCTGCCTGCTAAATAAAAGGGGAACTAATCATTCCTTATAAATTCAGTGTGAACACAAGCTTTTTCAAGAGTTAGGTGGCAAAAAAAAAAAAAGAAGAAGAAGAAGAAAGAGTAGCAGCACAAGGTAATTCTTTTCTCTCATTTAAACTGAACCAAGAATTGGTCACTGCATAGGGGCTACATACTATCAGGGACACATGAACGCCAAGTAAGAGAGTATTTACTCAAATCACTTCCTTACAAATCATGAACATAATCAAACTGTTAAATTTTACTTAGAAAACAGGCCAAATAAGATTCTGACAAATTCATCCAGAAGCACATAAAATCTTGGACATAATTATCCAAGACACCACTACCCTAACATCTAGGTCCATTCAATGAGATTAAAAGCATAATACTGCTCTGTAATTGTCCACATTTCCCACATTCATTCATGTTCTAACATGATGGTAGTATTCCTTATTTTCTCTTTCTGCATACCCCCATCTCATTTTTGTACCCATAACACCACTATCTATAGACATGATATGCCAAAAGCATTTGGATAATGAATTAGAAGTGGGCTACACAATTATTAGTTCAATTATTTTAAAAGCCCGTGTCACACACAGTGATCATTTTTTTATACATATTCCAGTGTGATTACTTCCAACTCCTCAAGACTCAAGCAGGAGATGCCCAATCAACATGTGAAACAAAATAGCCATACCTTTATAATTTGTATACAGCAAATTATATAACACAAATTGTTGTCAAAGTATGTTGCAAAGACCATAACATCATGCAAAAAAATCTCAAAAAATAGAACCATCAGCTCCTGTTAAACATGAAGCATGTTCCACCTGAACCATCTTGAATTCCCTGAATCTCTCATTACTGAGGAAATGGGTACTACCCCATTTCTTGTACGTTTTTTCTTCAGAGCATCCACTACCAGCCACTGTAAAAGAGAGGATCTAGACAGATCAGCTTGCCAATCATACAGCAACCACAGGTAGCTTATTAAACAGGCTATTCGGGGAATGGAGAGTCTTTATTCTGTTCACACAGCACCCTAGCACAAAACACTCATTCTGCAGTCAGGATACCTACACATCAGTGTACCATAGTTCAGTTTTTCAAAAATGCTGTGTTCTATTCAGTCCTTCATAAGGTGATGCATACTCAAAGGCACACTTGTCCTGCTTGTAAATCTGTAAAGCACTACTGGCACTGGAAAACTCCTATTCGTTCTATGTCCCTAGTATATAATTTTTTCTGTTTGAAGACTAGCATATTGATTTCATTGTAGAACATTCACATTCCAGCACAGAAGCACTACCAGTTGGAACAGTCCTTCGGAAAAACAAAGTGTTTTGTAAAAGCCAGGTGATTTAAAGATTAAAAGTATTGTTAATGCATATACATGCAGTAATGTGTGATATGACATTTAATTGTAAAGGTAGTCACTAACATAATAAAGCACATTCAGCACCACAGAGTACCCCAGCAGACTGAGTTTTTTTAATAACAGGCTAACACTGTTCAGCCACTCAGCCTCCCTAGGGCAAGGCACAGAGGCCAGGTGAGCGATAGCTTGACCTTACTGACCTGCAATTCCATCTGTTTCACAGAAGTTTCCAACACCCAGTTCTTCCAGTGCTTTCACCTCTGCAGATTAAAAACCCTAGACACAGATGTTTCATTGGTGCTACCCTGAGTAAATTGGGGGACACTGGCTGGAACAGCTTTAAGCTTCAACTTACCCCATGTTGTAATCTCCTGAACTATATGACTTTGTGCAACTGAAGCACCCCACTTATCTTTGAATTTCTCATCCTTCTGCTGATTTTTACTTACTATGACTTGAAGTCATCAATTTTAAGACAAACTGCACATTAACCCTCCCCTCAATTTAAACAGATTTTAAATTTTCAACTATGAAGCATATTTTTTCTACTGATAACTACTATATGTTGATCTACAACTAAACAAAGAGCAGAAAGTCTGTATTATCCATACTTAAGCTGTTACTGTTTCAGTATAGTATGTAATACGTTCCTTTGATTTGAGCATGTTTCTTAATCCAGTCACTGGTGTATTTAACTTTTTAAAAATCTACATAGACTTTTTAAACTTGCATAATGTACAAAAAGTCATACAAACTCTCAGATGTACTTATAAAAGAAACCATATCTTCCACAGAAAGCATAACTAAGGAAAATGCTATTGGAGCTAAGGCACACCACTCGAAACTTTTCATGTTGGATTTTTTATGAAAAGTCAAGGATCTTTAATTGCTAGAAATACAGCACTATCTTGTGCTCTTAGGGGAACAATAACGAGCAGATAACACAAAACTCTGCAATTATCTTGGGAATAATACTAAGTTAGAGCTGCTGGGGCCAGAGAGGAAAAAAGAACAGAAAAGGGGAATAAAAGCTGATCACACTAAAGAGATACACATTCTCATTTGTAACACCATACATTACACAGACACATATTCCTTAGCCCCTGAGTATTCCTTAAATAACTTGGAGAAAACCACGAATAAAGTGGAAGACTCAATGATGACAGGTTATGGCTTCTTGTCTCTACCTGTTAAGTACCTCAGGGACCTTCCAAATTCCTTAACTCTCCCTTATGAATTGCTGAGTTGTCACAGCAATATTAAATGATAACAAACCAGAAAAATTTATCAGCACCACATTACTATTATTAAAACCCCTCTCACACAACACATATGGCAAACAGTAAATTCTCTGTTTATGCCTAAGTGGTGGGGGTAGAGCACCCCACCTGCCTTGCCTCTGGCTGAGAGCCCCCTTGAACATTGTTCTTAATTCCACAGACTGCTTGAGATGCTTTTTTTTTTCCTTGAACAGCAAGAGTTAAGTGTATGTAGAGGTAACCCTTTTTCCGTGTTACCAAAGACATGAATAAAACTAAGAATTACTCACTCTTAAGCTTAATAATACAGCTGAACACATTTCAGATCCAGAGAATGGGAGATCCAGCCAGTGTTAGCAACAACCCCTCAGTTCCCTTCAGTAGAGTCCTTGAAGAGTAAACTAAAGACACCAGAAAATTCTGAGAGAGAATAAGTTTTAAATAACTCTCAAAGCTCTTTATGTAGATGTCTAAAATTTTCATCCATTTTCCAAAGGTGGTTTTAAACAAAACTACTTAATGTTAATTTATCTTCTCCCCACCTTCTCAATTAAGGTATATTTATTTATTCTAGGCTTCAACTCCTGCAGTTGTTCAACATCTTCAAAAGAGAACAAAAGGATAACCTGACCTTTAAGCCTTACAGAGCAATGGACCTATTATGCACTTTTCAAGACATTTTAAACAGCAAGCACGAACATAAAATCAGCCTATGTATTGTCTTCTTAGCAACAACAGGAATAGGTCTCCCATTTTTTTTTCCATAATCCGTGAAAGAATAAAGACTTTTTTAGTTGGGTCAGGGGGGAGAGAAGTACCAAAACCAGTCTAAGACCAAGAAATCTACAGAGAGAAAGCCTTACACAGTTCACCCATAGGTTCTGGATGAGCAGCAATTCCAGCTTGAGTGCTTCTGCTAATTAAGTAATAATGCAAAGCATTGAGCTCAAAAGAATAAAAACTCTTTGTCAAAGTCCATGCACTCCCCAGCATGCACAACTATCTTGAAATTCACTGGCAGCCGATGCCAGAGATTAGAGGACTAGCACGAAGTATGCTGTATGACACACTGATTAAGAAATCAATAGCCACATATGGCACTAGATTGAACGTGCCCACTTATTATTATAGAAGTAACACACAAACTACTACTTTGTCGCTTCCCTGGTCAGAAACTACGAAGGTTCTACATCAATGTCTTCCCTTCGTTCTAGCAGTAGCTCATACTTTAAGTCTAACCTTAACTTATGAAAAAAATAAACCACAGCGATTCTTGATTTTCACTTCAACTAGAATTATGTTGACACTTCACAAAGATCCCAAAACATCTTCTGATTCTCCAGGCTGTAGCTCTGTTCCTGACAATTCAAAGTATCCTACTGGATGCGCTGAAGCAATGAAGCCTTCACAGGACTTAAGAACTATGATAACCAGAATAATGTGAATAGTACAGATTCAGTATCAGCAGGAAGCATGCCTCACTTCTTAAAGTTTCTACAGACCTCAAGCGAAAAAAAAAAATAGTAAGGGAAAATGTGTATATAAGAAAATCTATATTCTTTAAAAAGTCAAACTGATGCGAAGAATTCCAGCGATACGTCTCCTCCAGAGCTGAACCTGTTCCCCTGGAATGCTAGCAGGAACCACACTTCACCTCTCTTTTTTCAAGACAGAGGTTTCCACACCAAGGTCAGTCCTACAGGAAGGAACCTCAGCAAGTGGCTACTAACTAGACCTCTTGGCTAGAACTGAAGACGACAGCAAGAGAGTAAGAAAAAAAGCGATGATGATCTAAACCCATCTGCTATTTACCACACAAGCCATTCTTGAAAGTGTCAGGAACGGAACAGAGACAAAAATTTAAAACTATTAAATCACTTTATATTTCTAGACCCAGAGGTATGGGGTAGGAGCAATAGCACAGCTGCTGCCACTCCTCTTTACAGGAGAGAATGCCAGGAAAACTGCTGGAGCAGTAACAGCTTCTGACAGTTTATTGTTTATTCTATCGGGTTTTTTGCACTATACCTGTTTGAATCAAGTACTCTGGCTTTTAATGACTCTGGTTATACACAGTCAAACCAAGATGAATAGCTTTCTTTTAAATCAAGTAACTTGGCAGTACTTTCTCTTCCATGTATGTCACTTTAACATGGTGTGGTCTAGAGCTCACTTGTACAGAGCAGACATATTGCAGATGACTGCAATACATGACAATGTGAACTTCCAAATTCAGGTCTGGTGTGAAAATAAGCCATTACATTTTGTCCAGTCATTTCTTAAAATGGGGCTTGGGGGGTGGGAGGGGAAGGAAAAAAAAACCCAAACGTCCCCTGGTTCAAAGTGTTCCTGACTCGGCACAGGAGGAACAAAGCCAGAATTTTCTCTTTAGGAGCATCAAGCCAAAGTTAATGAAGCGGCATTTTGAATTTTAGGAAAGCACACAGTTTGGGAAAGATAGTGACAACCAGCAACCAGTCACAGAACACTGACATGTTAATTGCCATTCCCAGTCATTAACTATTACAGAAGTCTTGAATATATTAAGCAGTAGTCTAGACCTGGGATTTCTTGCCTCCATTTATTAGAATGTAATTGTAAAAGCCCCAATGTGTTAATTAATATACATGGCCTGAAAAATTGACGAAAGCCTTTCTCCCCTCAGTACCTGCACATTCATTACCCAGTAACTTTTTTCAATACAAGCTCTACTTGCCACAAATGAGAACTGCAAATTTAAAAAACAACAAGCAATTAATGCTTGATCAGACAGTTCTGATTCAAACTTCAGTGGGGTAAAGGATGTATCTCTTCACAAACACTTTATGAAAAAGAGCTATAAATCCTAGTCCATGTTTATTTTTAAAGCCATTTTGCTTAAGAATGACTAGATTTGTCTCTACAAGTTTAGGTTAGAAGTTATTTGCAGGTTAACTTCAGAGTCTGGTCTGTCATACATGCTGATCAGGCAGCTGGGGAGGAGCATTCTTACCTGCTAAGCCTGTACTTCAGACTTTTGCTAATGAGTTTACAGATGCTTTTTAATAGGTAGCTGCAGTAGCAGATTAAGAACAGGAATAATAGTAAAAACATTTTAGTAGGGACTTAGCAAAACGTCCTTTCAGTAAAAGACAAGTATGCACAGAAAAGCGTTAAGATATCTCAGAGAAAATTAGTAGATTTAACTTATTTGCCTATCCTCCCGTTCAGTTAACAGAATCAGAGGTACACTGGTACTTTCAGTATTGCACATTATTTCAGCTTCCAGCCAGCTATTAACCATCCAAAGAAGCATCCACTCAAACAGAAACACATCACATTCTCCAGGTGTGAATAAATACTGCAAAGCCTGCAGCTTTTAAGATTTAGTCTGCAATCAAATCCAATGACCACGCTAGCTAAAGCTACAGTCAGCAGGCAATCAAAATAAGAAAAAAATATCCAACTGTGCATGGAGAGACAAGTCACCCCCCGTAACTAATTTTTTGAGGAAAGCTACAGATCAAAAAAAGACCAGAACAATTTTGTTTTCTCCTTACATTTCAAAAAGGCTTTCAATAGGGTTCTGCTATGCTTTCTACAGAAACTAAGTTGCCATTAGAAGTGTCTGCCCCCTCATGTATTAAGAGTTGGTTCAAAACACTTGTAAACAAAAGGAGGAACTTAGGAGCTCCACACAATTCTGATGTCACAGAGAAATCATTCTATTTATTAGCAATCTGAAAACAAAACGAGGAAGCAGCAGACAAGTTCCTACAAAGGACTTAACATTTAAGACAATCACAGAAATCTGAAGGATCGCATGAGATTTAAGTGTGATAAAATAGTACGAAACATATTGTTGCTAAATGATGCAACCAAGGAAAAACAACTCCTAAATGAGCACTATCATGTGCCAATCTACCCAATAATGTTAAGGAACAAGCTCTCTGAGCCACCCTAAGTATCTCCTGTAACATCAGCTCCGTAATCAGCCACAGTCTAAAGCCAAACTAAATACAAGGAATTTTGAGGGAAAAAGCACCAGTGTCAATGTCCTGTACTCAGAACAACTCTGCTTTCTTCTCCCCACATGAAGAACTAGCAAGTACAGGAGGAATAACAGTAATTACCAAACGTATCATAAGGAACAAGACTGACCCACTGGAAAAAGGGTAATGTGGGCACAGAAGCAGAAAGAGACAAACAGAAAACGCATATATTCACTTTTATATATGCTACATTACATATATATAAATATATAACAATATAACACTGTGCCTGGTGTGGCACCTTCCATCGAAGAGGTTGCAGATGACAGATTTTAAACAGTTAAAGCATAGCTGACCAAGGAGGAAGATCCAGTGTGAAGTAGCTCAAACACTACTAAGCAGAAAATGTAGCGCCAAGGAAGTGGCTGAGCTAGACGCTTCCTGGGATGGAGAAGTCCATCGACTTTGGGTATCTGGAAGCATCCGAGGAAGTATCACTACACTCACCCTGATCTTCTGAGCACGTGCTGCTATAGCCACTAACCACAGCAAGATAATGGGCTAGATAATTTCATTCTGATCCAGTACAGCAGCTCTTGCATATGGTATTGGCCTAATGTATTAAAAGTTCCACGCTTCTAGAAACATAAAAGGAAGGGGGGAAAGAACCATTAATATATGCCAGTGAGTTTGAGTAGTTTCAGACACTGGATTCCTTCCACATCTTTTTAATTTTATTTCCTATCCCTGTAGCTGACATAAGCAGTTTTATAAACACACTTTTACAAATACAACTTAACACAACAGTTACAAGCATAAGCAGTTACTTACCTAGCATCTGCTAAACACAAAAAAGTAAAAGAAATGCACCATACAGTAAAGACAGTGAAAGTATAAGAGACTTCTATGTTTAAATTAAAGATCAAGAAAATTGTCCCTCCATAACTTCATTTGAAGCCCTGAAGCTGGTTACCAGCAGTTAGCCAGGTAACAGATATACACACACACACACACACCCTCCCCTGAAATTTCACAGCTCTTTGCACAAGTACATTGTTAAGTTATGTTGAACTGCTGAGAAACATTCCCTGATTTTGACCAACAAAATCTGAGAAGCTAATTTAGGGTTACAAATCTCTGCATCTGCCAGGTAACCACACATATATCACATGAACAGAATCACAGCTGTACCACTTACTTTTACACTGCAGGTACTACCTTAAGTTCCCCGATTTCGCTGCTGTTTAGTGATGCTTTCACAGTTACGAGCCTTTAAAAAGCATTGTGAGCAAGTCTACAGTGAAAAGCATTTCTGTGGTCCAGTGATACCAGGTATTGAGGGAGCACTTAGTCATAGCACTGAGATATTGTCCATAAGTAGGCTTTTCTAGACTCTCACAACCAATAAAAACTTGAAGACATTAGTTAGATCAAGATTGGTTTAATCTTCTTATAAAGTGGGAGTACAGAGCTGTTTCTGTAGTACTACTGGAATAATACTATACAAAATAAAAAGCTATAACCCAGCTCCAAAGCTTCATCATCCACAGAAGCGACTAACTTACCTACTGCTAAGATCACTTGGAACAAGCTGTTTGCAACCGTATTATTTTGTTTGTTTACTTGTTATTATAAACAGACCTTTGTTTTTTGACACAGCAATAATTCCAATAACCACATTTGAGCACCTCAGACCTCCTAATGTACTACAACTCAATACATAAGATTTTGGTTGTGGCCGCCACCACAGCTTATCTGAATAAAAAAGGCATCTACAGTCAGTATATCTCATGGCCTCATATTGCCTGCTTCTAATTTTTCACACTGGCGCTGCCCCTCCTCATTAGCAAATGGCTTTCAATAGCAGAGAGAGTACAGTTTTAACCTAAAGAGTTAAGTTCTGGAAAAAGCAGCATCAAAATACACAGAGCTCAAAGCTGCAAAGAATTACAGGTACTGCTGCAAGGGAAACGTGAAGGGAAAACCAAGAGAGGCCACATAAACCCAGTCTGAGCAGCCTCCAGGAGGATCCCCAATTATCACCTGGCAGCAAACCTTACCACATCAAGACTCCCATTAGGTGGGGAAAGATCATCCTCACACATTTTTTGCTTTTATCATCTCAGCTGGACAATCTAATCAAAGTTAGAATCCACACACTTTGCTTTTGTTTCTGGGAAGAAAATTAGTTAATCATGTATTTGTTTAGATTAACAGTTCAAGCCCACTTCTGCCAATAATTTTGGTTTGGACTTTACAGTAATGTTATCATTACAATAAAGTAAATCGCAACCAAGTTACAAGAACCTGTATCCCAGTGATCCCCTCTGGTTAACTGCCAGATTAAGCTTGTCCTCACTGTATTCTGCTCTAAAGTATAAAATAGAGGAAGCAGGCTGCCATGGATTAAAATGGACTATCCAAACCTTCACGATCCAAGGCATGGTGAAAACATCACAATGGACCAAAGCGCCATGGAAAAGAGATTATAGGAGTTCTGCTGTAATAGGAAGGATGGCAGAAAAACAGAGTACACCCTCCAACCAGCATCAGTAGTCATAAACAGTCTGAGCAGGTTCAGAGAACTCTATCTCCTCAGCAAGAGCAAGCACCCCAGACAGGCCAGTATCACAATGAAAAAGTACAAAAATTCTTCACTTTTTCTGGTGATTATCAAACATACAACAGTAACAACCATGAATCAGAGACAAAACTCTAGAAAGACACTACATAGCCAGCACACAAGCATCTGACCAACTTTACAAATGTGGTCTATCACAGGAATTTGAGGAAAGCCTAGATCAGTTCCTTGGGAAGAAAAGCCACCAGTCACAGCCCAGACTCATGACTAAGAACTAAATCAATACATTCCAAAAATTTTCATTTACAAGAATATCCTGTAGAGAAGTATCACAGAATTTCTCCAACACAGGAAGTCTGTACAAGAATCCTGTTTTAAGAGGCTGAAGCTAGTCCCAGCGGCTAAATAGCATCATACATCAAAGTGAGGTCTTATCCTTGCATTTCCACAATGCACCTACACTGTGAAACAGCAACATTAAACCCTGCAAGTCAGGCATATTACCCTGAGTAACTGGACTGGAGCATCTCCCTGATGAGGAAAGGCTGAGAGAGCTGGGCCTGTTTAGCCTGGAGAAGAGAAGACTGGGAGGGGACCTTGCCAATGCCTGCAGGTATCTTAAGGGCGAGTGTCAGGAGGATGGGGCCAGGCTCCATTCAGCGGTGCCCAGCGACAGGACAAGGGGCAACGGGTACAAACAGCAACACTGGGCATTTCTTCTGAATACGAGGAAAAACTTGCTCGCTTTGAGGGTGACTGAGCACTGGAAGAGGCTGCCCAGGGCTGTTGTGGAGTTTTCTTCTCTGGAGACGTTCAGAACCCGCCTGGATGCTGTTCTGTGCCGCCTGCTGTAGGTGAACCTGCTTTAACAGGGGGTTGGACCAGTTGATGTCCCGAGGTCCCTTCCAGCCCTGACCATTTTGTGATTCTGAGTTGTAGGCTGCTTCAACAATTTGTTTTACAGAAGAACCAGTCACTTCTGAAAAAGGCCCACTGTGCTCAACCACTGCTTCAGACATAAAAACGACAGCACACATTATGTCTACAGACCCCATCTTGCAGAAGGGGAATTCAGAGAGCTGGTGCTAGCAACAAAGCTGAGATGACTGTAATAAGACTCCACCTCACAAGAAAACCATGGGTTTTCCCTAAGATAGGGCTATACAAGATTTTAAGACAAAGGAGGAAAAAAGATTTGCTTGCAAGAAGAACATGTTCTCTAAGGTTACTGAATGACTAGGCCGTTATTGAAGCAATTAATGCTCAAAACTGCAAGAGAAATCTCATACTAATGTTAGCTGCCACAGCCCTTACATCCAGACTCAACTTTCAGAACGTATTAGCACATACGCTCCATTCCTGGATCTATAACTCCTTCTTTAATTGTATTAGAGACTGATGCAAATACATTCATGATGCTGAATGTTTAGATCTCAGTAAAATCTGAATGCACTTGTAAGATTTTTCTTACCTTTCTACAAGTTAAGCTGAATGAGTTTGCCTTGTAGCCTTCCTTCGAAGAGTGCAGATCCTTGCCCTTGAAAAAGGTATTTTACTGCATTAGGGTTTGACACCATCCAAGCTAGTACGATTTAAGATTGTGGAAGCATCAAAAAAGCAGGGGGGGGTGGGCCGCAGAAAAAACAAAACAAAAAATCCACACCCACCCACAAACCAAAAATCTAGTACGCCATCATGACTTCTCTGAAAACCTGTAGCACTCTCTGAAAATCCTTGCCTTGATTATCACTGCCCTTTTTCACCCAACGTGAAGAAGCACAAGAAGAAACACAGCTATCTTCTGCTAGTAATGGTGCAAGGGTTTGTTTGGGGCCAGAGATGTTATCGTCTCCAATTAGGAAAGGAATTTTTTTGACTGTACCCTTATATTGGCTCCAAGTTTCTCCACTCTCAGAGACAATCAAAAAGCTTTGTTTATTGAGATCTGTTCCACTGCCACTCTGCATGACCAGCACAGCAATAATCACCAAAGTCCTCAGTGCAAAACAGTGCCAGGACCACCATGGCCCTCTCTAGATAAAAAGTCAGGAACAGAGATTCAAGAGAAGTCTCAAAGTAGTATGTCTAGAAGATTAAGTGTGGGAAGAACATCTTAGCTTCTTGATCAGTATGGCAATCCATTGTAAACCTTTAGGAAGAATGCTCCTTTCCGTTCAAGACACTGGACACAGGACAGGTGCCTCTACAGGCTCAGGAAGGCTCTCCTAGCATTCCTTTCAGAGAATCTGAATCCATACAAAAATGTATCAAAGCAGGCAAGTAGCAAGAAAAATTTACAAGCTGCAGGGATTTCTGGAAAACAAACAAACAAAAAACCAACCACAAACCCAAACCACAAAAAAACCCAAAACCCCACAACCTATCAGGTGCTTTATTCTGAAATTCATCAGCACCAAACAGCAATCTGAACAAGCAATACGTTCTAAACAAACATCAAACTAAAAGCAACTATATAATCTATCACACATCTGAACAGTAATTCCTGAATTCAGGTGAGACAGAAGCAAGAAGCAGCTGCACCCTTACTTTTCCTTATTCTTTTAGCATCCCAGGCCAAGTACCGCAGCTCCTCAGGACAGAGCTATTCAGCAGGTCCAGACTCCCATAACAGGCCCCGAGAACTGAATCCAGCGAGCATCCAAACGACATCCCTTTCCTTTGCTACAATCACATATTTGATGTATTGTTATTGACTCTTGCCCTTCAGTTTTCAGAGCTCAATCATTTATGACTACTCTTCTGACAATGTCATTCTCTTTTCATTACAACATTCCACTTAGTAAGCTTTATGATATTTGAGTCTTGGACATAACTACAGTATTACTCACACATCCTACAACTGATTCTCAAAAAAACAACTGACACTTCAAGTTTAGAGAAAAATCATTGTAAACCCAATTTTAAAAGGGAAAACTGTTATTATTACAAACAGCCACATACCCCCCCACTAATTAAAGTATAGACAAATAAACATAAATCAGCTCAGCAATTGCATTCAACAAGAGAAATATTCCAGTCTATTGTTTTAGTTTTCAGACTTTCTAGGGTCTTGGTATCAGGAAGCCAAGTAACAATGAATCCGAATGAAATACAAGTGTGCTTTTTACATTTATGCTTCTTCTGTGTATTAACTACAGGACAGATAGCACTAGCTGGTATCTGACACGCTATATTTGCTTTAGGAGAACTGTTAAGCACAAAGCTTAATTTGATGAAAAGAAGTCCTCCAAAATTAGTCTTAAAACCACAGAAGTTCCATTGAAACGTGTGTGCAAAAACAAGAAAATAAGACAATGGGTCATATTGCACTGCCCTTTTGTGTGGGCTAGTGTGTGATTACAAACCTGTAATAGAAAATTTACAGCATGTTTTAGCCTTTATCTGCAAGGTGCTGAATAGTAATTAAGTGTTTTAAAGCGCAAGCAGAAAACCCTTATTAGCACTCCTGTATCACAGTGGAGTGGTTTCACTGTCTCTAATAGAAATGTCCACTTTCAGAATAATACTAAGTCACCGCACTGAAGACTTACTCTTTGGGTTTTAAAAAGATACTTTCCAACATTTATCTAGTAAACACCATAATTATAGAAAATTATTTCCTGGAGACTTGGAGAGAGAGTAGGATATCATATTATTCAGGGACATGGCACCCAGTTTATTTGCTTCCTTACAAGTGCTGTAGCCATCTCACAGGGAACAGGCTACACATTCCAAGTTCTTTTAATACCCAACGGCATAAGGGCCAGATACATACAGTAATGAAGAGGATGTAAAATAATCTGTACAGACTACAATACCACATGAAGTATCTTTGCCCCTCTGACTCAATAACAGACAGATTTTACCTGCTTTTCACAAAGGGACATTTGTCTTTAAAAAGCAAGTTAAGTGTTTTCTCCTTAGCTACTGTAATATAAAAGGCCTGTGATCAAAATTGTGCATACAGACAGGTAAATCAGATGTTATCAAGAGTTTTAGCTGATAATATAATGCACATAGAAAGACACAGGTAGTTCAGACTGCCCATAAAACATTAATGTGGCAGTAGTTAGCTAATACTGAATAGTCAGGGTGAATAAACAGCACCTTTGGTTTTGTGGATTCCCCCCTGCCCACTTGTTTTTTTCCATTCTGTTTATTAAAACTTGGTCATGCATGCACATCCCAACTACATCACTGTACCCAAGTTTACGCCAGAACATCAGTCAGATAAATTCCCAGCTCTCATACAAATATCAAACCTTTGGAAATGGATGAAGTATTTCTGTTGCTGCTGGAATGTCAACAACTCAGTTCCCTTCCCTCTGGAAGGAAATGCTCATTGGGTGGAGTAGGTAATGCGGAGAAGAAATCCCAAGTCAGAGAGTTAAAGAGAGTAACATCCTCTCCCAGAAGGAAGAAAGCCTGGCAACACCAGCAGCAGGGATGTGCTTCCCGCTGCCCCATTACTTTGGGTTACAGATTACAGCGGCTGTCAGGTTAGCTGCCTTCTCCGCAAGGTAAGAGCTCAAAACTGACCACAGAATTCACATCATTTCTCCCCTGCAAGAAGTCCTAAGGTAAAGTACTACTTCCCAGCAATCAACTTCCAATGAAAATTCCAGTTTAGACTTTCAACTTTCATGTGAAAATAGTTCCAATGAGAGCCTGAAAACTGTTCTCAACACTTGTAAAGAGACATTTTTAGTCATAGGGGGGTTTAGTTCCTTGAGACACATGGCTAGGGTGCACAGAATATTCTCTCTAGATTAAGATCATAGCGTATCAAATAGCATAAGATATCACTATGCAGAATTAAGGTTTTCATCATGAAGTCACAAGTCACTGTGTTACACCTGAGCGCAGAGGAATCAATACCAAAGACAAAGTATGTGCCCACAGCAGCTTTTCTTAAACAGCAGAACACAGATCAAAGATGGCCACAAGAGAAGATGAGAGCGAGTGCGGAGGGAAAGAAAATGTCTTTCCTTCTCTAGCACCGTGCGCCTCTGGAGTTCTGAGGCTACCAAAGATGGAGAAGCCATATCTTGTGCCTCACATACACTCCTGCATTCATCCTACGCCAAAGCAGCCACAAACTTTGTAGGCTGAGATTATGTCCAGCACCAGTAATAAACAGGTATAGTGGTCTAACATGACATACTATCTCTGCATCCAACAAGATACTACCTCTACATCTACCTTGCACAGGGAGACAGAATGACAGAATCTGACACTTCCAAAATTCAGTAATTGACTGATTTAAGTTATAAATAGGCTCTTTAACGTATTCAGCACTCTGACATCCCGAATTTTCATCAGAATTAAGGAGAAGTTAGATTAATTTAAGGAGTTTTTCATAGGGTTTGTGTAAGAATTATTTGTCATTTACCCTGTTGTTCTCAGTGAGCAGCAACAGGAAAAGCATGAAAAGCATGACATTTTGAAAGTCAATTGATTAAGATCAACTATGGCATAGCAGTTAAACACTGCATCAGTTTAAAATGGATCAAAAAAAAATCCCAAAGTATTACTATACAGTGATCACACAGTGTCCGTAACAGCACACAGTGTCTGTAACAGGCAGCATTATGGTTGCTGAACATCCCAACTATATCTGCTTCCTATTTAAACATGTTCAACATGTTTCAAAGCACATATTGCATTTAGTCTCTTCTCACAGTTCAACACAAATTTGGAGTATAGGTGGCAGAATTCATTGCATACGGGTATGTAAATAATGCCAAGTATTTCACATGAAGCTGCAGTCATGTACTGCTACAATTTACCACAACACACTTTGCACACAGGAAAAATATATTAACTGACACAAGCTTAAACTGAAAAAACACAGGAGTTTACTGCTCTCCACAAAACATACAGGGTCTGCTTCTCAACTTTTTTCAACCTTTAAAAAGGCATTCTGTCTTTCAGAATGGTTGTCTCATACTAACTATTTATTAAAAGACCATTATGCAGAATTGCGTATATGGTCTAAGAAGCTTTTCCCCTTTACCTTCCAAAAAAAAAAAAAAATCTTACTCAAGATAAATGTTACACTTGCATTTTTAGATGGAGAAAGGCAGTATTTAAAATTTATTTTCAATATAACTAGCAACAGTCAAAGTACCAAATATAATTCACTGATAAATTACGTAGAAGGCAAACTGCAACAACCCACAACAACAGAAAAGGCACTTTCATGTTCAACATTCCCCAACAAAACAAGACTAAGAACCCATACATTTAGGTGAAGAGCCTGTCCATCATCTCTGCTCTTCTTAGAGCTGAATGTTTTTTTGGGGGTTGTTTGGTTTTTTTTTTTTTTGTTTGTTTTTTTTTGCAAAGGACTACTTCTCCAGTACTCCCTTAATATTTTAGAATGCTGACCTTTTAGCTGGCACCTAGATCTAGGTCAGGGTTAACAGTGACCATGACATGTAAACTACTAACTATACACCCGTGTCAGCTAAAGTCCAGGTCTCTGCTACCCAGAGTACCCCAGTTTGCCTATACCACACCAAGTTACAAGTTGTGGGGAGAAGCCAAAAAATAAAGGCAACCTGAAGAATGAGCTTCCTTCATATTCCTCCAGGCCAGAACCAAGGTACACTTTTACAATTATTTATATTACTCCTGCTAAACTTTTTTGACTGACAAAGAGTTGAAGAACATCAGTAGACACAAAAAAAGCTCCTTTACAGAATTTTATAAAGATATTGAATAGTTTACAGACACCTGTACTAGCTCATCAGTCCTATTAGTTCTAGTTTGCAAGAGCCATTAAACCATGACAACACAAGTCAAAAGAGTTAGTGTTACTGTCCAGTGGTTTGTTTTTAAAGGAAATACAAGTACTGTGTCCTTCAGCCTTCATCTAACAGCAATATCAGTGTAACAAAGGGCTAATTTAAAAACACTTTTCTGATTACCCAAAATTCACAAGCTTGAGAAAGAATACCTGCAAAGTCTAGGACAACTAACAAAGGACAGTATTCATTCATATATACACGGGGAAAAAAAATGAAGTTTTGGGTGCTAGGACCAGATTTTCTTCATTGCCTGCATTTTCCCAGGGGACACTGCCAAAGCTGTAAACCACCATAACGACGTTCAACACCTAGTTTTGTCTTTCATTTAGGACTCTATCCATAATCCTGCTGATCATTGGGAAGCTACCTAAAGATCTTCGTTTAAGCAGAACACTGAGACTAAATTCTGCCGTAAGACAAATTATAGCTTACTTGCAGTTACAAGTTGCAGAAATTATTCTGGATTATCTACTATAAAATTGTGCTTTTTAGCCAACATAAGCAAAGTCTGTTTCTCCTGCTTTTTTGCAAAGACAACTGCGTGAATGTGCATTTAGCCACCCACAGTGTTGTTACTATTCCTGAGGCTTTGAGCAAAAGTATCTAGCCCAAAGGATGAACAAGAAGAAAAACCTTACGGGGCGGGCAACAGCCACAAAAACACCATCACATACACAACTTACGCCAGCTTCAATACTAAGCCACTTTTATTCCAACATACCCTCAAACTGACTACCACTGTGGAAGGGCAATGCCTGCCTCTGCAGTACCATGGACAGTGTATGGAAAAGTTATTTAACTTCTGAGAATTCCATCACCATTTTTAAGCAACCAGCTCAAACTTTAAGAAAAGAAACGAACTTTGACTGTGCAAGAGATTCAGCAATCTTCTGTATCACACCCATAAGCTTCCATGTTTACATCAAGGAGTACCTTTAAGTTTAAAAACCTTGCATTTCTACTGAAGCCACACTACATGTGAAGGCTTTTAATATAGGCCCATTACTGATACTTAATTTCAAGCTCTAACATGGACAACTTCATATTCATGAAGTTGAGAATTTTTACACTTTTTTGGTACAGAATCATAGAATAATTCCAGCTGGAAAGGATCTCTAGGGTTCTCCAGTTAACCTCCTGCTCAAAGCAAGGACAGCAACATCAGTCTTGATAACTCAGCACTTTACCCAGTTGGGCATCAAAACATTCAAGGATGGAAGCTGCAGATCCTCTTTTACTGTTCCAATGACTGTCCCACTCCATGGTGAAACACATTCTTCCTAAATGCAGTTATTTTAATGCATGCCTACTGTCTCTTGCCTGCATTCCACACACTGCTATAGAAAGTATGGCTCTGTATTTTCAATAGCCAGCCCATAGGTACCAGAAGGTTACTGTTAGTCCCCCCTGCTTCCCACCGCTTTCTCTTCTGCAGGCTGAATATTCACTTTCCTCACAATCAATAGAATTTTAGCAAACTCTTACTTCTCATATGCATCTGCTAGACTTAAAGTCTTCCATTACATTATAAAGTTTGGATTAAGAGTTGCTTTTGATCTTCATCCCTGCACTTACCCAGATACAACTGCAGAAACTAAAACCTCATACTGAAGCCTGTTCTACTACAAGCTGGAGTTGTACGCTGCCTTTCTAGGCTCACTACAAACCCTCTCCAGGACATAACTCTAAAGAGAGTTAAGTGAATGGAACTCATGTTCAGCCTGTAGCTCTGCTTCTAAACTCAAATTAGAGCTATGGAAGAACTTCTAAAATAGCCATACAGTTGAATGACAGTTCTGCCGAGTAGAGCAGAAGTTTTACAGGCTTTTATATATATATATACACACACACGCGCACACTTGGTTGCACAGGAAAAAGTAAAGAAGCCCAGAACTGGAAGGGAGTGGGGAGAATAAAAAAAAACCCTCAAAGTCCGTGGATCAGAAACATGTCAGGAAAGAGAGTAACAGTACATTACTAGGGCTACTGCCTAAACCATTTAAGTTATAAAAAAAGTGAAAGACATTAACAAAGAAGCCGCAAGTACTCCAGCATCTGGAGTAAATTTCTGTTAAGGTTAGTGCCCTACTGACAATTACAAGCAAGAATTCCTATATCACTTTTCCCAGTCCTCCATCCAGTCCTACAAAGTTACTGATCAGGCTAATGGCAAGATATTTCAGGACAGTATCAGCTCTTCAAAGACACTCACTCTTTGGTGAAGCAAGTAACATCAGGAATCATTAACTGCTGGAAAAGCCATGTCATGACTCATCAGTCAAGGAAGCCCAGAGACAGGAAGGGAAGGACTAAAGGAGAAGAGGCGTACCCAAAGATTTACTTTAGACCTCCTAGCAGTTATTGAGACATGTACCAGTCCTTTCTTTCCTCAAAATGGCAGGTGGAAGAACCTACAGATACAAGAAGCAGTTATACCTCCATAACAGTAAACAGGGAATCTTCTCTAAAGACCTCCGTATCTCTCTGGAAAACTCAAGTCCGTCCTTTCATTCCTAGATGAAAGGAAGCAAATGTGTCAGAGAAAGGTCTGTACTCCTCATCCAGCCCCCCCTTTTTTTTTTAAAAAAAAACCTACAAATAAATGCAATCCTTGTGCCTGCTTAAAGAAATTCTTCAGAATCCTTGAGAAGCTACCAAGAATCGCACAGCTGGAAAAGGATTTGGTCAGTCTCTTCACTTTGTCCTAAATCTTGGGAAACAGCACAGGCACTGCCCTGAGATTCACTCTCAGCCATTCACACTCTTAATACCTTTACAGCCACAAGACAGCAAAAAAACCCAAAAGCAAAACCAAAAAACCAGCAAACTTTACTTTTGCAAGAAGCAACAATGCTTGCCTTTTACCACAGAAGAGTAGCCAGGTCAGTTTAAGCCACAGGCTAATCAACACTTCAACAATTTGGAAACAGATTATGCGTTGAACAACTAACTGGGGCCCCCAACATAAGACAGACATGAAACTGCTTGAGCGGGTCCAGAGGAGGGCCACAAAATAGAGGAGGGCCATGATCAGAGGGCTGGAGCACCCATCCTATGGAAGAGGCTGAAAGAGTCGGACTTGTTCAGCCTGGAAAAAAGACCACTCCAGGGAGACCTTACAGCTGCCTTTTAATACCTGAAGACAGCCTCCAAGAAATCTGGAGGGGGACTTTTTACAAAGATACATAGTGATAGGACAAGGAGCAATAGCTTTAAACTAAAAGAACATAGATTTAGCTTAGATATTAGGAAGAAATTCTTTCCTGTGAGGGCGAGACACTGGAACAGGCTGCCCAGAGAAGCTGCAGATGCCCCATCTCTGGCAGTGTTCAAGACCAGACTGGATGGGGCTTTGGGCAACCTGGTCCAGTGGAAGGTGTCCCTGCCCATGGCAGTCTGGTTGGAACTAGATGATCTTTAAAGGTCCCTTCCAACCCAAATCATTCTACGATCCCATAAACCTGTCTATACTTTCCATTTGAAGCCTAAGGCAACACAGCAACATGTTTAGGCAGCACTCAAGACAAAAACAAAATACTAGAAATTAAAGCTTTGATCCTACAAACACTTAAGTAGTAAACTTTACTCAATGGAAGAGGCCTATCAACTATACTGAAATTACAGAATGTGCTTGAACCAGAGAACCAAGCCTACATTTGCTTTTATTAAAACAACTCCCTAGCACAAACACTGCTGTTGCACAAGGTCACAGTCTTAGTGCATAAATCCATGTGGTACAGTGGAACTGTAAAGTTACGATATAAGTTTAATACTAAAAGCCCATTTCTACTTTAAAGGTACATTAATATCTACACTGAGGTACTTAACACTTAAAATTTTTCAGGAGTGCACAAACACCTAAAACATTAGCCCCTGTGGGTAGTATCTGCAAAGTCTGACAGGGGAAAAAAAAAAAAAGAGTCAAACATGTATGTATCTGGAAAGTAAAACTGACTGCAAATAAGCACATATCCTGTGTCCAAATTTGTGGCATTATCAGAAAATAGGTGGAAATTAGGCCCCTGGCTTATTTCTTATTTTATGCTGAAAATGGCAAAGGGTGAAGCTCCTCTAAAATCTAGAATTCTTTTACACAATTCAAGACAATGAAGTACCTCTTCTAACAACTTAGAACACAGTTGGATAAAACACAAAGTACATCTGAGTATTTAATACTGGATTTTAAACACAATGATCTATCAGTTCTATTCACTGAAGAAAAACATGGACTCAGAATTCAGTTTAAGTAAGAAAAATAAAATACTGTGCTTAGGACATCATCTGCTTGGGACAGGGCAGGATGCTGCTTCACAAAGATTGGCTAATATGTGAGGCAACAGAAAATAGTACAAATGTCTACCATGTCACAGTCATACTCAATCACACTTTAGGATTATTGTTGGCTTCTAAAGAGAATACTTAGAATTTTACTTCATGGGGAAAAGAACAAAAAAACCACCAGCCAAAACCCACTATCCCACGAATGTGGAACTGGAAAACAGAACAACAAAAACACCTAAATCTCTACCTCATGCTCACTTTTTTCTGGGTTGTACTGAATATTACACACCTTGAAGACACTGTTGGGACAAGAAGATAAAATTCTAGGAACTGCAAGGTGAAACTAAGTTCTGAAGTAGCCACTCTATGCCCAGCCTTTCTACTACTAAAACATAAATTGTAGTACAAATATATAAAATATACCTTTCGGCAAGTTGGAAGATTACACTTCTTTGACCATTCTTCAGCCAATAAGATTGCCATCACAACAAGAAACAGCACAAGGCAGAGCTCGGTTCTACAAGGCCAAATATTTTAGGCAACAAATCTCAGAAATTACTGATTATGGTTCACTTTTATCCCTATTTCTGCCTGATAAAAGTCAATGCAAACAAAGATAAAGGTGGAAACAATCACAAAACCAAGGGTAAAAGTTACAAGGAACGAAACTCCATTTCTCTTATCCAGAAAATAGGGATGACCTTGAATTATTCAAAAATTTATATTTATTATGCCTAAACACAGGAGTTTAAATACTCCAGATTCTTGCGTCACTGCCTTGAAATGAAGGTTGCATCCCCCAGTGAGATAAAAACTACAAAGTTTCAAGGATTCACAAATTAATAACAAGGTATAACCACTTAGAAGTATTCAAGTCTAAAACTGGTCAAAGTAAGTTGCAGCATTACTGTAGACATGCATTTTGTATTTGCAAAAGACTGGGGTTTAATTCAAAAAGCAAACCAAGAGTTCAAGCGTATACCCTAGAAGCACAGGAAAACTTCAGAGGACAGAAGAATCTTTATGTCATTCACTCCACATACCTGCTAGAAATCCAGAAAGGTGGTAGTTTTGTGCAATATTCATTCACATCATAAATCCCCATTCCCAAATATATGGTAGGCAAGCTACAATCCTCTGCTTCTACTTTACAGGGAAACACATATTTGTTACTAAACAACAAAGCTGAGAAAGATCAGGAACTGTGTTCAGGGAAGTACCTTTATCTCAGTGGGAAGCAGAATATACAACTGCTTGAAGATAACCTATATGCTGCAGTAAACACATTGTAGAGACAGTCACACACAAAGCAACTGCCTTAAAGAAAAAAAGAAAGGGAGAGTATTAAGTAGTATCCCGGGGAAACAGTTTTCCAGGTCATTTTCTAAAAAGTATGGGTAGAAAGGGAAAACTAATTTAGCATTCTAAGAAGAAACAATCTAGTAAAATACACAAAATCAGAGCACCAGCTTCCACAAACTTAAGTAGCACGTGTATTAGAAGTTTCAATTAATTCCTTCTACTGCTACTTCACTATATGAGCTGCATTAACTCTAGGTGAAGTTAAGGAGTCACTTAATATGTGCAAAGCACTAAATTAAATCCCAAACAAATAATCTCTCAGACTATGACAAATATACACTACAAAAACCACAGAAGTTCAAGTTGACTGCAAATGCACTTGCCCAGCATATCCTTTAAATGCTGTGACTTCTTAATACTAACAGAGAGAGTTCTGAGTTTACACTGATCAAGAGCGGCTGAATGCAGTCCCTTTGGTGAAGCCTAAGCCTACAAGGCAAACAAGAACCCCATATGACATTCAAGTAACTGCCTTAAGAGAATGAAGAACTGGCTATTAGATTTAAGTTTCTTTAGAAACTAAAACAAAAGAACAACAAAATTAAGACAATATTAAGGAGGCCTCAGAAACATTTACGCTGCTGTCAGCTCTGTTTGAGGGGATACTCTAACATCCAGCTTTAGATTTGGGCAAATAACCAGAAAGTAACACCAAGTCCATCTCCTTTTGTGTCCTTCCATATACTAGGGCCTTTCCTGAATCCATCGTAAATCTCAGAAAAAAAAAGAGTACCGTCAAAAGATGCTGCACTGTTCCTCTATAGAAGTTACCTTCATCACGCTTTCAGAGTTGGCACACAATGAATACAGCAGAAACAGCAGTTAGTTGCACCTCTCAACCAGGAAGTGGCTCATTTATTAAGCATGGATGACTACAGCACTTCAAGTGCCAAAAGGAGCCTGCCTCTCACCTTGTCTTACCAAATTACATTTGTTTGAAAACAAATTTTTCCTCACCTCTGCTCAATAGTTTAATATATGTGTACATGTGTAAAGAATTGAAAAAGACTCATGGTAACTGGTATTAATTATAAGAAGAGACAGAACAAGCATTTTACTTTTAAGTACCTATTCTCCAATTCTTCACTTTAATTATACTCTATATAAACTAAGCTCAAAGAAATAAAAGTCACACTACCATAGGCTTCCTTATAAAGATGGCTGTATGGTGTTCTGTTTTTGGTCACCAAACTCGAAAGCAGTTAGCCAGTTTCCAGAAAAAGATTCTGTCATCCACAGAACCCATTCTAAGCAGTTTCTGCCTGAGGTATGCTGTTTTCTTAACACTGTCAGGAGTCATGTGGTCACACAACGCAGCTGGTTCTTACCAAGTTTCACTGTGCTATGTATTTATATAGTAGTAACCAGAGCAATAGTTCTCATACAAGGTATGACGCTGCCCCACCCCCAGGGAATCACAAGCCTCAAGGTTAAATCTGAATGAGACCATGAGCATAAGAATTAAGAAATTAATGGCTCTAAAACAGTTCAATTAGAACAGGAAATCACTACACTGGTGAAAACATGAGAATGGACCTACCTTGAAGCATGCTTACAATTATAACTACTATTCAAGACAAAACCAAAACTAATCTAGCCAGATGACGACATACCCATGAGCAGAAAACAGCTTGAGGAGTTTAAGAGCTGATACTTCCTTAAACTCCCCAGCTGTTCTTCCGAATTTCCAACATACATGAACAGTAAAAGAAAACCAGTGATCACCCTCTAGTTTCAGACTTACCACCTGATGTTCTAGAACCAGTTTGCCACTAACTGTGAAACCACAACACTAATGCTAAATACATGCTTTACTAAATGAAAGGATAAGCAAAGAATCTTTCAAGTATGGGAAAATGCTATAATTTCTCAGATGTGGTTCCTCAGCTATAACTTCTTTGACCCTTAACCTAGGATGAAGTTTCATAAAAGGAAACCTTACCTTCTTAGGAAAGAGGATTCAACTTGCTAAAGAACCAACAGAAGCACGGGCATTCAGAAGGAGTCTGCTAAGCAGCAGTTATACGATAAAAGGTGGTAAGATTAAGTCACTACACAAATTGGATTAATGCTACTGGTCCTCTCCCATGTAGACCAATGCTGTTAACATAATTCCAGCAGTTTAGGGGCCCCTACAGTTCACACTGATTGGGGGCAATGGATTCAAATTAACTATTGGGCAAGTTGACCTATAAACACTGAATTTTACCTAGCAAGTTTTGGCCTTTCATTTTATGCTAGTTTAGGAGCTCTCAGAGGATGCTTTTTATGAATGAGATAATTCTAGATTTCATTCAATAGAAAAGGAAGAAGTCACATGTAATGAAGCAGTAGCTATTCAAAGAGAAGGAATAGTTTCTATTTTTGCAACATCCAACAGCCCAAGGTAAATTCTACAGATCACAGAGAAGCTTTAGGTCTTTAACTGACAAGGCACAGCTATAGCTACATATACCTACCTTCACTCATTATATCTGGAGAGCAGGTAGAGAAAGGAAAAAAAAAAGGTCGCTGAACACTTTCTCCACACATCTAGTGATTACTGCTATGTACTTTTCCCTCCCCATCTCATTTTCCTAGATTTCTAGGCTGTATTGCAAAATTGAAACTCTGAACAACAGCCACCATGTGCTTACCTATCTGGGACATTACCTTTGTCAAAACTTCTATCACCTGAACTCCCTCAGGTAGGTAGCTCCAAAGCACATATAAATATAATTGAATTACTTCCTCCCATTCTTGCACTCAAATTCTGTTGTTTTTTGGGGTTTTTTTTCAAGATAAGTTATTATAACATGTAATAGGAGATGGGTTTAGAAGTAATAAAGTTACTCTACCTGCAAGTACAGTATTTCACACTATAGGTGTCTCAGCCCATGCCTCTTGCAATTGAAAATTAATATACACCAAACAGGATTCATATTAAATCTACACTGGTGATAGAAACTTTAAACCAAAATATAACATGTAGCCAGCTTTCAAATAAATTTAATCTGTTGAATTCAGTGTTCCTGAAACAAATTGCCCAGCTTCTCACTTTTCCACTGCATTAAGCTAGGCACCTGGTAGCAAGTCTTCCTATGCAGTGTATTTTGTCCTGCAAGTGAGATTGCTACACTTTTAGTTACTACTTTTCTATATCAAATATTACGTGGAAGAACCATTTAAGAACACCCACACTGTGAAAAGCAAATGCCCCTTCTGTTCAGCAAGGAAGAAATTAGAGCTCAGTAGTCCAAAACATAAGATTAGGTTGCAGTCCACCACAAACAAGGCCTAAAAAAGTAAAACCAGGAATGAAGCACTACTTGAAAGCAATAGAACATGTACTCCCACTTACTCCTGTCATATTTTTTGGTCATTCCTAGGAGGTTCTTGTGATTCTGTTCACAACTTGAAGAATTCATTAGAAGAAATTCGAAGTCAAGAAAGTAAGTGCGTTGCCATTTCTACAGTTTCTTTCTCTATCCACTTCATTTCTCTAAAATAAAAATTCCTTAAAAACAAACATCAGCCCAAATTCCTCTGGCTAACAATTAATATTTGCAATCAAATTTAAGATACTGCAATGTTAACTTCCAACAATCAAGGACAGCTAAGCTGTGATGAGTTAAACACCCAAAGCCCAGAGGGAACAGTCCAAGGATCTGCACAACAACAGGGGACCCTCTATCTCACAACCAAGATATGCAGAAGTACAGTTACTTTGTATCAGATATTGCAGTCAATTAGAACCCCCTTCCTATTAGGCATCTATTCTTCTCAAGACATCAGCAAGATAGACACCCATGCTGGAATCACAGTATGTTAAAAAGCCAGAAGTTTTCCCTTCTTCCCTTGCAAGAAAACAAAACCTGATCAAAAGCAGACAGCACTGCTCAGGGCACAAGCCTCAGCCAAGCGCTAAGCTCCCTTTCCAGCAAGTTCAGTAGCACATTTGCTTGATCTCTACATCTACTTTTAACTCTGTGACTGAAGGATAAAAAAAATCCCCCTTATGCTGACCCAAACCCACCATTCCCCAGTTTGAAAGCCAGCAACAGATGAAGTGCCTAATAAAAATAGACAGATGATTGATTAATCGTTATGAAATTAACATATTCTGCTCCAGAAAAACACAGCACCTAGCTTTCAGGGTACACAGAAAGAAAGGGACAAGGAACGTCATTCTCTCAGCCTGTATTCTCCTGATTGTTTTGGATGCCGGCTTCCTCAAACTGTCAAAGCATGAGCATAGTATGTGCTTAAGATAACTTATGAATGCATTATTTTGTACATATGTGTTTAGAAGTCACTTGTAAGCTCCATTTAAATGATAGACTACTACAAGAAATACCTTGGAGTTGTCATGTTCCCAGAACAGCCAAGGGAAAGGGAAAGGAAAACAAAAACCCCACGCCACAAACCCTACTTGATCTTAGTACTATGCGAAAATCATTAAACACCAATTCTTCCCTTTAAGCTCACGTAGCCAGTCTAATAACAGCTAGCTGGACTTCAAGAACAAGTTCACTAAATTAGCAGAATCTTTGAGCCAATTCTGAGGTAAGAAAATTATGAGGATCCCCTTTCTAAGCTCACACAAGAAAAATGCCATCTGACAAAACCAAGCATATCAAAGTTTCTGGTATGTGATAACAAAATCCAGTCTGATGAAAACATGCAAACCGATCCAAGCAGTTTAATGCAAAAATGTATACATGCCTTTACGTACAGAGGTTATATTTGTATTTACTGCTAGATGCTCACACTGCCCTCCCAATTTGCTTACAGGAAGAACCAGAAGGTCTGAGCAGATCTCAAGCCATGCCAAACCATTTGCTGCTATACTTCATTTTCCAAGTCTGATAAATGTTTACAGTTGTTAAAATGTTAACCAATCTCCTGAAAGGCATGAATTCCTGGACTATTCTCCAAGAACCAGAAGAGGGGTGCCCAGAGAGATGGAGGCTCTATTTATTCATAGAGCTCTGACTCCTCTCAACACTTTCCATCCAATGAAAGTGGGACAACCCAGGTAGAAAGACACACACTGGAAAGCAAAAAAAGCATCAATGTATTTAAAGGGCTGAAACATTCAGGACATTAAAGCAAGGTAAGATATACAGTCTTTCACATATGTTCTTACTCATGTCATCTCAGCAATACTACACAACTGCAAGTTGGACAAAAGGTGGTTCGTACAACCATAAGACACCATTCAGCAATTAAAAGTTTAAGAACTCTTGATCCTAGCAGTCTTGCTGAGCAAGTAATTTCCTTCCAACAAGTAGTAAGGCCTATAGATCAGCCTCACCTTACCAGAACAACAAATTTAGTTGTCAAAGGCCTAAGATGCAATCTATGATCAGCCACACAGCAGTTACCTGTGCTTACAAAACACTATCTATTTGAAATAATCTCAAAATTTTGCCTACCTCTTTGAAAAACAGTTCCCAGAGTTAAGCCTTCGGGGCCTGTACTTAAGGTTCTGGCCAGAGTAATTTCAAAACATTTCACTCAAAGAATATCCTAACTTTCCTGAACAGCAGCCATGAAGCACAAGATGCATCTGTTTATAATGAATATTTTTCATTAAACAAAAAAGCCACATACTTGTACATATTCTCTCACCAGCTTCTTTAACCCAAGCCTTTTAATTTAGTGGGCACCATATAGCTGTTCTTAAATGTTCTGAAGAAAAGGCACTAAGAAATTAATACAGCACTATTCCTGACAAGTATTCACCGCTTTTTCTCTGTAAAGAGAAAAGCTGTTAGGATCCTCCAAGACTCATCATTTTAAAAGCTAATAAAGAGGCACCCAAGAAAACAGGTAAGTTAAAAGCAGAAATAATTTTATCATTGTATTCCCCCTTCCCAAAACAATCCTTTCCCCTAGAATGAACTTCATTTGCAACTCAGCCAAGTTCAACTGCCAAGCATTTCTGAATGCTTACATGTGTTTGTCTTGTTTATGAAATGGTAACTCTACCACAGAATCCCAAAAGCTTAAGGTACAACACATCTGAATCCCAGACCATGCACTAGTTCACTACATTATTAGAGAGATGCTAAGAAACTAGAAGAATATTTGAATATTTGTATGCCATCTGAAACTAATTCACACTCTCAAGCCAAACAGTGATTTTATCGTCTGCTCTTCACAAGCCTGTATTTCATTTTATTCTTTTTCTCTTTCCTTTTTTTTAAAGCAGGGAGAGAAAGGAGTTAGAAGGAATTTCATTCTTCCATATATATTAATTTTTTGCTATGAGTTTCTCTTCTCTTAGTGCCATTTACAAGAATATGAAGTTGTGCAAGCATGCTGAAGTCAAGACTTTTAAAATTAAAACAAAATACAGACAGTTAAAACACAGAAAGTTCAAAATCTGTACAGATTCAGTAAACATGTGATTAGACATCATTAACTTCTAAAACTTCTGGGCAGGAGCAAGCTAACATCTGCAGGCCTGGAGTTTCCACAGCTTTAACTAGCTGATGGGGTTTGCTTACATTAACATATGCTGTAGAGGAGAGAACTCCTCCTCCTATGAACTACGTACCTGATATTCCCATACTGACACAAGTATATCAACCAGGGACAATTAACTCCTTTCAGGTGCGGTAACAAAGCATTTTAAAATAATCATCTAGTATATTTTCCCTCCTCTTTTACCCTACAGACCAAGGCACTGGCAGCTCGCTTTCAGACTGGCAGGTAGAGCTGTACGACCGTTGCTGCAAGTAGACTGAGAGCCCGTACGCAGCCTTGTCATTTGCTTCTGCTAACGCACAAAATGGAAAGAGCTTCTTGTATTTTGCAAGTAAGAGACGGAAAGTTACGTACCAGTTATTTTACTGACAGACAAATCTCGGGAGGTTACACGGACCGTCCAAAACAACACCAAAAATAAGAGGCTGCCATTCACCATCTGTTTGCCTCTCTCTCTCAGGAAAAAAAAGTGCAGATCACAAGAACAAATGGAGCCTGGCTCCGGCAGGAGAAAAAAGGGGAGAGAGGAAATTTCCACGCAAATCTGAAGTGAATCACGCCACGATCCCCGCGCCCGGCCGCGCCGGCCTCCCCTGGCAGACGCGAGCGGCTCCGGGGCCACCGTCCCCCCTGCACCCCCGGCCGGCGGCCCGGCCCGGCCCAGCCCAGCGGCTCCCCCGCGCCGCGCCGGGGCGGCATGGAGGAAATAAACGCAGCCTGCCCCGGGCAGCGGCACGGAGGGAGCCCCCTTCCCCGGCGCCCCCCACGGAGAAGCCGCCCGCTCGCCCCCTCTCCCGCCCCACACGGCCCGGTGCCCTCAGCGCACGGCAGCGGCCCGGCGCGTCCCCCCCACCGCCGGGACTGACACCGGGGGTGGGCTGAGGCCTGCGCCGTCCCAGCGAAGCCTCGGCGCTCTCGTAGTCAGAGCGGCCCAGCTCCCCCCCCCCCACTCCTCCTCCTCCTCGCCTCTCCCTCCCCCCCTCCCTCCCTCCTTCCTTCCCCGGCCCGGCCTTCAGCTCGCACTCACCCGCCTTCCTCCTCCCTGCCCGGCCCGCGGTGCGTGTGCGCGGCTCTCCCTCACGCTGCCCGGCGCGGCGGCGGCGGCCGGGCCGGCGGGGGCGGTCAGGTGGGTGGGTGGGTGAGCGTGCGGGGAAGGAGGCGAGGGGAGAAGGAGAAGGGTGGGGAGGGAAGGAGAGAGGCGGCGAGGAAAGAGAGGAGAAGCGGGGGGGAGAAAACCGCAGCGACGCTCCTGGGGCGGGACCTGCGGTGGCGGCCGGCCGGGCGCTTGGGCGGCTGCTCCGACGACCTTTACGCGAGAGAAGAGTAATCTCCGAGCTCGGGGCGCTCCGCTGCCAGCCCGGCCACCATCTTACATTAGCGAGACTTGCCCTGGACGCCGCCTCCCCTGCGCTTGCGCCGCCGGCAGTGGGCGGGGAGCAATGGCTGGAGGGGGGGACGAGGCGCGACGGCAGCGGCCGCGACGGCGCTGGGATTGACGGGACTTGTAGGCGGCGGCGGCGGCCCGGGCGGCGCGGAGGGGGGCACCCGCAGGGCGGCCCCGCGCCGGGGGGGCCGCTCCTCCTCCGCCACCGCTGCCGCCCGGGTGAGGCCGGGGACCCCAACCCCTCTCCTCAGGCCGCACGGCCCAGCGCACCGGGACTCCCCGGCCGTAAACCTGCTGCAATACCAGCCACCTGTTGCTGGCCGTTACATCAGCGCACATTTTAAGTACTCGGTCGATTATTACTTTTTTTTCCCCCTCTCTTGGTGTTGCTTTGGGATTTTCCCCCCGCCAGGTTGCGAAGGGACCCCGCCTGCCTCCCCCTCAGACTTTGCCGGTCGTTGGCTGTAGCGCCTAGGGAGGGAACATCCTCCCCTAAACCGGCTGTCGGCCGGAGCAGCTGTCACGGCGCCGCCGCCGGGCGGGACGCGGCTCTCACCAGCCCGACGCCAGCGCCGGGTCCCCACCGCGCCCCGCCCCGCGCACGCCGGGAGTGCGGCTCCGCGCCCCTGCGCGGCCCCGGTGTCCCCTCCGCGGGCGGCGTTCTCTGCCATCGGCCCCGCTCAACAGCCCCCTCCCCCGGGAGGGCACCCCTGCGCTACCTCCCCCCCTACTTTTCCCTCCCCTTTTTTGTCCATTTTTTCCCCCATCCTCCCGGGCCCCAACCGCGACGACCCGGTGTGACAGGATTGCTTCGCTAACGAGGGCATCTCTTTCTGACGTTGTGACATGCTGCCCTGCCAGACCCTGCTCTGGGTGGCCGGGGGCTCCCCCGGCTGCGCGCCCCTCTGTGCCCAGGCGTGGCTGTCCCACGGCCGCAGGCACTCACATGGTCCTGCTCCTTTGCTGCAGTTTTTTGTTACGGTCGTCGTCGTCATTGTTGTTGGTTTTGTTACTATTTTCCAGGTCCATTCCCTATTCGCAACAGAAGCCAAAGACACAGAAAAAGGTGTTTTGGTTTTCTCTCTTCAGTTAGAAATTTGAAGCAAATTCTGTTTCTGTGCATAGGGGTTGTAAGTAATTTTGACAGAAGCAACTTCCTGCAAATTCTCAAAGAGATGATCTCTCCCCTGCCAAAAAGGCCTGGGGATTTTTTGTCTTTGTATTGTCACAAACACACGCAAACCACATTGCTTCTGTCTCCTCTTTCTACCACAGGCACCCTGGGCCATGGGCCTGTTAAAACTGAACCGGTAACTTTCCCTTCCTTTTTCTGGGAACCCCCGTGCCACATAAAGGACCTCATCCCCTCAGCTAACAGACGAAAAGAGCACTTTTAGTCACTGCCTTTACATCTTTCCAGTGGCTTCCCTGCACAGGCATCCTTAGCTCTCCAAAAAGGCAGCCTCATCCTGGGTGTTTAGTTATCAGTCACCTCCAGTGCACGAGCTATTACAACTTTTGCCATGGCAATACCCACCTGAGAATTTTACTTGTTTCAGCAATTGATACGAAAGAGAATTGTTCATTACAAAATGCACTGGCATAACTATTTCTTTTAGTGGCATGATGGTTTTCCTCTTTACTTTCGTGTTTTAGATTGAAGTGTTATCCTAGTACAGCCTCATACAATATGCCCATTCCACGAACAATGAAGTGCCTTGTGTTGGCATAGCTTATTCTCCTTCCCCAAACAAGGTAATATTACCTTATGCATATTAAATTTTACATTGATAGATGTACATCCGTAACAGAAAAGTGCTATGAATTAACTTTACCTCTTCTGGCTGTAGGCAAGACCCAGGTCTGCATAAAAATAAATGCTGTTTTCAGCTGTTGTCTTGACATGTGAACGCAAATGCAATAATATTTTGAAAACAAAATATACAATGGAATATGAACACATATATATGTGAGAAATTCCATGTTTCTCTGCATATATATTCAATAGTAACATATACTTCATATATATAGCTACATGTCAAACAAGTTCAGGTGAATATATATACATAAAACTAATATATTTCTCAAAACATTTCTAATTTTCACATTTTCATATCAACCCATATATAAAAAAAATTAGATTCCAGAAGTACCCATTATGTAAGTGACTTATATAAGTAACGTAACAGTTGACACACCTAATACCTGAAAAATTTCCTGTTTAATAAAAGCAAGTATTCTGACTTGGAAAGAAAGATTGAAAATCACATATCTAAAAGCTGCAATTCTTGATCAGAGTTGAGGCTGTTTATTAAGTGAATTCTGTGGTTTCTTTTAATCCAGTATTAAGGAGTCTTTCCCTTAGTAAGAGTCTGTTCATATCCCTTTGCTGAGCCCTGCATGAACACAAATTTCAGCATCATCAAATAATAATGTGGAAAAAATTTACATGGCTGAAGATTACTTTGTCTGATGTTACTGAAGGTTACCCATATCCCTGCTTCCACCTCTGCTTTAATTTGGTAAGAATAATTCACTAGGCCATCATGTGGCCATTGTAAGATTTAAGATGTCCTTAAATAAATTATTTTCTTGCTTTTAAGTAATTGCAATTGTTTTCATTAGATTAGTCTTACATAGCCACATTTTGACACCTTATATCCTTTTGGAAATGTTTGGTTTTCATTTGTTTTGAAAAGGTCTTATAACAGAGCATGACTGTTTCTAAGAAATCGTTTCCATATATACAAGGAAAAGCCTTCAGAATACATTTTCTTGGAAATAACCAATGTGTGCTGGCTAGAGTAAAAATGTGCATCCATATGATTTATTTATTGGGGTTCAGCTGCCATTTCCCCGTGATCCACTGCATATGCACTGTTCTGCATTGATTCACACCACACACTAGGAAGGTGTTCTCCCAGGCAATGCTTGACAGTCACCATCTCATGGAACATGTCTAGGAACCTATCAGGGTTCTGCAATTTGGGGTGAAACCAAGCTATTTTCAGGACTCCTCTGGTGTTAAGTCACTGCCTTTTTAAATGGCTACCAAGCCGTATGGAGGAAATGCAACAGAGATTGATAGTTAAGTGTCCTGATAAAGGATTACAAAGAGACACAATGGTGGTGTACTGATACTGGCAGAAGAGAAGGTGGAGATCAAGTAATTCCCGTGCCTGGTTGGGATGAAGAGTAATTACACTGTGACTTCAGGATGGTGAAGTTTGCAAAACATCTGTACAGACTGCAGTCTGAATATTCAGCAACAAAAGCATCTCTGCATGTGGACATGTGTAACCAGCAATCCAGTTCGCTTGCTGCTCACTGGATTGATGCTGGTCTGCCAGCACACACTGGCTGGATATATGTATTACACATGTGTTTCAGAGTGCTGGTGCCAAGAAAGTACTTCAAGATTTGGAAAAGTCATGATTCTGAGTTGTGCTGGAAGCATTGACTGGATGTGTGTGCCTGTATTTCAGACTGAAAGTCAGGTTTCGTAACTAGGAAAAACAAGGTATTTTTTCAAGCTTCTGCAAAGCCTCATTGATTACTATGGAAAGTTCACAGAAATTAATGCAGAATGATATATAGAAGTTGATGGCAGGTTTTTTTAGAAATTCAGCCTTATTTACTGCAATAAAAATAAGAATTTCTCCGCAAGCTGCAATCGATGTTAACGATAACGTCCATTCCTTTTGTCGCTCTTGGAGATCCAGACATCTTTCTCCTTCTCTGACTAGTGGTGCCTTTTACCGGGCAAGTGTATTGGAGAAAGGAACTGTATGACTGTTCTGAGTAACTGTAGAACAATACTGAAGGACTTTCTTGGGAAATGGAAGGGCAGGTGGAGGAGCCTTACCAACACTGATTGGCTGCAAGTGGCAGATGTTCACCATGTCTTACTGTAAACCCATGGGAGAAGGAGGAGGTGTTCATGCTGCGCAGGGAAACAGGATGAGGGATTCATCCTGCTCCCTCTGAAACGAGGGAGTGCAGAGGTGAAAAATGAATGTATTATAGCCAAAGATATGAAAGAGATGCACCTTTGTTAATGTTTTTGTGTTATTAGGGGAAAATGAGAACTTTAGTGGCATGCCTCAGCCAATTGTTTCACGATAACCTTCACTTAGCATAACTCTGGCAGGGAGCATCTTATCTGCTAAGTGCACCTGTCTTTACAAATGAAAGCAGAAATCACCCCCGCTTTCTGGAAAGGGTGTAGTGGGGACCTCCGGGAAGCAACCACTAGTCTTGTAAACCTCAGGTTGCACTTGAGGTAGTGGTATCAGTATAATGTCCTAATATTCTTCAGAGGTCTGTTTCCTTCAGCACAACTTACAGCAAATCTTCCTGTATGTTGTTTTCCTTGTCTCAGACTCCCCTGAATCTAGACACTAGTGTGAAAGTTAATACAAGTTGCCACAAGCATCCTCCCAGCTCTGTTTTTTGCCTTCTGGCTCCTGTGTGAAATCCATTCACAGAATGCTTGGACTTCTCCTTCCTATACTTTTCTTTTTTGAAACATTTTTTATGCATCAAGCAGCTTGCAAGGCTTGTGTTCCTCATAATAATGGCGCCTCGGTTGCCAGAGACAAATTGCAAATATTTGTCATTTCTACACTGAACTCAGAAGCAATGATAATAGGTTTCATTTTTTTTGCTCAATTTTGGAATGTCATTCCCACCTATTTTTCCAGTCTGGGCTTTCCTAGGAAATGGACATTCCCAGGGAACCCAGTAGCATGTAGTAAAATAAGATGCTTCCCACTCTACATCTCCTTTCCATAGAAATCCTGTGCTGGTGTTGGAATGGGAAGGAGGGAAGAAGGTGCTGGGCTAATGAGAGTGAATAGTAACAGGGTTCAAGTTTGCAGTTCTATGTGCACCTCTGTAGCAACATTACCTTGAAGCATATTTCCAAGAGATGAGAAAAAGTCTTACTGAAAAAGGCAATGGATATATCAGAAAGATATGCAGCATTGCATAGAAGGGTACTAAAATATATTCAACTGCAGAAGTGAGAGAGAGACACCATGCAGATAAGGAACCAAAAAGGCTGCATTGCTTTGCTCTATGCATAGTAAAATGGAGCACAGACTTTGCCTTAAGATCTCCTATAATACATACAGGTCAGCATCATGTGCATTAGGAGGGAACAGACTTTAGAGCAATTGGCCCAAATACAAGAATTTTATATTGCTAAAGATTTTATTGTAAGTGTCTTATAATCTCAGCAGTTTGAAATGTTTAATTTTGGTAATTCGTCTCATAAAATGTGAAAGGAGCTAAAGAGTGCTGAACAAACTACGAGCCAAAGTATATTTGCTATTGCTTTTTTTTCTGTGTCCGCTGTTGCAATAAATATGCCTGCCCTGCAATCTGTATTCGCTTTAACTCATGCAGTGCTGCCACTTTATTTGAGTGGCAGGAAGAGTAGCAGCAAGCCCAGATGCACAGACAAGCAGCGCGAGGTGGGGACAGAAGATGTGAGTTGTTGTTTGTGGAGCACCACAATGACCACGCTAGGGAAGGCGGTGCCAAACATGGAAAGAGGCTTATGGTTCATACAGCGCATTTCCACTGCCAGTGATGGCACCAAGATACTACCTGGTTTAGAGATGCAGAGCTACAATATAATACAGAACATGATAGGAATATTTCCCTCTGCAGCATTTTCAAGCTGACTGTCTATCTGGATTCCAAACAGCATTTTTGTAGCCTCAGTCTTTGCATTTCAGTTTAGTGGTTTGAAAAAAAATATTAGCTCTACAACTCCCTATTTGAAGCGACATCATTTGACAGCTGTGGTAAATCACCTGGGTACATGACAATATTGGGGTTCAGCAGTGACTTCCCATGGATAAGTCTTTCACAGCTCATCCTATTCTGGACAGTTAGAAGTCCTGAAGGTTCTCTTCATATCCTTTGTACTGTTGTAGACCAGCCAGTGTTATTTTGCTTTATGGTGGCACTGGTCCATTTCTCAGGAATGTCTGTCTCTTGCATTCAGTTTGGCCAAAACTCACAAACCCTAGTATTTGAGGCAGTGTCATAGAGTTGGGGCTGGACATGCTACACACAACCCGTAAGACAATATCAGGGGAGTAAAAGAGGCACTGCTCTGAAAGAATGCATGAATCTAGAGGGACACACACACACTGGAATTGCAAAGGAAGCCATCAGCATTCAGCGAGAGTGATAACATACCTAATGCAGATGATCCTGTAACAGAAGAGGGCACTCAGGGGCCAGACAGCAAATAAATGGTATTCCATTATACAATGAGGGAAAATCATTGAAAAAGGGACAAAATCCTTTCATGAGCTTGATGCAACTCGTAACTGAAGGCCATGGGCTACTGAGCCTGGATTTCACTAATGCAAAAAGAAAGCCAAGCCGCTTTAAAACAATCTTGGTGTATGCACTCAAGCCAACTCATCTAAAACACTTGAAATAACATCCCTGTTACTTGTTATTGTTTTCAAGGAGTCCTTACCTGCTCTTTAAAGTGCAACATACATTATGAGAGAGAATGATTGTTCATTATTTTTGTATTCCTTAATTGCCTACTATATTAGTGTGTTCAAAGGAATATATTTTTTTCTCTCCTGCCCTTCTCTGCCTGCATCTGACAGCACTCAGCATTTTCCACAGAGCTCAAAATTGCTTGCATTCTTATAGAAATGCCTCAGCCATATGGGATTTGCTGAGATGAAATAAAAAGTGCACAACTTGAGAAAATGCAATACTTCATCCTGTGTATTGATTCCATGGCCACCGTATAAACAGGAACTGTTACAAGAATTTCCACTGACTATTGGTGTTGGAGCTCATGTTCTGCATAGGCCAGGTGTGATGGGAGCTCTCCTGTCAAGAAAGTATGACGTTGCGTTAAAAGGCTGGGGTGAACTTTGATGTTTGTAAATATATTGCACCAGCCAAGCTCCAGCTGCAACCTTGCAGTTTTCCAGGCAGATCTACTTCCTTTTGGCAAAGGAATGTGAGCTACCACAGCTAATTTTATGCTATATAAATAATGCTGATAGAGAGACAAGTCTGAAATTAGATAGGTTAGACAGGCAAAATAATAGATCAAATAGGAAAATCGAAGCATTTGTTAATCAGAAATATGAGTATGTTCCTTAAGAAGCTGCAGGAACCCGACTGTGATGATGACAAATGAGAGATCCCAGAATAATAAGATCAGTCTTGCATGTAGGCTGCACCATAACTGAGACTCTGTATGACATAGATGCACTTGTTGTACAGAGAAATTGGGCCCTTATATTCTGATAGGGAACATTTCCTCTTCATAACAGCCTGTGCTTGACATGCTGACAGAGTGAAGGTTGTGCTGTGTGCCTTGTGCTGCTCCACTCTCTTTCCCCTTCTGCTCCATCTTCCCTCCAGCACCCTGCAGCATAACAGGGCTAGGCAGAGAGCCATCAAGGGCAGGGATCGTATCCAGTGGGAGCAGAGACCAGGCTGGTATCCCCAGTGTATTGTATGGGCTAACCAAGACACCTAAAAGATGGTACATATTTTTCTATTTTAATATATATTTTTTATTCTTTCATATGCATTTTAAAATTTTACTGTGTTTTCCCCTGCAACATTTTAAAATCATTGGCACATTGCTGTATGGGTAGGAGAATTTCCTGTTAACAGGCCAGATGTAGAATTAAAGCCCTAGGTAGACCTAATTTGTTTTACTCCTAATAACCTAACACTTGATTTTTTTAAGGAATGATAAATTGCCTCTTATTCTTAAATAGGTTATTTTAAACTGTAGCCAGTCAGCCTCTGACAGGAACCATATTTTGCTAAACCATGTAAATCATGCGTTGATTTTTAGTTTAACTTACTTTAATTTTTTTTTCTTCTCTGTACTCTCTTTGTATTGGTATCATCCCTGGGAAACCAAAATTAATTTTTGCATGGAAGGCTTCAGAACAGATGTGCCACCAGTGCTTGCATTGACAGTATACTGTGTCATACTTGCCTGAACTGCTTATGATTCGTTTTATGCAAACTCACTGCATGCTGGGCCTTAAAATGTACTGCACAGTTGTTGGAGTGACGCAGGGAGAAGGAAGGATATACTGAGTTTTTTGTGTGGTTTTAGTCCATGCTTAGCAGTATTTCTCCTAACTAGTAAATGTAACAGTGTAATGACTAAAAGCCACAACTTCCAAAACTATTAGGTATTTATATTTGCACAGGATCTCATAAAAGTAGCCCGATTTCCAAAACAGGTGAGCATTTGCAACTTCTCCTGAGGTGAACGAAAACTCATCTTCTCTGAAAGTCACTTCCATTCTGCAAGTTTCCCCCACAGATTTCCAGTCTGAATATTAGACCTACACTGTGGAAAACACTGGGTGCAGCATTATGATACCAAAAAAAAAAAAAAAAAAGGTGATCACCCACCAGATTCTACCAAATGTATCCAGAATCTTCCATGTTTAATCTCTTGGCTGTATTACATTGGAATAAATTTTGAAGAGACTTCAGGGTAAAGCTATGAGTAAGCAGAATAGTAGGTAATGAAGAAACTCTTGAGAGAAGACAGCAGGGAATATACACCGGAATAAGATGCACAGGGTGATGCCTAAGAGTAGGTTCTGCTGTAAGTGTGTGGACAGCTTCATTGTCCTTCAGAGGCAAACCACTCATTCAGCTGACATGGTGGACTATCACTTTCTTCACTGTCCAGTGCAGAAGCAGCAGAGTAAAAGCATTAAGATTAGGTGGGCAGCCAGTTACTTCCCGCTTGGGTAAAAATCAGGGACAAGAGGGAAGTGAGTTGCTGGTTGCTTGCTTCTTCACTACTCCTTGCAGATAGGAATCTAGACACTGGACTTTCTTCCTTCTGAGTAATATATACCTTTCCTCATTCTTCTGAGCAGTATATACCTTGACTCATTGCAGGTCTACTTCAAAGGCACAGGAATCAGAGGGAGCACCCTCAGAGCTTTTCTCACAAGAGTGAAGTCATATGCTCTCACCTCAGTGCAGGTAAACAGTAACTTGTCTCTGCTGAGATCTTAGTAAAGACAAGGGAGTTGTTTTTTCATCTTCAGGATCCAGTTAAAATTCTCTCAGTTTAGTAATGTAAGTGAAAATACCCCTGTGGATTTTATTTTAAAATAGTTGAATAGGTACAGCACCTATTTTACAGGTACAACTATACCGGGACAACTACTTTAATGAAAAGTAAAAGAGCAGAAACAAAGAGTGTAGGTCTCAAAATCCGAAGTAAAATTGTTCAAAGAATATCAGTGGTTCTGTTCTACTCCTATAAAAAGCAGAAAGTAAAGGATTAACAGAGTTTTATTAGGCATTCCTTTCTAGCTGTTAATGTGACTGAAGAATCACAACTGTAACAGGCACCTCGCTAATATTCTGAGCAGTGTACTTTCTAAAGAAAATTTAGCCATGATACAGCATTCACCTTTAACTGGCACTTTTCATCTCAGGTAACCAAGGAATTAGGAAGATAAATAGAGCCACCTTAGGTCTTCATGGCTCATTTGCATCTTGTACAGACCTTTAAAGCTTAGTTATGTCCTCCTTACATTTGGATAAAAGAGCTCTGCATGCCTTGAAGCAACCAATTCATGAAAGAAGTCTCAAAAAAATTCAGCATATAAAAGTTAAAAAGGATGGTGGCTCTAAGCCCTCTTTTTAGGAAGTGATCCAGTGCTTAAGCTCTTGCACCTGTGACATTTAAGCAGTTGTTTTAAATAAAAGCTCTAAAAGTGAGCCCTAGGAGGTCAGTTTGCAGAGGGCTGACAGCCACTGTGGAGCAGGCTAGCAGCACAGAGACCTGTGATGTGGGCTCCACTGTGAAAAGGCAGAGCTTGTGCAGTTTGTTTGTGTCATAGCATGTGACAAAGGTTACCAGAAAGGTAATTTCTCTTGTTCTACCACAGCAGTCCTTGTGTCAATTTGCTCTAGCAATGGCAGCCAGGCTTCCATTGAAGAAGTTCTTACAATGTCGTGGCTGACTCGAGCTGTGATTTGGCTGAGTGAAGGATGTGGGCAGAGAAGTATCATATCAGTATGAGCATAAACTGCCCTGGGTGATACTTGCTCTGTGTGTACTTACTGTCCCCTTATTTTTTCCCCTTAATTTAAAATGCCAACAATTAATGCTATGCTCTTAAGTTTCCCGAAGTCTGCATTTGCACAGTATTTAAAGAGGAGATAAGTAATTTCTGTAGAACTCCCTGATCAGGAGGAGGCTGTAAGCTCTAGAGCTAATCAGTTCCTCAAAAATTTCGTTTTTCTGGTGTTATGCATGAAAGCTGGTGTGAGCTAAGACTTGGAGTTGGATCATTATTTTATGGAGCTGTGAATAGTGAGAAAAGACACAGAACTTTCAGACAAGAAATCAGTTTATTGAGAGCACTGGGGTTACATGACTCACTGAATTATCTGAGCAAGCGAACAAACCAAAAAGTATCAATAGTGGCTCTGATCAATAAAAACAAAAACATCTTTTTGCTCTTGTTGAGACCAGAACACCACCCACCACCACTCCCTCCTTAGAATACAGATTGCCTTCTTTGGAATACCTGTAAAGAAAAAAAGGTTGTATCTGCTCAGGTTGACAGGGATGATGGAAGTAGTGCCCCTTTTCACATACGGCTCAGACTTTCAAGAACTCTCCAAAGTATTAGACGCTTAAGTTCATTTCTTCATGATTTAGGCAGAAAGTGAACTAGTATTTGAGTCTCACATAATTTGAGCAAGAGCTCTAGGCAGCTGAGGGCCTTGGGTTGTGCTTCCCTCCATTATTTTGGTTGATGCTTTTGTCCAAAAGACTTAATCACTGAGACAAACTGCAGGAGAAATACTCTTTACCTGGGGGGTCAAGTTAGTCTTTTGAATAGTAGGATTATCTCTACCTCATTCCCCAGCAGGTTCTAGTTCCATCTCTGGTGAAAGTTTAATTATTTTTGCAAAATGAAGCGGTGCTAATGAGAGATGGAAAGCATACAATGCCAATGCCCCCTCCAAACCTTTATGAGAGGTAGGAGAAAGACGTTAAGCTGGTGGGGAGGAACTTAGCAAGCCTCTTACAACCTGAACAAGTGCTCTGAACTCCTCCAGTGACAGGGAGACATTAATCTTCCTTATAATGCAGTTTGGATCTTACCTGAAAATTGACACTAGAACTTCTGAGAAGTTCTGGGAAATTGTACTTTGAAACACATTTACCATCTACCAGTATAAAACAGTGTCAAACTAAGCCACCCAAAAGGCATAATCAAATCTTCATTAAAAATAAGGCCACCTAATTTTTAGGGCTTTCTCAGAGGTTAGTGTCCTTGCGTAGTTATAGTCTAAATATAGCTGCAAGGAAACCTTTCCCTCCTTGTCTCAGGATGAGTCAGAGTCAAGCTCCTCCTGGGCTGGACCTCACTGCAACCTCTTAGTTTCTTCAGACGGAAGACGACTGTGTATTAAGACAGAGTGATGCATAAGAAAAACAAAATCAAATTGTTACTAGGTAGATGCCCAGAAATGCACCTGAGTGACACATTCTGAGTGTTATTTCCAAGCAAATATTGACTGTTGTTTGTAAAGAGACAGCACAAGACATGAAGCTGTCCTGAGATCATAATCACAGTTTACTGCTGTCTACTTAGAGAGAAGTGGTATGACCCTTTATGTAGAGACCAACCATAATGATAAATGTAGGCCTTGACCTTTGAATTTCTGTTCTTCAAATCAGTTTTTCTTGTATGCATACTTTCAACAGGTTATTAACTTTGGAGCGGACTATTCTCCTAAGGATGCTTCATTACAATTCCACAGAAGTTAATCTACAACAGTAGTTGTTTTGGCTTGCAGAAGGACCTAAAGGATTAGCGTTCCACCATGCTGGACACACACAATTAACTCTGAGAATTTTGTCTTCTCCATTGGTTAGGGTCTCATTTTATCTGAGAGTTAGCTGACCAGGTGTTTTTCAGCACTACATTTCACAGACAGAGATTTAGTTTCATCTGATTTAGCATAGGAATATTCTTGAATGACAAGGGAAATTAATTTTGACCATCTGACACTATCTAGAAGAAAGGTATGAGAGCTATATGTGCCAAGCAGCTCAGAAACCTGCGTATAAGATAAAGGTTTTTCACTATTCTACTCTTAAGCACTCAAGCAACTGAATGAGCATAAGCCATAAACTTCAGCCTTAATCATTCAAGCACATAATATAATTTAGTGCTTCAATGTCTACGGTGTCACCTTGGTAGGAGTTATTGAACATGGGGTCTCAACAATTGTCCCATTAATTGTGAACAGCTGATACTGCTTCTCATTATCCTTCTGCAGCACAGTCATAACCAAATAAGGCAGGAGGAGACTTTAATAAGACATGTAACTTGGAGTGAAATATTTTGACACCACAGCCAATTAATATAGGTGCCTATTGCAGAAATGGGGTTTGTTCAGTCCAGGTCCTTCAGATTGTTGCTCCTGAGGATAATTCTCCCTGATCCACAGGAAACTTCAACAAAACAAAAATGGACTGGAGCAGAAAGCCAATCCTTTCTTATGCTACCTATTCAGACAGGGCTTTCCTTCAAACAAGATATCAGAACATGAGGCCAGGGAAAGTATTTCAGTAACTGACTGTCAGAAGTGCACAAGCTAAACTCTGCGCACACCTTTGGTATACAGGAGCTTCTTATCTTGTACCCAGAGAACTCCAAAGAAGTGGACAGTACTGGGAAGATAATTAACATAATGGTAGTATAATCTGTGAAGCAATTTTACATTGCAGTAGAGATGGCACTGTGAGATGCCCTTTTTCCTGAGTCTCACTGGTTCCCATATCAAATTCATTTGGTTTATAAGTATAAAGTAATGATTTCTTCCAATTTAGCTCAGATCGACTGTCAAGATACTTCTGCTCCCATCTCCTGTATTATATCCACTTATAGAAACTCTATGCCTTACATTATTATCACAGACATTCTTGTGTAACTTTACACACCTTCAGCGTTGCCCAAGTAACCTCATTACACTTCTGTAGATTTACACCTATTCCAACACATCTGTTCTCTAATGGAAACCCAAAAAGATGCAACAAGCATATAATTCAGCCTGCAGAATATATACAACAGGCTTCAGAAAGAACTCAGTGTGAATTTCAGGACAAATTCTGAATTTTGAGGACTGGCAACTAGGAAAAACAGCAACCATCTGTAATGGAAATCACTGAACAGAATTAATATAAATAAGGCAGCTGATGTGCCAACACTTCTACTTATCATATCGAGTATCTCCACTTTGCTCATACTTTGTCTTTCTATCATTTCCCCTGCTGTATGTTTCTCCACCTCTTGTCAATTGCTAGCAGCTACATCATTACAATAATCAGATTATCTTCAGGGCTATTAACTTGTTCCTTTCAGAGGCTGAATGGAGAAATTATTACAAAAAAGAAAAGCTATTCTTCATTCTGGGATAGAGAAGAAAGAATAACAAGACAGATACCTCTAAGGGCCCCAAAGCAGGACTTAGGAAAAAATTAACTCTCAACACACCACACAGCCAAAACCAGTATTTTCCTCTTAACAGTGAAGCCTGAATAAGGATCATAAAGACCCAATTGTCAAGCAAGAAAGTTAGTGATACTGTTTATCAAGGCATTAATTTCTGGTTAGATGCCTATAGTCAACAATTGTCCTCACCGACACTGAAAGTGCAGCACTTGGTGTTGTTCAGCTCCTCTCCCTCTGCTCCCAGACCCTGAGGAAGGTATTCACGTAACTTTGAGAACATTTAGCTCCTTGTTGCCTTGGACTATATAAACCACTTACCCAAGCTAGCAACAACCTCATGAAGTTTCTCTGATGAGCTTAGATACCATGGTGACAGTAGAATTATCTAGGATGGAAGACAGAGAAATTACAGTTATTTTGTTGAGAATCACTGCAGGAAAATGTCTTCGACTTTCTTCTAAGATTGGATGCCGAGCTAACTATCTCAATGTATAAAACACACTCTTTGTAACAAAGCCAGGATTATACCCAGCTAAGAAGTTTTCAGGAAAATTAGCCAGCATAGTAAAGAGAATTCAGGGTTCTTTACTCTGCCAACTTAACCTAATGCAAAACCACATTCTTTTTCTCTGTTCAGATGGGGCCAGGTTAAAGATCCAGTCAATCGGCATTCCAGGCCTGCTGTGAAATGTTATACCCATTTTTACAGACCAGTAAGCCGAGATACACAGTTAGTGTCAGTCGAATTAAGAGTTCAAGGAAGTTTTATGGTCTAATCAGTGGCCAGAAATTATTTTGACTTTTTGAGCAGAGGCATATTTCACAATGTAAAGACCAGTCTATTTCTGTAGATGCACTTCTACAAGGCATCTTTTTTAGCTGCACTGTTAAAAAGAGCCTTTGAATTTTCATTTTAATCCATTATGCAGGATGTGATCACAATGACACTCAAGATTAAAAGTAGGAAATTAAGCATGGCCTCTCTTAGGCATTTGAATAATACTTCCCCCCCCCCCAATAATTATTCTTCCTGATCATAATAAAGTATAAAGAAAATAAATTATATCATCACCATCGTTATCTTTGTATCTTGATGTGTGATTTGGCTATGAACCATAGTGACTAAATTTAGTATTGTTACAATTAAGAATGTTACACCTCTAGTACATCACAAACTACCTAGAAGTTCCAGTCAAAGAGCAGGTTCCCATTGTGCAGCTCATTTTAATTATTACTAGTAGTTATTTCCACATACAGAAAATAACATCTCTTACATGAAGGTCTCTCACCGCACAAGCAGAATTCGCTACCCCAAAGGCAATCTGGGACCTCCTTTCCATGGAATCCAGAGGAATTACTATCCATCCCAGGTACTTAGTGTCAGACTACCTTTGATACTTCACAGATTTCTGTCTAGTAATTAAGGATGAAAGAAGCTGGTGTCCCTCACTGAACCCAGATGTATTGGAGAACTTGCTGAAAGCTATTGTTAGGGAGACGAACAAGGTATTCTTTCCCTACAGTGACTTGGCAAAAATAGTCTACCAAACCAGACAGTGATCCTAGGTAAACAATAAGATCCTAAATTAAAGGACAGCAAATAAATTGAGAATAAGCAAAGAATTACTATTCATGGACTTGCCTACTCATCGAAGCGTGGATGGATGCAGTTATGCCAATATAAGTATGTGCAGAATGTATGGTATGGTGTATGTAGATACCTCTCTTACTTCATCCATACTAGGAGCTGTACTGTCACAACTATTTTGCATTACAATATCACATTGCTGACAGAGAAAGAGTATAATAAATGCTGTGCAGCTGGAGCTAAATAGGGTGGGTTTCTGCTGAAGTTCAGCTGCCCAATGACCTACCCCATGCCATCCACTCTTTTCAGTGTTCTTTTCTTCATGTTGCTATGTGACCGTTGGCCAATTGGCAAGGAGAGGAAAGAATTATCTGGAAATTTTAAATATTAAATCTGCAGTTGTTAGAAAGGATTTTTTCCTCCAACAGAGATTAAAAAAAGGGTGTGCAATCTGGCTGCATCTGAATGCCAAAAGAAATATGACAGCTCTTAATGCCTGGGCAAGGCTTTTTAAAAAAATAGATGTATTTATTTACTTCTCTGTCTTTTTTTTTTTTTTTTTTAAAGTCTTATTTCTTAAGGAAACAAGGCTTAGGAAATCACACTCTGTCTGCCAAACTTTTCCAGTAACTTTTGAACCTGTTGCAATTCCTGAACCAATTCCAACTTAATCTGATCAAGGGCTAAAGGGCTCAAACACTTACATCCTCACAAACTTTGTGAAACTCAGGAAGTGTATAAAGGAAAAAGATCAAAATTAGCATCTGTATGGTTGGAAAGGCTGAAGCAAAACCTCAAGCTATCCATTACGTTTGCTGTGGCCAGGCAATGAGCCCGTGTCTCCAAATTTATGCCTTTCATAGTCACAGGTCTTGGTGTAGTGTGTAGGAGCAGAGCTATGGCTTCATAGTGATGGATACATGGGAGAAGATACAGGAATGCTGTACTCAGGTACCAAGGCTGCTTTAGTTCTGCTGCTTGTGGAATAACTTCACTCATTTTCTACTGTCACTTTTTCCTTTCCTAGAACAAAATAAATGATTCACTGTCTATCATTTTCATTGCAATAGGTCTGTTCTCGTTCATGGCTAAGACCGGAAAAGGGAAATCTCAGGGGAATACAGGCCCTTCAACTAAATGAGCAAGTTAGGCCAAATTAATGAGAATGGGTTCATCTATTGAACTCTGAGAGGAGCCGTTCTTAACAGAACAGACTCTGCCCCCCTTTTTAAATTTCCTTTTCTCTCTTCTACCAAATCCTTGTGAAACTTTCTCTGGTTTCTGTATTTTTTTCTTACAGCTGCCTTGCCAATTCACTCTCACCTCAAGACCACTGGTCTCTTTACATTGCCCCCTCTGCCATCCCATTGCAGGGAAGATCTAAAGAAGCAGGGATAGCCGTTTTGCCAGTTTCCCATGGGTCTAGTTCATTGGACATGGTTTTGCAATGGTGAAATATTGTTTCAATAAAGTTCAAGAGGGGGAAATATTGGCACTAAAAATGAATACATACTTTTGGTGGGTCTTGTTATCTTAAAGGTAATACAGGAGGGAATTTCTGGAGGAGACTTGATTACTGCTGGGACAGAGGGTGGTAAATTGACTTCAAATATAGGATACTTCTGAGATACTGTCTTGGTTTCAGCTGGGATAGAGTTAATGTTCTTCTTAGTAGCTGGTGCAGTGCTGTGTTTTGGATTTGGTGTGAGAACAATGTTGATAGCAAACTGATGGTTTTGGTTGTTGCTGGGTAATGTTTATACCAAATCAAGGACTTTTTGGTTTCTTGGGTCCTGCCAATGAGAGGGCTGGAGGGATGCGGGAAGTTGGGAGGGGACACGGCTGGGGCAGCTGGCCCAAACTAGCCAAGGGGATAGTCCATACGATATGATGTCATGCTGAGTATGTATAAGCTGGGGGAGGAGGAAGGAGGGAATGTTTGGCATTGTGGTATTTGTCTTCTTCCCATGTGACTGTTGTGTGTGCTGGTGCCCTGCTTTCCTGGGGATGGCTGAACACCTTCCCATCGGAAGTGGCGAACGAATTCCTTGTTCTGCTGCTTTGCTTGCATGCGCAGTTTTGGCTTTACTTATTAAACTGCCTTTATCTCAACTCACAAGTTTTCTCACTTTCACTCTCCTGATCCTCTCCCCCATCCCACTGTGGGGGGAGCGAGTGAGCGGCTGCATGGGGCTCAGTTGCTGGCTGGGGTTAAATCACAACAGATACTAATAGGCGTTCCTTAGCTGCAAATACATACATGTACAAACGTCCTTTTTGCTTTCCTTTCTTCATCCCTGGTACTTTTTTCTTGCACATACTTTTGAGTTTAAATGCAGCTTTCTTCACAGGATAACCCCTGTCAAGGCTGCTTTTTTTTTTTCAGTACGAGATTGTAAAACCTACTTGACAAATTGAAGCCCAAGAAACATGAGTTTTATATGCTACACATCTGCTAACACAGTTGAACAAAAAGCTACTTTACTGGTTTTAGGTGAATAGTGCTGTTTTAATTATTTGCATTTCAAATAAGCATCATCCGTCATTCAAACATTTACAAATTACTTGTTTCAAATTTTTTTTCGAAGACTTCAATCTGAAACCATCGAAACCGAAACTATTCTGGTTTTGAAAAAAAGAACAGTAGCACTTTTTTTTTTCTTTTCACTGAAAAAAAAATTGAAAACGTTTTAGTAAATTTACCTCTCGGTGCAGCCTCTGACTTCAGGCCTTTTTGCCTTATTCAATGCGTACGGCTTACAGGGCAGGGCTGGAAAGGCAGGACTGCCCTCAGCTCGGTGTGGAAAAGGCAGGGGAAAACCGAACGGAACGGCACGGGAGCGATGTGCTATTTACAACGGCGGTGCGAACGCGGGGACGCAGAATCCCGGAGCTCCCCCTTGTCCGTAGCCCGCTCGGAAAGGTTTCAACGCGAACGCGACGCCGACTGACGCGATGAACTCCCCGTCTGCCCCTGGGACCAGCCACAGCCGGCCCCGGCCCCGCTGCGACTACAGCTCCCGTCAGCCCGCGCCCCGGCCGGCCCCCGGGCCTGCCCCACCGCCCCTGCCGCTGCCGGAGCTGCCGGCGCGAAAGCGGCCGTTCGTTAACTTTCGCCATCGGGGCTGCCCCGAAGCCGGAATAGGGGAGAGCCGCGGGACCGCCTCCCCGTCCTCTGCGGCGGGAGGGCCGGCGGGTCGCTGCCCCGCTCCTCGGGAGGCGCCGCCGCGGCAGCCCGGGGGGCCTTCATCGGGCGGCGGCGCCGCGATCGCGCCTCCCTCTCCCCAAGATGGCGGCGCCGTTGGCGGTAAATTCGGGTAAGAGGAACCAGAACGTGGGGCTGCGGCTCCTCTTTGCCGCGGCGGTGCCGCTCGTTCTCCTCCCCGCCGCCCGCCCGCCCGCCCGCAGGGCGCCGGCCCCGCGCGCCTCCTCGAAGCCCCGGGGGCGGCGGCCCGGGGAGGTCCGGCCATGAGGAGGCGGCGCGGCCCGAGCGGGCGGCGGGGCCGCGGTGGCGCTGGCAGGCGGTGGGGCGAGCGGCCGCAGTGCGGGCCTCCTGCCGTGCGGCCGTGCCCGGGGCTCGGGCCGCGCAGGGGTGCCCCGGTGATGGAGCTCGACGGCCAGAGCTGCCGCCCTGCCCGGCTGGCCCGGGCGAGCGGTGCACGCGGCTGGCGGCAGGAGGCAGCGAAGGCCGCCTTGGTGCTGGAGGGCTGCGGTAGCTCAGTGAATAAGTGATTAAGAATCAGTTGTGTATTGCACTAATCTCTTAATACGATGTGCAATAAAAAGCAAAAAGGAAACGTGTCCTGGATTTTGTTCTGTGCTACACGAGGAGACTGGAAATGTTGGGTTGCATTCTCTTGTGTTGAGTGTTGCTAAAGAGGAGGGGCATCATGATCATCCGTGGTCTTTTTAGAGTGTGTCACAAGGAGCACGTTCGAGTTACTAAGGTAGCACTTACCCAGTATAACAGGAATACATGTGATATAAGAAGAAGTGACTAGGTAATTGGAGAATAATTTAGGAGGTTGTCTGGTCCAACGCTTCTTTTCCTCCCCTTTAAAACAAGGCCACCTCGGTCAGGTGGCTCAGGGGCTTATCTAAACTACTTTTGAATACTTGTAAGGATGAAGCTCTTCCCAGAGGCCTCTCTGGGCCTCTGTTCCAATGTGTCATCACACGCACAGTAAATTATTTTTTCCCCGATGGCTAATTGGAAGTTTTGGTATTGCAGCTTGTGTCATTGCTGCTGAGCTTCTCCTGGGGTGCCTCTCTCTCTCTTGTTTTCTGTGTATAGTGGCATTCGGTAGTTGAAGACAATAAAGCTGCCGTCCCTCTTTAGCCTTCTTAAGATTGAACAAGGTCAATTATTTCAGCCTGACCCCTGTTTCAGTGTTATGCTCTGGGAAGCCCAAAACTAGGCACAGGACCCAGAGGTGACTAAAAAATCACTTCCCTGCACCTGCTGGCTGCAACTTTTGTTTAATACAACCCGGTGCATAGAGGTTGTCTTTGATATGAGGATGTGCTGCTGACTGGCATTCCGTTACTTGTCTACCAGGACACTTGGGTGTGTTTCTGTAAAGCTGCTTTCTGGCCGCTTGGTCCCCTGCTTGTACCATTGTGCGGTGGTGTTCTGTCTTTGGTGCAAGATGTTGCATTTGCTGTTGTTGAACTTCCTTAGGTTAATACAGGGAGAATGGAGACCCTCTGAAAAGCAGTTGTGGCTGGAATATGGGTATGGCCAAAAGGTCTGTAACTAAGGTGTTGTAGGTCTTAGTGATGGGTTAATAAAATTAAAAGCTCCATTTCTGTGTTAAGCAAGGAGTAAATTTCACAGAGAGGATATTTTGATCTAACCGAATCAATTACATCCTTGCTCCCTCACAGAAAAGTACTAATTGAAGCAAAGACCTTTCACGTGAAATGTGACTTTGTTAAAGTGAAAATTGGACTAGTTCAAATGAGACTACATTTTATTGTATAAATTATATGGCAAGAGATTCTATAACATTATAATAAAAAAAAAAGGGGGAAGAAGGAGCTTTATACATGAAAGATAAGATAAAAGTTAAAGCCAATGTGGCACTAGAGCTAATGGAGATTTTGCCTTAGGTTATAGTATATTATTTGTGGGGATAGACATAGTGTGATTAAGTCTATAACTTGGTAAAAAGTTCAGGCATAAGTTTCAGCTGCTACTGTTGCCAAAAGGAGCAACCCAAACTGTCCTTCCTGGCTGTCCCTGATGGGATGGGCAGCATTTCTAAAACTGTAATAATAATGGAAACGGCTTTAAGTGAAAAAAATTCAGCATGGTTGCTGAAGTCCAGCCTTTTTTCCATCCCGGCTGCTTATTCCTTTCTCTGCAATACCTTATCTTTCTACTAGCATAGTTTGTGCCATCACAGAGCAAACTGGGTTGTAGATGTGATCCTGCTGAAAATAAACTCTTTAACTCTTTTTTTACATTAGTTTTAAGTTAGAAAAGTTAGATCTTTAAGTTGTTTTAATGCCGTACAGTACGTGTATTTGGGCTGGTGCAAAGCAATTACATTGTAGGGACAAGAGCAAAAAAATTGGCCAGGGAAATAATTGAACAGCTTTTGGCAGGCGCTGTGGGTTGCTGCTGGTGTTTGTTGGACTCTGTAATTTAATAAGAGTGAAAAAAGCGTTGAGTGGAAGTAAATCTCTGAACTCTGAAGTTATATGGGAGAGCCAGTTACAGTCTGGAGTGTGAAATTATTTATCCAATAGTAGCTATTTTTAGTGAATTTGTTTAGACAGGGGTGACATTGAATGGTTAAAACACTCTGATGCTTAAAAAGGAGAGAGGCCTTGTCCTTTTTCACAGGCTGTCCTCTCAGCTTTACTGGCTGCTAATTGCATCATAAATGATGATAGTTTTTGGGGTGAGAGGGTTTGTTCTGTTCTTATTGTTTTGTGTGGTTTCTTCCTTTGCAACAGAATAAAACTGACAGTTTTACTTGGTTTACTGCTTCCAAGACACCTTATGTAGTGGTAAAACTGACTGAAACCCGTGGTCTCACTCCGAGACCTGCTCTTGTCTCCATGCTCACCCACTACACTTCAACTTGGCTTATGCTGCATTATTATTCAGGGTGTTCGTATAGCATTTTGCATTACTTTGAGGAGGCGTCTTGATTGTGTGAAGAAAGGGGCATCTTCACGTCAGAGTAGCTATCTCTTGCTTGCTGTCTTAAAGTAAGCAGCCTGGTCAAGACAAGGTGCAGTTATATTTGACTTTGATGCACCTAGTCAGGTTTAGTTACAGCTGGTCAGAACAAGGTACATGAAGATAAAATGTGACCTCGGTACTTGATTTCGTACCACAGTGTTAACTTGTACATTAAAAAGAAGGTGGGGGATAGTTGAACCAGTTTTAGGTGAAATGCTAGTATTTTTTGTATATAGGCTACTCTGCAAGGCACAGTTCTATTTTGTAATTTCTCCAGAAACAAAGCCAGTTTCAGAGGTCTCTGCCATTCACTACCCACTTGTTCTTGCCCTCTGTGCTTCAGGCATTTCTCTTTCAGTTGTTTTTATGATTAGCGGGACATCTTTGTAACCTGTGTTGATGAAATACTCTCATTTTTAAAAACAAGATTGGAAGCACTCTGCAAAATGTTGCTTCCTTTTTCTTTTTTTTTCTTACTTAATCTGGAATATTTGACTATAATGACTTACAGTGCAGTCTTTTTCTTTTTTTTTTTTTTTTCTTATTTAATCTGGAACATTTGACTATAATGACTTACAGTGCAGTCCATCAGAGTTAATGGAGCAGGCAGGTATACGGTGTGAACAAGTGACTCTGAATGAAGGAGGGCAACAATCTCTTGAAGTACCTTTTCCGCAAGGAAAATTATAGCATGCAGAAACCACCGCTAGCTTATCATATCTTTGGGTCAGGGACCACCATCTCAGTAGATGCTCAGGAGCATGTAATACTGCCTGCAGTCAGGCAGTGTCAGTTATGTAGTAGCTTGCAGGCAAACAATACAATTGGTAATAAATTTACCTGGTATGTTTAGAAGTGACTTGTGGTGGGTAGAATCTGAAACCTTCACAAATACAGATGATACCTAGCAGTGGAAATATTTTGGTACTTCTGTTTAATGTGGGTCTTAAAATGAGGTTTGTTTTTTTTTTTAAATAGGATGTTAATACCAGGTGGTAAGAATAATTTTCCATCTGTAAGGTTTTCAGTTTAGATAGAGATTCTGGCTGAAGTCTGAACATTAGTTTGGTGTACTGTTTTCATGAGACCTGATGATAAGGAATCTTCTAGTGCAACCTTCATGCTACAGACTTTGGGTTCTGCATGATACAACTTCTAGTGAGGAAGAGATCGTTCAGCTGTAGTACTAAATTCAGATTTGAAATATGCAAAGGAAACTTTTTTCAGTGTTGAGGGAGACAGTGTATTTCTAGAGTAGAGTCAGATTTCTCTTAAATAATATATTTGTGCTTGTTAGCTTCCACAGATAATCTGGTGTCTTCTAAACATAGGTAATTTTATATGTTGATCTATTTCTAGTAAAGGAAATTTATAACTTTATGAAGCTCTTGGACAGAATGTTAGCAGCAAATATGTTTTAGGGATCAAAAGTACTTGTATTTATTTCTAAAATGAAAATGAGAAAGATGCATAAATGTGAGATAAAGTATCCTTAGGCTTATGATTTTTGTTTCTTATGTAATACTGCCTTTAATCTTATGTTTTTGGTTGCTAATTTATTCTACACAGACTGATTTGTTGATGGGACAAATTCTGATAGCACTGCTGTTCATTTTCAGTCCCTCATATATTAGGTATTGCTTTGGTTTATATTTTTTTATCAAAAACAGAAAGCAGGAAGTCTGCCTTGCTGAGTTGCATTCAGATGCAAGGTCTGCTTTTCAGATCTTAGTTACCATTTAATCTTACCAAAGTGGGTGGAAATCCTTAGGCATATACGGTTGAAAGATTACAGAGCTTGCATCAAATATCTCCCCAGAAGTTAGCTGCATATATCATCTTAGGGAGCTTTTCTAGCTCCCTAAATGCAATTAAGTTTTATATCAGACCATTGTTGTTATATTTTTGTGCCTTAAGAAAGGAAAGTATGCATTGCTTGATGGGCGTAACAGTCTACACTGTCAAACTGAGACTAACAGTAAGTTAAAAAAAGTCTGCTTATTGAAAATAGTGTATAAATAATTTATTTTCTTTCTTTCTCGATTTCAAATACATTGTTTTATTTCTTCTTTTAGCTGCCAGCCTGTGGGGTCCATATAAGGACATATGGCAGACTGTAATGAATGCCATTTGGAAAAGGCAGCCTGAAGCTATTCATCGCCTCGACCAGGTTTTAAAGAAACACAAATCTGACTTCATTTCTCTCTTCAGAAATCCGGTACTGGACTAATGCTGTCTTGTAGAATGAATTGGAGAGTTGATGATGTGCTTTGTCTAGTATTGTTGTATTACATATCATTTAGACCCTGGCCATTCTTTTCATTCTGTTTTTACAGTACATAACACAAATGTGTTACAGCAATCTTATTCTGCTGTAAGAATACAAATAACTTGAATAGTACATATTATTTTGTGTCTTGTACGAGATAATTTTATAACTTTTTTCCTCGCTTTGTTTGAATACTATTTTGAGGGGAATAATAGAAGTATCTGGTGATCCATCAGTCAAGTATTAGCTTTTTCACTACTCCTGTGTGTCTGAAATAAAGCTATTTTGTCTGGTTTTGGTCCATGCTCATGCTTTAGTCATGTTAATGAATGCACAGAACAGGTGAACACATGAATTTACGAAATATAGAATGTGTCTTGTTAGGAATGTGAGATGATGTGGAGAAACTCCCTGTTTCTTGGCTGATGGATCACAAAGTAGCAACTAGAAAAATGTTCTTTTTCAGTGGTTTTACTTATGCAATAGTATATAGCTTTTTAAACTGATAGTCAGAAAATGTGAGAGTCAGCTATGGAGTTTCATCAGTATATTTTAGTGTCTAATAGAAAAAAGCATGATGTAGAAAGCAGTGCCTTGGAGTAATGCAGCAGTTCTGATCAACAACCTACATGTCTTTCATTAAGCTGATACGAATTCCTGTTAAGAATTGTATCAAAATTTACTTTCACTCTTCATTATTCTGAGTAAATGAGATATTTAAGATTATTTTGGTATGTTCCCACAAAAAGACCTTTGCTGTGCAAATGTGAAGCATTTTTAGGATACCTTTACTATCTCAGTGTTTAAAAACACTGCCTTTGTTTTTATGATGACAACCTAACCTGCCAGAACTGTATTTGTGTGGAACGATTAATGTGTAAAGCTTTATTCATTATTTGATCTTGCCATTTTGAGTAACTTCCAATGCTTGTTTCTCTTGCAGCCAAAGAATGTTCAGCAGCATGAGAAAATTCAGAAAGCAAGTACAGAAGGGGTTGCTATCCAGGGTCAGCAGGGAACTAGGCTTTTGCCAGAGCAACTCATCAGAGAAGCTTTTATCCTCAGTGACCTCTTTGATATTGGAGAGTTGGCAGCTGTTGAGCTCCTTCTAGCTGGTGAGAAGGGAAAATATTTAAGAGCTGGAGAAATACAACTTAAATAGGGCCTTCTTATTTGAGCATATGCTTAACACAAATGCCTGATTCAGTCAAGGCCTTAGCTTCCTAACGTGAAATGTTTTTAAAAAGAAATCTGCTGTTACTGTAATGTGATATGATAACAGTGTTCTGAACCTTAATGTTCACATTTTATGCAGCTGCTGCAAAAAGGAGGAATCATCTGAGGTTTTTTTATGATTTACTTCATCACTGAATGTAAAAATAGTTTAAAAATAATTGATTGAGAATTTTTCCATAAAGCAGCATGATAGTTACTGGTTCTTCAAATTATGTATTAGTTTTACATTGATATATGACTTTGTTTGGTTCGTAATGTAATAACTGATTAGTAAGGGAAGTAATCTGGAAAGTGACAGATGCTTTGCATATAAAACCTGATTTCAGAGTTATTAAAATATGATTGTTAGTTATCATTACTAGCTACTGTTGATCATTAACTTTTAAAAAATTCATTAAAGAAGTAGCTTGTGAATTTGTCACCTTTGGAAAGCAGTCTTCAAATCAACCTCACTTTCTATTTTGAACTTGAATTTTCAGTGTAAATTCAGACAGATAATTTCATCTTGAATAAACAAAACTTATTTTGCTGATAATCAGCTTGAGTTGATTATTAAGACGGCTAGGTATCAGTGGCAAATACCATTTGGACTAGGATATTTCTGAACTTGCACTTCTGTTTCTTTTTAAATTTTTGGATATTTTAATAGTTGAGTATCAATTTTAATAATAGTACCCAAAATATCTGTGATTTCTTTTAAGTGCCTGAAACAAATTAGTGATAGTTTTTCTATCTATCAAATTTTTCTCTCAGAAACTGTGGTTGCTTTGAATAGTACACTTGCATTTCCAATAGAAATAAAAAGATAAGAGAGCTGTTATCAAGGTGTGTACGTTAAACTTCCTGTGACTATTTTGTGCATTTTCATTCAATAGGAGAACACCAGCAACCTCATTTTCCTGGCCTTACAAGAGGTCTAGTGGCTGTTCTGTTGTACTGGGATGGGAAAAGATGCATTGCCAATTCATTGAGAACCCTCATCCAGTCACGCCAAGGCAAGACATGGACATTGGAACTCAGGTCTGTATTGTGGTGATGAGCTCATCAAAGCTTTCTGCTTTGAGTGCTTTTAGGACTAGTTAGACTCAAGGGAATGTGAATATTCTCAAGTTCGTTTGTTTCTCATAACCTGATGCAGCTACTTTCATGTTTGTTTTTTAGGCACAACATTCCTTTTTCCTTAGGCATATTTTTATTGGATTATAAGGATATCCATTTTACTTGCAGTTCTTTCATGCTTTTCACCTTTTGGCAGTGTTTTACTTCAGACACCCTCCCTGTCAAAGTTGCTTTAACTAGTGATGGTCACTAAGTATTACAGAGACTGAGTTTCTGCCCTTGCTGTGTTCTGACTTCCCATGCCTGCAAAACAAGAGAATCGTGCTCCTACCTTTACTCAAAAAGGATGCCCTATCTACTGATGAATGTAGTATTTCAGACTTCAAAGTATAAAACAGTATGCAGTGTTTACTTCCAATGCACAGTGATTGCTCAACTAAAGAAAGATTAAAATATATATTCTAGTGTAAATATTTATTTTATGTTTCAGAATGTATGATTACTTTAGAACTAGCTCTACCACTTCAGTAGGGTGTATGTAATTGGACAGTTACGTTTACTAGTAAGAAAGAGGATGTGAGCTTGTGACTTACGTACATCTTATGTATAATACTTTTTCCTTTTGATAGAATTCTTAACCAGCTGATGCATGTTGTATTCTCATATTCCGTGTTCTTGAACCTAGTTACCTGAACTTTGTATCCATTCAGCATAATGTTTTGAGATGGCACTGCAAACTGATGAGCAATGCACATTTAGTTATGTCATGTATATAATGTAGTTGTACATTTTCTGTCAGCAAATACATTTGACGGGTTTCATTATTTTAGACTTCCTCTGTGACTGCAAATAGTATGATTAATTGTTAAATTTATGTTCTTTCTGTTATAGTCAAGAGTTAATGACCATGACAACACGCTTTACAGATGATCTAATGGAGCAGGGTTTGACTCAGAAGATTCTCACTCTTGTGTCTCACATTGATTTGAACAATGAATTTGATAAACTCCAGAGAGAGCGAGGACTGGGTAGTGAGAAACATCGCAAAGAGGTAAATATTCATGGGGTACGAATGTTCTTTTGAATTACTGCACAGATTAGAATACAGTTAGCCTGCCAAGAGATATGGAGGTTTTTGGTTTTTTATACTTACTAGTTTCTGTACTCTACCTTTGCAAGCTCTGTTACTGTCTGAGGAATCATACTAATTACTCCACAGCTTATGCTATACCAGTGTGGGATCCAGGTTACTTCCTGCATTTCTGTTTTGATCTTGCTTCCTGATGCTAGGGCATACCTTATTTTTAGTGAAGAAGTGTAATCAAGGACAGTAAAAAAGTAAACCTAATATTTGCACTATGTAAAAATTTCTTTTTTTTTTTTTTAGATTTTATTCTTAACACTATGTTAGATCCTCTGCTCTCAACGCTACCATTATCAGCACCATTGGAATAAAAATTCACAAATTATTAAACCAGATTGAAACCAAGTCTAGTCAGACAAATAATGCTCTTTAATAATCCAATTGTGTTAATACAGACAGAAGTGTTTCTAATAGTGAAGTGAAAACTGCTTGAAAATGAGCTCTCTTTTTTGTAATCCTTGAACTTGATTGAGATTGTGACTAACTGCAGAGTTATGTTCCTAGCAGGGAGATTTTAAAACATTGTTTTAATTTCTGAACTTCTTTCTAATGGGTGATATATCTGAAAATTATTCTATGTTATAATCAGTTAATTTGTTTTCCACCAAATAAAGAAGTCATTTTATACTTCTGCTATTAATCTAGAAACTATTCAAAGAATATCCCTATGATTTACCTAAAATTGCTTTAATGTACCTTATTTTTATCTTAAAATTAATTTAATGCTTAATGTTAGAAGTTCTTTTTCTTCCTTTTAGGTGGACTACCGTATTTCCCTCTGTATTCATTAGAACTATTATTCTGCTGAAGTCTTTGAGCAAATCTCTTGCTATATTAAATGTTGAAAAGGTTTTCTGTTTGTCACTGTGCGGGTGATTTTACTGGAGCTAGAATGCTTATAGCTCTTTATTTTTTATTTAACCTGGTTCAATGGATACAAGGCAAGAACGTTATTAGAAGCTCATAATTTAGCTAAATAAAATACAATTTTGCAAAGACCAGTATGAAAGTCCATTAGTGGCTTTTTATTTTTAAAGTTTTTTTTTTTAACTTGTACTGTTTTGATAAGACTTAAAGCAGTTAAAACTCAGCTTGGGGGGAGGAGTGAAGTTAACAAATTAAATAAGTATTTGTCCTTGTTTGAAAACTGGTAATTTTTGGTGTAACATTATAAAGGAGATAATCTTTGTTTTCAGGAGCCATTGTACTTAATTGTATAGTAGCATGCAATATTTTGCCAAATAAAAAGGAAAAAAAAATTAGTGTGAAAATCCTTGGTAGCCTTTATGTCAGGCATGATATTTGTTCCATATGTAATAGGGGATGATAGTTTCATTTATGTTTATATTCTTGATATCCATATTTTGTCTGGAGGAAGAAAGTTACAATTTTAAATGTCTTTTCATATTTCTCAAGGTCTTAAAAGTTAGCTGTTTGTATAGTCAGTTGAGGGCATCTCTTTTGGAGCAAGAGGGAGACTATATGACCTTATCTGAATATAGCAACCACTACAGCTGTGTCTTAGGGACAGGAAATGGTGACTTTTGTGAGATACATTTACAGCTACAAAAGTTCTGTGTAGATTCGTGTCTCCTGCTTTGACAGAGATGCTGGTTTGCATGTAGACTTATTCTAGGATATCTACTCACACCTCAAATGAAATACATGGAAATATGAATGCGTTGAAAAAGCAGAAGTGTGCCTTTTGTTGTGTAGTAATTAAAAACCCCCAACATTTTCTGTAGCTGCTGTCTTTAGAGTAATTTTAAACTTAACTTAGCCATCCTGATTGAGAAGAACAAATTGAACGTTACCAGAATATTTATATTCAGTGGGTTTTGTTTGTTTTTTTTCTTTTAAAGGTTTCTGACCTCATTAAAGAATGCCGACAGTCCTTGGCTGAAAGTCTGTTTGTCTGGACCTGCCAGTCACCACTGAGTAAGGATGACACTCTAATCCTCATAAGTTACCTGGAGAAAGTAACAGTGGAAGCTGATGGCTCGTTGGATGCCGTGAACTTGTCTCTTCTCATGGCTCTCCTTTACTGCTTTGATGTCAGCTTTCTGGAACAAGGCACAGAGGATCGTGAAGGTAATGCTGGCAGTTTTCCCAAAGAGGTTATGCTGTGCAGATGGATAAATGGTTAATTAATTTTGTTATTGTTGAGTAACGAATTGGTAGGATTTGGCATGGGTTTTTTTCACATTCATTTACTGAGTGTTGGTGTTGTGTTTGTTTTTGTTCTTCAAGATTTGATGCACCGGCTCCCTCTGCTAACAGAAAGACAGTATATAGCAACAATACACACTCGTCTTCAGGAGTCACAGCCTTGGAAATTACCAGGCTTGCAAGCTACTGTTCGATTAGCCTGGGCACTGGCATTACGAGGAATATCCCAATTATCTGATGTGACAGGTAAATGAAAAACTGAAGTGCAGTTGCTACACATCAGTATTCAGAGTTTGCAAGTGGTGTAAGTCAAGGTATCTGTTACCTTTTTGAAGTGTTAGTATTTACCTTTATGATAAAATTACCATTGATGCTCTTGTAAAGCTTTCTCAGTATGTGAGTTTGGTTGTCGAGAATGAATTGCTTTGAAGTGTACACATTTTTAGGTTTAGAAATAGTTAGTTATTAGAAAGTAATATTTCATAGTGTCTCTCTGAAATGAAAGAGATTTTAATGTACTGAAAAGTGTGAAAGATTGTATTTTAGCAGCTTTAGTATCTTTTGAACACTTAAATTAAGAACAGATTTATGCTTATAACTTTTTACATCTGTCAGTGTTAAACGTCAGTATCCTGAGAGGACAAATCTATTTTTAATTTTATTTTGTGTGTCTCTGTACTTCATAAGCTTTCCAGGCTCCCTAATAGGTCAAAATTGAGTCTACTCCAGAACAGATAGTAAAGAAAATGTAAACATTATAAATTATGTTTAATTAAGGTTAGTTTGTGATTCTTGGCTCACAGCCTTAGATTTGATTGGGTAAATGGGTTATGCACTTTAACACTTAATAAAGAAGAAAGTTGAGATCATCACCCAACATTAACTAGTCTTTTTCAGCCTGGTGCTTTCCTGTAGGGTACAAAAAATAATAGTTGATAGAAGCATGTTGATTTGCACGTCAGCCGGGTATTCTGAAATGTGTTTTGTTTGGTAACAAATCATTGTAATTTATTTTTCCCCCTCTTTTGATTTTTGTTGCCCAGCTCTTGCAGAATTCACTGAGGCAGATGAAGCAATGGCAGAGCTAGCAGTTGCTGATAATGTCTTCCTGTTCCTGACTGAATCTGTTGTGGGGTCTGAAAATTTCTACCAGGAGGAATTTTACATTCGCAAAATTCATAACCTTGTCACAGACTTCCTTGCACTCATGCCAATGAAAGTAAGTTGTTGTGTGAACAGCAGTGCTTGAGAAATGTGGGCATCTCTTCTATGTTTCTAACATTAGGACAGGTAGCATAGAGATTCAGCTACGACCCTCAGCTTCAGGTGCTGCAGCTGCAAAAACTTCTGACTTTATGGAATCCATAGGATTTGGTGTTTGTTTTCCACATTGAAGTAGAATGTGATTTTTAAAACACTTCAGTGTGGTGAGATTTGCAAGATTTGCAGAGCAAGCTTTTGTGGTGGTAGTGGTTTTGTTTTGTTTTACATGGTTAAAATTTAAATGAATGCTGAAATTGATGGCAATGTATGTGGATATTGATTGTATTTTTTTGATACAGTAGTGTAACCTAAATTAACTTACGGGTTTTGTCTCACATTTTTAATTTATCCGTTTACTAATGATCTTTTCCATATTTAAGGAGAGGGTTTCTGCTTTTTCAGTAGTATCAATTGTTGGAAAAATGGGCAGCTGTTTTCACTAGAACAGCAGAAATGCTGCAGAAGGGTTTTTGCAAGCAATTGAATTGCTTTGATTCGAAGCAATTACAACGGTTTCTTTTGTGCAAGACCTTGTATCTAGACATGGAAAATTAAAATTCTATGAAAATGCTTTTAACTGATGGAGGCTTTATTTTGTGACCTTCATTGAGCTGTAGTTGGAGTTGCCAAATAATTACGTTTTTCAATGTGCAAAAAGAAGTATTAAAAGAGATATTTTATTTATTGTAACCTTGCAGAATGAGAACAATATTGTCAGGAAAAACAATACTTGAGCCTTAAGAATCTTAGAGAGCATATATGAACATGTTGTAGACAGCTTTTAAGTTTAATCTTAATTTATTTATAATCTGCTGGTGTTGCGTGTTGCTTTCTTAAGATGTATTTTTAATCCTAATGTCAGTTCATACAAGTTCACATTGATAACTTTGCAGCTATGTTTCTCTGCAGTGGCAGCCTGTAATACCGCAAGTGCTGCATACACTTACCACATTGTTTAAGGAACTTCCATAAAATATAAGTCACATATTCCTCATATATTCCAAAGATTGCTAAAGGCTACTGTGTCTGTATTACAAAAAAACACCATTGCATGCAGCCTTCGTAAGATGTCCGAAGCCTGTTAACAATCAAGTGCAAAGGGGTCTGGAACTGGGAAGTTTTTTATGAGGCAGCTGGTCATTGAATGCTGTTGCTTTATGAAAGATGAAATGTCTCCCATAATACCAGTTTTTATGAAAAAGATATAAAGTAGATTTTCAAATCAAGGTGGAAGAGCTGGAGACTGACCCAGACTAAAGGTGCTGCCATATTAGATTTAGAACAGGTATGACCTTGTTTCCTGTTTCCCACAGAACTGCCTGAAAATCCCAAGGCTGTTGGTTGGTTTGTTGATATATCTCTCATCTTTGTTGCATTATGGAATTGGAGGCTTTATCTCTGGGAAGAGTATTTCTTTTCCATTTCAGTTTAGTTCAGATCTGCAGTTGATCATAGCTGATGCCTAAGGATGCAGAGAGATGTATATATTTTTTTTATTACAAGAAGATGTTGTAATACAGGATAGAAGCAGAAATCTGACCGTTGACTTGTATTCCAATTTGACAGAGGTCAGTACTTGTTGTTTTGCAGGAAAGACTTTGTTAGTAAGCAATGGGAATATAGCCCTGTGTAGGAATTTTTTGTCTTAACTGCTGTCAGTTTGTGGTTGGCTTATGTACTTAGTTACTTCTACCGAATCTCAAATTTTGGAGCAAGAGAAGTTGTTTTGCAGGATTTTTTTTTTTTGTGTGTATATATATACGTGTGTGTATCTATATATACAAAACCCCTTTGTTCAGTTTTACTTAAATCTGTAAGTCAGTGTTTTATTTAACTCTTCTGTATAGTTTTAACATTTATGCTGCTTGCCAGTGGTGGTTTGGGTAAATCTTTTGGTTACTTCATTACATTCAGAACTCAAGAATTAGCTTTAGTTGTTCAGATAATGAATTATTTCATTTATCAACACTCTTATTTTGTCTGTATGTTAATTTTGTTAGTATACTAATTTGGCTAGTTTGCTCTGACCCTTCCCACAATTATTTCTAGTTTTTAACTCTTTTTTTCTTAATAAGGCACAATTGTTTTGCTGCTCATTCAGTTTTGAAAATTAATATATATTATAGACCATGAGCCAGTCTCTATTAGCCATCACCTTGTTTTAATTATTGTTGTGTTGAATTGATACTTATTTCTGTTTCTTGTTCCTCAATATCTGCTTAATATTTGACAAAACTTAACTTTTCATCTCATGTTTGTTTGCTTTATGTAAGCCTCTGGTGGAGTGTTTTGTCAAAGGCTTTTTGATACCAGAATGTCAGCTGTTTTTTGTTTAGTAATTAGTTTTTTTCAGCACAAGGAATATTAGGATACTGATTAAAGGCCTTTTTTCCTTTTTTGTAATTGTTGCAGTTGTTCTCCCCCCCCAGTATTTATTGACATGGTAATGCTTTAGTTGCAACAGACTGGGTCCAAAGTAATTGCATCAATCCAAAACTTTTCAAAACATAAAGTAGCTGTAAGTAGAAGTGGCCTTAAATGGCTAAGAAAGGTGTATTCACAGGTCTATATATACAGAAAACATTATTTTAGTGTTTCTGTTTCTTTTCACTGCTTGTTGATAATGGTCTGACTTACTTTGAAGATAACCCATCTTGCTTTTGAAGTAAAAAGAGGAAAAGGATCCACCTTTTGTGGCCAAACCAGAGGATCTGGTGAAGTCAAATGGGAAAAACTCCCATGATATAAGTCCTAAACTGCGGGCCTTGACAGTAAGAAAGTGATTGAATATATCTTTGAATGTATCTCTTTGGGGGTGGATTAAAAAAAAAAAATAATTGAATATTCTTGTCATATATGTTCAAGTTCATTTCCTTTCTTAGATTTTAGTAGATGGTGTAGAAAATTCTGTTATTTCTGTTCTGTTTCATTCTTAGCTAAATACAGACCAGTGTTTTTTTTTCCACTTCATGAATTGTGTAGGTGAAACAGCTGAGAAACCGTGCTGATGAAGATGCTCGCATGATCCACATGAGTATTCAGATGGGTAACGAACCACCTATTTCCCTTCGGAGAGATCTGGAGCATTTAATGCTTTTAGTAAGCCCTATTTTTATTTTCCTTATAAATTAGTGTGGCAAAAAGTGATTGACTTTCCTTCATCAGGAAACCCATATCAGAGTGATAACATACAGTGCTGTATCTTTCCCTTTTTGGATCAGAGGGATTTTTTTCCTGTAAATATACACACTTTCTGTATTTTTTCATGTAAATTTTATGTAGATTTCTGTAACTTTTTTTTCGTGTAAACTTTTAATGAAAAAGCTTTTTCATTAATTTACTGTCTTGGGTTATGATGTTAATGAAGTGTCATTCAGTTCTTGTTTAGTAAGTAAATGCTGCATACTTATGTTTGAAGATTCTTGAGCTGAAGCTATTTCACAAAATATTTTAATATCTAAAATTTAAATTATAGTAAGATTATCTTAGCATATCTATTATCTTAAGCCATCTTATTTTAACATAACTTAGAAATAGGAATTTTAAGACTACAGGCTATCATTGGAGTTGAGATCTGGCTAAATGCATGGAAGTTCTTTGGAATGGAACACCACTGTGTATCTAGATCTTAATGTTTACACAGTGTTTTATGTTTCTCCAAGTCTTCAAATTTCTCCCTATTTACTGTGAGTAAACTATAATTAGGTTTCAGGGGTTTTCCTCTACTATTGACAGTTATTCCAATAAAGAATTGAAATGTTTAAATAATTTTCATGTGTTGTTATATTTGTAATGAGAATTTTGGAAGACTGTTTTCTATTTGCTATAGAGTAGGCTGGGCAAGGTGACCCCATTAAGGCTGCTGGAATTACAAGTTCTTGAACTTCAGTAGAATTTTGACCACAGGTGTACACATTTAAAAGAAAGATCTTTCTGTTTCTGTCATATTTTTTAATAAAGAAAATTGAAATAAAATAAATTGGAAATTAAATTTAAATATATAGGTTTATGTAAATATTAGTTATTAAGGTTACCTGACTGCACTTTCACCCCCCTCCACATTAGAAAACAGATTTGCATATTGAACAGGTTCATTTTATGTTTTCTGTTCATGAATAATTAAGAAACTTGTATCTTTCCCTTTATTTAGCATGAAAATGTGCACGTATGCAGTTTTCAGTATAGTAATCCCTATATTAAAGACTGCTTGTCTTTTCCAAAGGTAGTCCTTTGAGCTGTAGGACATAACAGGAAAATTTATAGTAAAATGCTTTCTTAAGTAGCTCTGAGATACATAGTAAACTTAGATTTTAATTTCTACTTCTTCATTTACTATGAAGAATGTTTATGTTCAGATAATGGTTAAGATTTCTAATCCTGATACTGGCTAACTTGTTTCTAAGTTAATATATCAAGGTACACAAGTGGGTTTTTAAGGAGAAATGACACTGTTTTCTTGGCAATGATTTAATCTATATTAATTAGGTAGAAAGTTACGAAAGTTTCACTTATGTGTGTATTTTGAATTTATCTGGCTGTCATTTGTTCTGGTATTGCTATTTAGAGGCTGTAATTTTCAGTGAGTTGTAAGGAATGGAGCACCAGCTGTGGGATGCTTTGCCTCTCAGACACGTTTAGTTTATCTAGAAGCTGTGCATATTGTTGAAGTAATTGGTTTTTCTTTATATGGTTGATATTTTTCTAACACCTTCGTTTCTTTGATAGATTGCTGAGTTGTATAGGAAAGACCCCTTTAATCTGGAGCTTGCCCTTGAATACTGGTGTCCATCGGAGCCTTTGCAGACATCTACCATCATGGGGTCCTACCTTGGAGTAGCTCATCAGCGCCCCCCTCAGCGCCAGGTTATCTAGATTTTCTTTAGTAATTACTAGTGACTTGAAACTAAACTAGTATAAAAAACAGGCAACAAAGTTTCTGGTATCCTTAATACAGCTAGCCTCTAAGGAGACATTTTTTTAGTGGCTTATCTGCATGGGTCCTGTTCTGCATGACATGGTTATTGTTGGTTGCTCTAACATGAGCTACTGCCAGTCATTCATGGTTGTCAATAAAATTAGCAAGAAACAGTCCTAACAAACCTCTGCGAAAATTTTTTTTTAGGTCTAATTTTGTTGCAGTTGCTAAGTGAATTCTGGTAACAGTGCTCTTGTGTTTTCTGTCTCATGAGCTCTACATACCTTTTTGGTGTAACTGAGAAGTTAAATTCCTTAACTGTAAAAAAACTTCATTAACTGTAGTTGGTGGTATTTTGGGGGGTAAAAATTCTGAAGAATATTGTGGTTGTTTAAAGCCCAAAAGGTATAGCCCACGAGAGACAGAAGTTAAAATTAGAATGAAGAAGCAACCTAAACAGATGAAGCAGACATTCCAAAACTCTTTAGATACCTGAGATGCTATCAGCCTTCAATGCTTCTTGAAGGACCATGCAGTGTTAGGCAAAACCTAGCATGAGATGTATCAGATGCATCTCAAGACACATTCACAATCCAGGCGATTTAAGTTAGGGCCTGGTGCAGTCTACAAACACCCTAATAGGACTCTCGGAGGAACCACTGTGTGTGTGAGTTACTGTGCAGGGACATGACAAGCATAGTGAATTCTTTCCCGATACCACTTAACTTGCAGTGGGAGATGTGTTAATAATACTGCTGTGCAGCATTTGTGAGCTGAAGTAAATTTTATCACTAGAAATACAGAATTGGAAAGTTAGTATACTTTGCAATTGCATGATTTATTTTCTTTTGTTTATTTCCTCTTTGCAACATGTTTTTCACCTTCTGGGAAACTGAATTGGCCCGTCTACAAAGGATTTTTTTTTTTTTTTCCCTGAGTTGTGATTCCACCCCTCTACCCTTCCCTGATCACATTAGAATCTGTTTTCTGACTTTGGCTGCCTATTCTTTTCCTAAAATACTCAGATTTAATTCATTTTTTAAACACCGATCTTTATTTGTTCTAGGTTGTCTTGTCAAAGTTTGTTAGGCAAATGGGAGATCTACTTCCTTCCACAATTTACATCCCATACTTGAAAATGCTGCGGGGACTGGCTAGTGGGCCTCAGTGTGCTCATTACTGCTTTAGTTTGCTAAAAGTCAATGGCAGTAGTCATGGTAAGAAAAGTGACATTTCAGCTCTTTCTGAACTATTTTTCTTTAGAAAAGTACAGACTCATTTGAGGTGAATTGTGGTTTCATACTTTTAACATTTCATTATTAGTACAAAGATGAAATGGGAAGGCTTCACTTGAAAGTGCAATCTGGAAAAAAAAAAAGACTGATTAGGTAATTAAATGTCTGAGCACCTTAGCAAGTAATTCACATAGTGTAGGAATGCATTTTTTAAAAAAGTTATGTCTTAACACCATAAGAGATGAAGAGTATCAATATTGCTTATTGTAAACTATAAAATGAGTAATGTCTTAAAGTTAAGTTGTATATTTTGGAAATGTATTTCCTGAGCTGACTTTTTTCAGAAGTACTTTGTTCCATTAGAATTTTTTTGATACATGTAATATATTAGCGCTTTCTCAAAGTAAGAGATGCTGGTCAGTCCTGTGTTTTGCATTAATTTTGCATTGATCAAATTGGCACACCCCCACCCCCACCCTCTGAAGGTACAAATAATACTGCAAACATTCTGATTCAAAAAAATGGAAAACTTTTTGTCCTGGCTTTTCATATTAGCACCTTTCTGTCTCTAATAAAAACCAAAACCAAAACAAAAATCCCAACAAAAAACCCCAAACCAGAAACACTGGTTTCAGAAACAATAGCTTTACTTTGAACTTTATTTTTTTCCTCTAGATAAGAAAGTTTTCCTTTTAAATTTAACTACCCTACTTGTCACCCTGTGAAAAAGTAGAAAGACAATCTTGTCACCTGTTTGTCATTTTTGTAGCGGAAAACATCCAAGGAGCAGGTGGCAGCCCTGTCTCCTGGGAGCATTTCTTCCACTCTTTGATGCTTTATCATGAGCACTTAAGGAAGGACTTGCCAAGTGCAGACAGTGTCCAGTATCGTCACCTGCCTCTCCGAGGAATCACACAGAAAGAACAGGACGGATTAATTGCTTTTTTACAGTTGACCACTGTTATAGTAAATTGGGTAAGTAACCTTTTATTTGTTTTTCTTTGTTAGTGCATTTTATTTCTTGCAAAACATCATAATTTAGCTGAGAAGTTCATTTGACTAAAAAGGTATGTAGGGCAAATTTAACTAGCAGTTGTCATTTGATTAGTGAACTTCAGAAGTGTGGGAGACATCAGGAATAACTGTTACGACCAAACACATGGTCCAGGTGAAGCAGGAAGAGATGACACCTTTCCCTGTGTTGCTGGTGTTTTGGGGGGATGATTTTCATGACTTCCTGCCACTTTGGTGTCATGGAGATGTCTTTAAGAAGTGAGATATATTTAGAAGAAATGACTATGGGGTAGGAGAGTTCTTTGCATTTGATTATGAGTTTGAAAAGGCAAAAATAATAAATGAATTTAAAAGGAAATAGAAGTTTCACAAGCAACCTGATCAACTGTGAAACTTCCCTCCAGAGTTAGATTTAAAACATCCCCAAACTAGTAAAGCATGCCATGAGTTGACTGGGGGAGGATTCCAAGAGAATAAAACTGCAATGCAGGTTTTCGATTTGAATTGTCTCGGTAATTCTGGGTAGTGTGGATTTCAGCTCCTCAGTACCCACCAGACCTGCAGCCTGAAAAATTTGTGATTTAGTGAGATACCCTTGGTTTTGCTGACACAAACGTAAGACAGATCAGTGAAACTAATTAGACTTTTAAAAAATAATCCTTGGTAGTGATGATAAAGGGATGTTCCTATGTGAGCTGTCTTGTGAACTTCGGATAAGCATGGGGAAAAAGGAACTCTTTAATATTTCCTGGTGTCATCAATCCATAACCTGGGAAGAAGAAAATTTGTTCTAAGGATGCACGGAATTATCGTGGGATGAATCTAGAGGCTTGTTCCTGTCCAGTGTTTATCTGAGAGCCTAAAATTAGCTTACACTGGTGATGACTCTACTGTTACACTTAAACAAATTCCTTTAGGTTCCTAAAGTTCCTAAGCAAATATCCAAATGCAATTTAAGTTCATAATAGAAATACTGATAAAGTCACTCTACCAGTGCTTGAAGAAGCTATCTATAGAGTTTAAGTACTTAAACTTATTCAAGACTAATTCCATGAATGTGTCTACTAAAAAAATATAAATAAATAAATAAAAAAAAGAGTTGTTATAAGAAGCTTATATTATGCACATTTTTTCTGTATGGATAGGCACAATTCTAATACTTCTGAGTCATTAAATTGGGCTTTTTGTTTCATTAAAATTGTTTGTTTTGGAATGGTCTGCCACTCTTCTGATGTCTGGTGTACCTTCAAGTATGAAGCAGAGTTGTTGATACTTAACCGTGAATTAAAGATTGTAAGACATGAATAATCTTCAAAGTAATAACCTGCAGTTTTGTTTTCTGTTAAACTCTGTAGAGTGAGAACGCTCGCTTAGCTCTTTGTGAGCACCCTCAGTGGACACCAGTAGTGGTCATTCTGGGACTTCTGCAGTGCAGCATTCCTCCTATTTTGAAAGCAGAGTTATTAGAAACACTTACTGCTTTTGGAAGATCTCCTGAAATAGCTGCTTCACTCTGGCAATCCCTGGAATATACACAGGTATTGTAGAATTTTCAGTGCTTGGAACTATAGCATCCCAACCTATTGAAATTGTCAGTGTATTTGAAATAGTATTGCATTTTCTCTTAAATCTTCTTGTTGACATTGTTGAATGGTCTTCTTTTTCACTTAGTTAATGCAGTTCTTACTTCGAAATTATTTTGAAAATGACAGTATGATTTTATGCCTCAGAGATCTCATTGACTCTGCTTATTTTACATGAATACAGGTTTTCTAAAAGACAGTCCTGTGTGTTCAATGTGTTTTCCTCAGTCTGTGTCACCAGTAATCAATATTCTGCAGGTTATATATTTTTCTGTGGGGGAAATTTTTTTTTTTTTGGTAATATTCTTCTAGTGTAAGTGGTACTCTTGGAGAGAAGGGACTAGCTAAAAAGCTCCACTTTCAGGCATTTAATTTTCAGGGAAGTTAATTGTAATTTACAGATTATTGTTGTCAACTTTTACATTTAAATGGCAAATGATAGATATATATTAAAAGCTCTAACTTTTAAAAAAGCATTTTTTCCCCGCTGTCTTGATTTCAGAGAAAATTTTAAATATTAATCCTAACAAAGATGAGTATCAAATGAAAATGCTTTTTGTATTGTTAATTGAAAAATCATAATAGGATGGGCTTATTTTATAGCGTCTATTATGGTTCAGGCTAGTTGCTGTTTTATTGGAAGAACATCAGGCATTTCAACTGCAACTGCTGGTTTATTGTTAATTACAAATAAAAAGACCCTGACAGTAATGACAACTTATAATAGTAGTATTTTGAATGCTCACCGCCTTGACTTCCTAATTTATGATACTCCTTAAAATAAACTGTTGTAAGGGATAACAAGGGAAATGTCTTTTCCGTAACCGCTATAAGACAAAAATCATTAATGTGAAAGTATTTCTGCTCTTTGTTTTGTTTAACAATAAACATGATACAGATACTTGAGGATATAAATAAAGCTAGAAGCATACAAGTGTACAACATATAACCCAGCCTTTCAGACAGAAAAAAATTAGCTTTTTATCTTTTAAATGGATTTAAGAGAATACTTCTTACAGCTAAAAAGTGGTGAGTATCTTTTAGTCCTGATAGAAATGATGGAGATACACTTTGAGTATGTTTAATATTTGTCTGTTTTAAATTTCTCTTTCTGTTTTGAAGGTATTACAAACTGTGAGAAGTCCAGGCCAGAGACAAGCAATTGGTATTGAGGTAAGGGTTTCTCTTGTACCCAGGCAGCCTCTCTGACCATCTGCATACGAGTTTGGCAAACACTTGCAGAGGCTGCATCTGCTGCCATGTCCATGGAAAGCCTTGGAATAGGCACTGTTACTGCACTGCTTCGTAATTTACTCTCAGGCCTGCTTGTAATTTCTGGAAATTTTATCCATTTATGAGGCTAGTGCAGCTTCATACTAGTAACAGAGCAACATCTAAACCCTCAAATTCCTTATGAGCGCTTCTTACTAAGATTTCCTATATTCCTAAACTGTCCTCACTTTTGTTACATCTTAGTACAGCTCACTTCTAATAACAGTGGTAAATAAAAACAAAGTATGTAAATGTTGAGGCATGTCTTCTGGTAGCTCAGAAATGAATGAAGATGATGTTGCTGAACTGAAATGACAGTACTGTTGCTTCACTGTCTTTGCTTTGTGGTGTACTGTAGACAAAAATGCAGCAAGGTCAATTAACTGTAAAGTAATTCACAGATGATGCCCTTATATTATTTGCTCTCACCTGTTTCTTTCTCCCTCAAAATCTTTGATATTTCTTCTTCTGTTTTTTCCGTCATCTTGGGAAGGTTGAATTGAATGAAATTGAGTCCCGCTGTGAGGAATATCCTTTAACCCGTGCCTTCTGTCGACTCATCAGCACACTAGTGGAGAGTTCATTCCCCTCTAACTTGGGAGCAGGTCTCCGTCCACCAGGCTTTGATCCCTATCTCCAGTTCCTCAGGGATTCTGTGTTTCTTCGATTCCGCACCAGAGCTTACCGGAGAGCTGCTGAAAAAGTAATTTTTGTTTTAAAAATATGGGGTTTTTTAGGATGTAGTTCAAATGATTTGGCACTGCTGATGTGGCTTAGATTTGTTTGAGAAGCTGTGCAAGTTAGATGCAGCAGAGGTAACCTCGAGCAGTTCAGTATTTTGATTCTGTAAGCAGGTGATTTTTCAACTCATGGGTGGTCAGGATCTACGAACTATCTAAAGGAGCCTGTATAAAGTATCCTTTTAAAAAATAAAAAGTTTATATTGCTAAATTTTAATGTATTATACAGGATTCTGCAACTCTACTACATAGCTAACGACTTCTGAACATCATGTGCCCAGATCTACAAGTTAGATTTGTCCTTTCCTCATTGTTACTTTAAGAGAATATTTTTGACTTGCTGAATCAAGGAATTTGAGTTTCCTTTATGATACTTCTGGATGAAAGTGCATGCTAAACTCTATCCTGGAAACTATTGATGATGTTATTAGCTGTATGCCTAATAAAGACTCTTTATTGCTTGTAGTTTCAGTATACTAATATGTATATTGTATAATAGAGCCTGGAACAGGCAATAAATCTGTTTTAGTGTTCCATTTTACTTCAGAAGAAAGTTTGGCCTTTCAAATAATTTTATGTGTTGAATTATAAGTGTTGTTGGATAGTATCTCAGAATTAGATGGTCCTGCCGTACTTCTGATCCAGTACATCACTGCGCTGCCTGTTGTATTCTTTGTCATCTTGGTCTTGTTGCTGCAGTGTCAATCTTATTCTGTGTATGACTTTTTCTTTATTTTGTGATTATCTACAGTGGGAAGTAGCTGAGGTAGTTCTGGAAGTGTTTTACAAATTGCTGCGGGACTATGAACCTCAACTTGAAGACTTTGTGGACCAATATGTGGAGTTACAAGGTTAACTTGTTCATTTGTTCACTAACAAACAAAATCGTAACTTGATTTGCTCTCTTGCCTCTATCTTGTGGTCTTGTTTAGTAGTGCAAGTAGAGTTGGTAGAAAGCTAGACCAAGGCTTTAAGATAGGAAGACATTAAAAAATGTCCACATACTATTGGGACCTATGTTGCCGATTCATTAGGGCTTCATGTACACTGTCTCCTACCTCCCTAGCTCTACTAGGAGGATGACTTCTGTCTGTCTTGTGTAGCCGATATGATTGAAGAGCAGCATTTGACACTTAAAGAAACACCTTTGTTTTGGGCTTGTTTCTGTGGATTTCTTTGGTCTGTATCTAAATCACCGCTATTCATAGCATTAATTTAAAGGTGTCTGTGTATTTGATATAGCCTCTAATATAAATATTATTTATACATTAAATATTCAGAGGAGACAGTAGCAGTAGAATTATGATCCAAGTAATTTAGTTCTGGATAACTATTCTCTAAAAGACCAAAGTAGATGGCAGTTGCCTCATTCTAGGAAATTTAAGGCTTATTTGGGCTGCAGATTTTTTTTAATGCAAAGTTTCTTCTCAAGATTGAATGCCATCCTTACGGCTGTGAATTTGTAGCAGTAGAGAGCTGTGAGAACTACTCCTTAAGTGAACAACTTTTAAGACATACCTCTCCAGTGAGCTTGCTTCAATCTGGGAGACCTGTGTGCTCTGTGCTTTGACAAACAATTCTTGACAGCTTAACTGGCTTGAGCAAGTTCTGTTGGTTTATTCCTGGCCTCAGCTAGTCCTTCAGTTTGTATGATTACATGATATATTGGAGAAATGGGTTAAAACTGATCTTTTTTACTAGATCCATTTCTTGAACTGATGCACTGTGTGGCTCCACAGTGGCACAGCACATCTATTGGTGTGTTGGGGAGCAGCACAGACATGGAACGAATGGAAGGGAGGAGGACACTGTTTAAGCTGATGCCAAAAGAAACTGCATCTTCATTCCCACTTGCATGCTAAAAAAGATTCTTAATGTTCACCTGCTTTTATCCACCATAGTTTACTAGGAGACTAGATAAATGAGAAACATTAGTCTTGACATTCCCTTTTTCTTGTTTCATGAGGGTCTTTGAGTTTTAGGCTAATAGTTTCATTTTTGCATATGTTGTTGCAACAGACATGCAAATATCTGTACACTATGAGCATTCGGGGTTCAGGGGACCGTCTGAGCTTTGATTTCTGGAAATGCTTTTTCCCCTCATCCTGGGTCTTCAAGCAGCTTTGGGGGGATGTACATTGTTTCTGGTTACTTCTCAGTCTTGCAAAACCATTTAATGTAGCTTCAGTTTGATATAAAGTCTGCATTAATTTGAATCCAAGGTCATGTCTACTTAGGGGAAGTCTGACTGGTTAAAGTTGAAGTTGGGCTATTAGATACTGAAAAGTAATGATAATTGCCATTACTACTTTTTCCAAAACTTAAAGGTTACCTAAATGGCTTATTTGTGAAGAAAACCTCTGAAGACTTTGTATGCAGTATGTTTCATCTGTTTAGGTGTTGATTACAACAACAGGAACTGTTACGTTTTGTAGTCAGGCTAGCTTGAGTAATGGAAATCTTTTCTATTAATGTTAATTTTTTTCCCCCCCTTCTCGCTTTAGGAGAAGAAATAATAGCATATAAACCACCTGGATTCAATTTGATGTATCATCTATTGAATGAGTCCCCAATGCTGGAACTGTCCCTTAGTTTGCTTGAAGAAGGGGTTAAGCAGCTTGATACTTATGCTCCGTTTCCTGGTATGTGCCTAGAATTTATTTTTCATGTGAAATTAAAATGCGTACTAAGTAGGATTTAAAGCTGACATTGCATATCTTCAGTTAGATGTTTCTCTTGCATATAAAACATATAAAAATGATGGTGGGCAGGGGGGAATTTTCCTAGCAGTAGACAACTGACAAGTTCCTTCTTGGTGCAGGGCTTGATAAACGAGGTTTATGAATGTAGGCTATTTAACTGCTCCTTTGTTTCTTGTGGTTTGTGCACTGCAGGGAAGAAGCATTTAGAGAAAGCTGTACAGTATTGCCTTGCACTTCTGGACTTAACCCTACAGAAAGAGAATCTTTTTATGGATTTGTTGCGGGAGAGCCACCTTTCTCTTATTGTCACGCCACTGGAGCAGCTGCTTCAAGGAATCAACCCTCGCACTAAAAAGGCCGATCATGTGGTGAATATTGCTAGGTGTGTGCAAAGTACTGGGAAGGGGGGAGTTTTGGAGGCACAGAAGTGTTTGGATCCTGATCCCTTCATTAGTTTTACTGACAAATGCTTCACTTTGCACAGAGCATCTCTGAAAATTTTGTGGTGGTGGGAGGTGTCTTCACAGGTGGTATGATCTATGTATTGTCAAGATTGGGATCTGTGTTTGAAGTGTGTGTTTCTGAATTTTTTTTCCCCTCATGACTTCTTCCTGGTTGCCTTATGTGCAGTGATTTCCTTGCATACAATTTTCAGTTTGCCCCAGACTTTGTTATAGGATGGAAAAGTAAAACTTCATTTGGTTGCTGTTGGTCACTTACATGTTTTACAGTTTGTCCCTTAGTTACTATATTAAAAGCATCAGGCTAGTAACCTGAAACTCCATTTCAAATGCAAGATTTCCACTTCCCACTGACACCTTATGTTACTGATCAATTTTATAATAACTTTACAGACAAACACTGATGAATAGTAGAATTTAGTGCATAAAAAAAGCAGTGATATTCTGACTGCACTAAAATATTAACTCTTTATATATGTTTTTGTCTTCCATTTATATTACTTTTTTCACGTAACAATAGTTGACATAGTTTTGAAAAAAGCATGCCTTTTAAGACTTTTTGAAATTGTTTTTAGTCTTTTCTTTGTTGGGTACATGCAGTAGTTGATTTTAGCTAATTTTGGTCCTCAGTTACACTCATTTCTGCATGATGTGAAGCTATTTTCTCTGTGTTTCTTGGATAAGCCTGTGACCAGTTGTTTTCAATGTCTGAGGCAGAGTTTTGATAAAGAATGATGAAAATTCCAGGAGAGATTTATTATCCCTACTCAGCCTGCTACCTTCCTTTTGATGGAGGAGTGTGAAGTGCTTTGTGTATAGTGAAATTTTGTTTGTAGCTTTAATGTTATCTCATGTAGTTTGATTTGTAAACGCTTCTGTTCTAAATGTTGTTTAATTTCTAATCTGTTCATTACCATCTTGAAATAAAAGCAAAATTCTCAACAATTTCATTAAAATAATCTTGTATTTCTGAAGGTATCTTTATCATGGAAACAGCAACCCTGAACTGGCTTTTGAAAGTGCCAAGATTTTATGCTGTATTTCCTGTAATTCCAACATCCAGATAAAGCTAGTGGGTGATTTCACACATGATCAAGTAAGTGCCAGTTTCTTTGGATCTGGAAAGAGAAAGTGGTGAAATACTGGTTCTCCATAATGTTACTTTAAAGGATAGATTTCTAGATCAAGTACATTAAAACTATATTTTGTCTTATATCTACCTACATCGAAAAAGTCTTTTACTGTGGCATTGTGAAAAGCCACTACTTCATTAATTGAAAAACAACCAGTATCATGAATGTTTTCGAGAAAGTAAAGGACAATATTCTTTGAGATACTGAGACCTTCCTGTGACTTTGTAGCCTTCAGCCTGCGAGGATAATTTAGCATATGTAACAACAGTAGATTTTTTTTCTGTTCAGAGGCTAATTGCTAACCTCTGCTTAGAACAGCTACAACTCTTAACTCCTGCTTATTAACTAGGTTATATAATTTTTTCCTAGAACTTCTGTCAACTTATATGGAGGGAATTATGAAAGATACTGTTTTTAATATTCTTGAAATCCTTTTCATTTTCATCCTTCTGTTGTTGAATACAGAGTATTAGCCAGAAGCTGATGGCTGGGTTTGTGGAATGTTTGGACAATGAAGATGCAGAAGAATTAATTAATCCAGATGAGGGTATGTAAAAGGCTTCTTAAAAATGCCATTGTCTTTTGCGTAGAAAGAAATTGATGAAAGAGGTGAAGAAAAGTGCTTTCAAGTCAGAAAACCCTTTTCTTACATTGTTTTCTGTAGAACTGAACCTTTAACAAATGAAAAGCACCAATGCCTTGTTAAGATATGTCCACAGTGTGATAAGCCAACTACAAACTGAGTCTGTTTTCAGAAGACAAGTATTTAAACGTTGCTCTGGATGTATTGTTTAGAGCTGTATTAATAGTAATTTGAAGTTTTTGTCTTGTATCCCTTCATACTAATATAAGTTGATGCCTTAGCTTTGTTGTATTTAACTTGAAGGCTCTGAGGATTAGTCTGTTAAATGGGTTTCCTCACTTCATTATTCACTTTTTTTTTTCCCTCTCCCTCCCCCCCAAATCAAGAGCTGGAGCCTGAAAAGAAGCGGGCACGAATCCATCATGAAACAAGAATCCATATTCTGAATCTTCTTATCACTTCTCTTGAGCGTAGTCCTCCCAGCCTTGCTCTGTATCTCTTAGGATATGAACTAAAGAAACCTGTCAGCACCACAAATCTACAAGATCCAGGTACGAAGAGGAAAAGTTGATCTGGCATTTAATCAATTCTGCTACCAGCCCTGAGAATATTTATTGCAAAATTCATGGGGAGAAGCAGTTTCCTTTAATGTTAAGAATAAGACAACAGGCCTTGTTCAAAGACTCAAAAACTAAATTAAAAGATATGTTGATGCTCAAATGCAGCATTTAAATAGCTTTAGGATCTGATCCTTTGTTTAAGTTAGATTTTGGAACAGGCTTGAAATTAGGGTTGCGGTGGAAAATTATAGTTTAGAAGTGAAGCATTAATTAATTTACTATTTTATGCAGTGTGAGTTGTGTTCACAGTACAAAGAATTTGATTTGATGATCCAAGAAGTACCTGTGTATGACAACAGGGGAGTCTACAAAGCAGGTTGTCACTTTGAACTGGTTATAGTAATTGACTACTATCCTGTCCCTCCTCAAACTCCTGGTTAAAATCAGTTACAGGGAAGAAAACCAGTTTTGTTGTTTAACACTGTAGGATAAAACCTTTTAGAATACGTGGGTTTTCATTCTATTGCTAGGCATATTAATATATGTATGAATAAATAGATGACAGGATGAACTTTGAAGCAACAGAAGTGACATTTCTAAAGTTTCTGGAGTTGATGAGAAAAATAGTGTGTTAGTATGTCTTGTTTGCCACCTCAGCTTCTAACTTGTATTCAGTACAAGACAGATATTGATAAACTTGAGCAAGTTCGGCACAGATGGTCAGGGGGCTGGAGTGCTCAGCCTATGGAGAGAAGCTGAGGGAGTGGGACTTCTTCAGCCTGGAGAAGAGAAGGCTCTGGGGTGACCTAGCAGCAGTCTTTGAATACCTACAAAGCAGGGGTTAATGAGAGGATAAAGCCAGGCTCTTCAAAGGTGTGTGGCAGTGAGCATAAACTGAAACAGGAGAGGCTCCAACTGCATATAGGAGAAACTTTTTCACCATGAAGACAGTGAAGCAGTGGAGTGGATTGGCCAGAGAGGTCACGCAGTCTCCATGCTTGGATCTTTTCAAGACCCAACTTTATAAATCCATGAACAATTTGCTCTGATAAGCATAACTGATCTGAGTGGGCGAGGCAGGCACTGGTGGCAACGCTAAGTTCTGTGGCTGAGCATTAGATCAAAGTGGACGGGGATGTTCCTGGCCTCAGGGAAACCCGAACAAGAGCTGAGAACCCCACCAAGAGTCAGCAGATCTTGTGAGCGAGGCTGACGCAGCTTGGACATTGCCAGGAGAAACCATGGGAGGTTCAAATGGCCCTAGGGAATGCTAGCAACCAGGAGTGTTACCAAAAGGGCGGGCAAACAGAGCATGGTGTATCAGATAGGGCATGGAGTGGAAAGGTGATGGAACAGCTTATCCTGGAGGTCCTCTTTAAGCGTGTGCAGAAAAAGAAGGTTATCGGCAGTAGTCAGCACGGATTCACCAAGGGGAACTCCTACCTGGCCAACTTAAAAGCCTTCTGCGATGTAATGACTGGCTGGGGTAGGCGAGGGGAGAGCAGTGGATGTTGTCTACCTTGACCTCAGCAAGGCTTTTGGCACTGTCTGCCGTAACACCCTCCCAGGTAAGCTCAGGCAGCGTGGGTTAGGTGAGTGGACAGTGAAGCGGGCTGAGAACTGGCTGCATGGCAGAGCTCAGAGGGTTGTGAACAGCAGCGCAGAGTCTGGCTGGATTCATCAGTGACCTTCATGAAGGGTCGGAGCGTACCCTGAGCGAGTTTGCTGATGATACAGAACCGGGAGGAGCGGCTGATAACCCCAGAAGGCTGCACTGTCATTGAGCGGGGCCCGGACGGGCTGGAGAGTTGGGCAGAGAGGAACTTCATGAAGTTGCACAAGGGCAAGTGTAGGTCCTGCGGCAGGGGAGGAATAACCCCAGGCACCAGCAGAGGCCGGGGTTGACCTGCTAGAAGGCAGCTCTGTGGAGAAGGACATGGGAGTGCTGGTGGCCGGTGAGCTGCCCATGTGGCCACGAAGGCCGCCGGGATCCTGGGGTGCGTCAGGCGGAGCGTGGCCAGCAAGTGGGGGGAGGTTGTTCTGTCCCTTCACTGTGCCTCGGTGAGGCTGCATCTGGAGGGCTGTGCCCAGTGCCGGGCTCCCCAGTTCAAGAGAGACGGGGAACTACTGGGGAGGGTGCAGCAGAGGGCTGCCTGGAGGATTAGGGACTGGGGCATCTCCCTGATGAGGAAAGGCCCAGAGAGCTGGGGCTGTTTAGCCTGGAGAAGAGAAGACTGGGAGGGGACCTTGCCAATGCCTGCAGGTATCTTAAGGGCGAGTGTCAGGAGGATGGGGCCAGGCTCCGTTCAGCGGTGCCCAGCGACAGGACAAGGGGCAACGGGCACAAACCGCAACACTGGGCGTTTCTTCTGAATACGAGGAAAAACTCGCTCGCTTTGAGGGTGACTGAGCACTGGAAGAGGCTGCCCAGGGCTGTTGTGGAGTTTTCTTCTCTGGAGACGTTCAGAACCCGCCTGGATGCCGTTCTGTGCCTTCATAGTTCTAAATGAAGGTAGTTAGGACCTGAATTTTATTTGGAAAAAAAAGAAGTCTTAAAGTTATTTGATAGATCAGAATGATGATAAAAAGATGCCAGCCTGTTTTTTTCATCTGCAAAGTAGCAGACTGTGTCTTGAATATTTTGAAATTCTGTGCGTTAAGTCAGTGATAGGGGACTTTGTCTCAGAGCCATGAGAGAGCCTTGCACACCTCTTTGTGATTTATCCCATTAATAATGTGAAGAAATAATGACTATAACCGTTTGCTTTGAGATAATAATTTCCTACTACAGCATAAATTCCATGTGTCCAAACAGAGAAGGTGATTTCCCCTGTAAGAAATGCAGTTTTCAATGCCTTTACTGCTTCAGTACATCTTTCTGGTTTGATTAAAGAATTAATTGGCTAAAGGAAGGATGCAGAAAGACAGATTTTAACTTCAGTATTAAAATCTCCCTTGGTTGCAGTGTCAAGTGCCTTTAGGAGCATTAGTCGTAAAATGGCTGTAATTGTAAAATAAACACAGGATTTTAAAACTTCTCTTTGAAATTGTCAGATGAGTATCCAGGTAAAGTTTTAAGAGCAAGAATCAAATTTTCATTTGGTTCATGCAGAATATTAAAGAAATCAATTGAATATTTTTTTAATAGAACTGAAGAGAAATTTCTTAAGTTTTGATTGCATAATTTATCCTACAGCATCTCAAAAGCCTACAGATTAAATATACATGTTTTCGTTAATTTTTTTCTGAAACACAGTTCCTTCTTTTATTTTAATTAACAGAAAAAACTTCACCAGATATTTTTGCTGCAGCTCTGTGGAGCAGTATAGTGCAGCACAATGTATCTGAACAATTTATTTTCTGTAATTCTGTGTACTAGCCTGTATTTGCTATGGAGGTAAGTAAGATCAAGAATGTAAGAAAGTATTTTTCTATTTTAAGGTGTCTTGGGTTGCCCACGGACTTGCCTTCATGCTATTTTGAACATACTGGAGAAGGGTACCGAAACAAGGAATGGACCTACAGCAGTTCAGGAATCTCCTCATCTTGCAGAACTCTGTTACCAGGTATTCAATGTATTTTCTGTTGGCATAGTATGCTCTAAGTAAAATTAGCTACTTCTTGGTTGGTGAATACCGATGATTGATGATTTCAATAATAATTTCATTTTTAACGTGCATTTGTCAGGTTTTTATATACATGGAACTCTTTCTATTCTACCTTCTTCTGAGTGAAAAAGTATTTTCTTGTAGCAACACAGAATATAAAGAGTCTGTACTCATGTCAGAACTTGGAATAGGGATATATTTATAAAACTAATGTTCTAAATATTTTCGGTGAATCTTTGAATCTGTTGTGATCATATGCCTTTTTTTGAAAAAAAAATTAAAACTGCCATTTGCCAGCATGTAAGTTAAAAAATAATCACAAATAAGCCAATAAAATTATCTTCTTTATTCTGTGGCAGTGAAAATGTAGGTATGTATGTCTGAAGGGGTGAGATGAGGAAGACCGGTGAATCAGATGTATGTGCAAGGTAGCTGATGTTTGGCCTTAAATCATATAGTCATATGGTTACATATCTGTATCATGTTGAAAATCTGTGGAATCTAGGAAATATTTTAAACATTATTAAAAGTGAAAGAAGCCATACTGTTGAAGGAGGGTGTGTGTGTGTGGAAATAAATCACATTTCTGGTCTTGGTGAACCTGGAGTCTGAAACAGACACTAATTTTTAAGTGAGCTGAACACACAGAAAGGCTTATATAGTATCAAATTGTGGGCAAATAGCTGTTGCAATCATCCACCTGCTGATGGTCCTTTAATGTCATAATTCAACATTTGTTATAAATAACATGTTCAGCATTGGCATAAGCTGATGGAAAACTTGCTGTAAATAGAGGTAATTCGAAATGTACTTACTGTAAATAGAGGTGAAACAGTGTTATGCGTCTTTTGGTTTGGCCATTGTTTGTTTTTAAAATAAATTCCATAAGTAGGTATCTGCTGTTTTTTATTATCAGGTGATCTATCAGTTGTGTGCATGCTCTGACACATCAGGTCCAACTATGAGGTATCTGAGGACCAGTCAGGATTTCTTGTTCACTCAGCTGCAGTATTTGCCGTTTTCTATCAAAGGTAATTTTTATGCTAAGATAAGATTGTGCGTGCTTAAAATTCAAGCAATTCATGCATCTTTTGACTCCCTAGGAATCACAGAAGCAGCATAGGTAACATTATTAAACTGAATTACTGCTTCTGCTAACCTTTTAATTCTGCAAAGGTTGAACTCTCCTATTTAGGAAGTTCAAATTTTTAGTGCTGAACTTTTGTAAAAGAGTGTTAGTTTTGGAAAGGATCAAGTCTCCAGAAGCAAATCCTAATCTATTTCAATAATCACTGTAGTTTTGTTCGACTCTGCTAAAGAAAAAAAATTATATTTTTAGAAAGTGAGAATGCTAAGAAGAACTGAGGGAATAGAAGTCTGTTACAGAAGTTGTAACCACTTCTATCTTCCCTTCCTTTGAATAAAGTACTGATGGCATTAATTGGAAGTTAATAGATGTTTAATGTTTCAGCCCAACATTTCTCAGCTGTCTTACACTGAATAAATGTACTTATTCACTTTATCAGATGCTTGACCACTAGTCCTTTGTTAAATGATAAGTAAACTTGGCATTTGAATACATGTATCCAGCATGGGTAAAGCACTTTAGATGACTATATAAGCTAAGAATCTAAACTAGATGAATATAGAATATGAAGATTCTTGGAGACCCATGTTCAAACTTACCAACTTTAATTAAAGTTATTGTTAATTTTGGGTAAATGTGTGATTAGTTTCACTGAAATTCGAAGTCATCCTATTTGCTTATGAAGCACTGCATTCTCCGCAATGACTGTTAGAACCAGTTGTATACAGAGTTTTTTGTGTATGTGTATACTCTTAATTTAATGTATGTGTATGATTTTTTTTCACAATAGCCACATGTTCCATTTAATGGCTTTTGTCAGATCTCTCAGTCCTTTTGTAAACAAATGGTGAGCAGATAATAAGTAATGACATCCTCTAAAAGTTTTCTCAAGTGAAAAATGCTTTCCTTGAAGTAGGTAATACTATTTGTGTTCAATTTTATAATTGTTTCCTTATCCCCACCCAGAACATGAGATTTCAATGCTGAACCAAATGTCTTGGCTGATGAAAACTGCAGCTATAGAAATGAGAGTGACATCGCTGAACCGCCAGCGCTCACACACACAGAGACTGCTGCATCTGCTGCTTGATGACATGCCTGTGAAACCATACTTGGGTAAGAGGAATTTACTGTGAGAGTAAGCAAGCTGGAATAAATGAAAGTATGAGAGACTTTATTTGAATTCTTCCCTCTGTAAGACAGTTCATTTGTTGTATTGGGTCTGGAGTTGCCACTGGAGAGATAAGAGGAAAGGTGATGGTGGTTGTAGACTCCAAAGTTAAGTAAGTCAGGGCATCTTCTTGTTGTTGCTGATTTGTCTGTGTTTCATTTTTTAAGCATCTTCATGTATACACTGATATAAAAAATAAACATTGTTTATGGGGTAAGAGAGGGGAATATAAAAAGAATAATTAAAATTATAAAGTTATTTATTTTGGGATGCTATCTATAGTTGTTACTGTGTAGAGAAGGTGGAGGGTCTTCATTGGTAAATAGTTCTAGACAGAGTTTTCTCAGTCTTAACTTCTGTCTGTGTCACACATTTTCAACTCTCTCTCACAGAAGATAGTTAGCTACAGGTTCATTTGGCTTTTGACATAATATCACAAAAATGGTATTTCATCCCACTGTGATGTAAAACGCAGTGTTAAATAAAAAGGCAAGATTACAGAGTTTTATAACAGAGTAGAAGTGAATCAAGAGAAATGGAAACAGATGGCAATAAAACTCTTTACATGAAGAAAATAAACAGAATAACTGAAAGATACCATAATGGGCTGCAGCAGTATGGTGTTTTCGCTCACTTTTATAGGTTTGAACACTGTCTTTTCATACTTGTGGAGATGTGAGTATGGGAAACCATGTCCAAATACCCTACTCATTTTACAGTGTTCATCCAGCTATGTTATGCATACTGGAGGGCGGGGTGTCTTTTTAGGCATTTCTAGTACTGTCTAATCTGTATTTGATAATTGGCTAGTTTCTGTGAGATAAGTATTGTTTACATTTTATTAACAGTCAAGGCTATATTTATTTGTATTAGAAGACTTTGATGTGAAAGGTTTGTCAGTGTGTGTTGTCTCTGTCTTTTTCAGTATTAATAAAGTATGTGGTATTTTTCACTTAGGCTTCTTTTTCTTTTTTTTGGTTTATTTATTATGCTTCATTACATTCAGCTGATGGTGAGGGAGGATTGGAAGATGAAAGTCGATCAGTCAGTGGGTTTCTCCACTTTGACACTGCTTGCAAAGGTAAGCATTATATTATGGCTGTTGATTATTTCTCAGTAATGTTTTTCTCATCCTGAATGGGGGGAGGGCCACCTCTAGAAAGGACATTTTGAAAAAGAAAATATAGCCTTTATAAACAGCAGCAGTACATGGAACAATTTTGTTTGGGGGGGGGGATGTTGACATAGATGGTTGGAGTGAGTGGAAAATACTGAACTGGAAAGGAAGTGAGAAGAGTCTGTTTAAGTATCTGTGGAAGGGCAGAATGGGGGGTGGCAGTCTATAGATTTACTGCTAAGAGTAGAAAGAGTTGCTAAGGCTGAACATGTATTTTCATGGCAAAGAATATAAAATCCAAGTAAGTAACTTCAGATTCCTTAAAATGTTTCTAAGTTTCAACAAAAGACTGCATGGTTCTCATTGAAAATCAGCCTGCTTTGATTGAGAAGAAAAAATTAGAATCTTGTATTTGTAAATATTGGATTACATTCATATGTAACAGGAGAACAATAGAGTGTAACACAAGTTAAGAATTTTAAGGCTCTAGAAAATCTTTTTAAGCCCCTTATATAGATTGATAGCAGTTTCTGAGGATTCAGTGTTTTCTTTTGAAACGTCACACATTTAAGATTTGGATTGACAAAGGTAAATTAGGCTCCTATTGTCAGGGTGATTTTTGTTTTCCCCTTGATATTTCTGAATACAGTTTGAATTGATTTACATTTCCAGTACGCAGGAAGATCTTAAGTATCCTGGATTCAATTGACTTCAGTCAGGACATTCCAGAGCCTTTACAACTGGATTTTTTTGACCGGGTTCAGATTGAGCAAGTCATTGCTAACTGTGAACACAAGAACGCACGTGGACAAGTGGTTTGCAACGTCAAGGTATGCAGTGTTCTATATTATCAAGTTGCATGTGGTATTTTATAGCTTAGTAATAATAATAATAATAATGACCAGTGTATTAATGATACCTTGAAACTTGCTTTCACATAAAAAGTATAGCTGTTTCAGGTATGTGCATGATTTCTGCAGGTATTTTTTTTCTGTATTGCACACACTGATTTCTCATTTGCAGTAGATCATTTAAGACACTCCCAGTAAATATTTTCTATCTTAATGTTTTCCCCATCTTGGACACACAAGTGATACTGCAGATATGATATCTACCTTATGTATTTAATTGATCTCCAGTACGCAACTATGTAGTACTATATATGTGTACACAAGTATGTACGTTGTGTACTGCAGTAGTTCTTAGAGGCTTTAAGATAGTGTCACATTGTGATGAGTACTTCACAAGTGTATGATAAATAGTCCTGAAAAACTTGTGGTCTGATAGACAAGGGACAGAGCAGGAGTGGAATGTAACATAAAGGTGATCTTAATGGTGATAGGAGTGCAGCTATTCCATTTTAGGAACCAGCTGTTCTGTACTGTAAAATGTATTTTAGGCTTGAGAGGAAACAAACCCTTCCTTCTGTGCAAGAGGACTGTAGTGGAGATTGAAGAGGAAAGGGAGAGTGATGTTGTTAGAAGAGCTCATGAAAGGACAGAACAACTTAGGACTAGAAGGAAATGAGTGAGTGCAAAAAGAAGTGCAGTGATCGGGGAGAGAGACCAGACAGGTAAAAATACTGCCATTAGAGAATGAAGTATGGGAGAAACCCAAAAATGAGTAAAACTTACTTGAAACTTGGTCCTTCAGTTGCATCTGTCATTATGTAGCCATGCCCAAATATTTTTAGGAGGGACAAATGTATCTTCCTTATCATTAAAGTTTCTTTTTTGATTTTTTAATTTCAGTACCTTCATAGAGTTCTGGTTGCAGAAGTCAATGCCCTTCAAGGAATGGCAGCAATAGGCCAGAGACCTTTACTTATGGAGGTAAGTACAGAAAAAGTAAACCACCGTTTGTGGTTGCTTTTGGTGGATTTCATATACTGTCAGGCAGTAAGCTTTATTATGAAAGCTTGTGGATTTGTGTCTTAGTGTTGAGTTAGTAATTCCTGAAGGAAAAAAACCCAACAAAACCAAGACAGTAAAATTTGATAATTGCTGTCCTCTAAACAGCAGACCTGAAATCTGTTTTCTTTTTTCTTGAACCTTTTCCCTCCCTATTACTGATAACAATTGCACCCACTCCACACTACAGAAAGCAGTAAGTACTGACGTCAAGTACAGTGTGCAGCAGCCAAATTTATCTTACCTTTCTCTCACAGGGGTTGCCAATTTATTTCTCCTTTCTTCTACACAGCTGTAGTTTCAGTGAACATGGAGCTTAATTATTTATGGAGGTTTCTGCCATCTTTTAAATATAGTTGAAATTGGCTAAATGGATTTGAAATTTGAAGGATGAAGAAGAAATGACAAACTAAAATGGGAAGAAAATGCACAAATAAACTTTTCATAGTTGTTTTTGTTTTGATTTTAAAGAGTATGTTAGAAAAGAATTTACTTGGTTAATTTTTTTTTTTAGTTTTATTACAAACTTGAGATATTCGTGATGGAAAGGCTTTGTGGAAAGCAGCTCAGAAATGGATTGTCCTGTCTTGTTAAGATGATTAATAGCAGCTTGTTTCTGATAAGCTGAAGACTTCCCACCCCGCCCCCAGACTATTACTAATAGATAAAATTGTCATTTTGAAATCTTTTTCATTAACTTCTTTTAGTATATTATAACTCAAATTTTTTGTTGTGGGTGTTCAGGAGATCAACACTATCCTGCAGTATGTCGTGGAGCGGAACAAGCTGCTGCAGTGCCTCCATGCTAAGAAGCATGCTTTAGAGTCGTGGAGACAATTGGTGGAAATAATACTCACTGCCTGCCCCCAGGATCTCATACAGGCTGAGGACAGACAACTGATTATCCGTGATCTATTGCAGGATGTGCATGACAAGGTAACTCTACACTGGTAACCAACCCTATCAAACTTTGTTGTTATATATTTTTATGTGAAAGAGAAACTACTTTTCAAGTAGCATTCTTGATTGTAATAATAATAAAAAAAATGTCTGTCTTTAGTATTCTTTTTTCCAATTGCTAATATGCTGAAGTCAGATGCACTGTGGACAGAGGGGATACTCTATACTTGCATAGCTACTGTTGAGCTATAAACCATATATTGAGAAATTTCAAAGACATCTCGGTATAATTCAGTATGATGGTAGTCTGGAAAGGGTATGTGAAAAGGAAATAGCCCATTTTGATGAGGAACACAGAAGAACTCACTGAAAGGATGCAGGCAAACAGTATTGCAGTTGCTAATTTATTGTCTTTTAGATGACTCACTGCAAATCCTACTGCTGCCTCTTTTGAAAAATGAAAGAGTTGAATGAAGCTTCATCATAGATAAATTGAAGATTTTACAATTGGAAGGTCATTTAGAAATGTGAGAGTTTGCTTTCTCTTAAAATATTTAATGTCTAGGTATTTTACTGCTGAGTTATAGTAATAATTTTTGAGACAGACTGGACAGTTACTACTGACTCAGCCATACTTAAAGACAAAAATTAATGAACGACCTTTATATCGTTTAGGGTATTGGACTTTTTTTTTGCTTTATTGTGAGAGTTAGGCTGTTTGTAGTTCTCCTGATTATACAAGTTGTGTTTTGAGAAATATTATGAAAATATGGTATTTTTCAAGCAAAAAGTAACCTTTTGGGGTTTTGTTATTTCCATTATTTTTTTTCTGTAGGAGTTACCTAAAACCTATTTTTAGTAGAGTGCTGGTTTTGTTTTTTATGTGAACAAAGCTGAAGAAAAAGGGAGACAAGGGAGGGGGCCTTTAGTAGCCAAAGGAATTTCTTTTTTTCCTAGAATCTTTACAGAGAAAAAAATTCAGACTGTGATTTTTTGTAACACTTCAGTGAAGATTTTTGTTAATGTGAGAAAAAAAAAAAGTTATTTTCTTTTGAAAATAATTGGACTACTATATTGAATGACTGTATTGCTTGAAAGGAAAGCTCCTTGAGTGTCAGTGATAAGGATAACAGGTTTACCTTTTAAATGATGAGGTGAACTAAAGAGTATGTGCTAACTTCTTGTTAGTGTTTCTGCACATTGTCTTAAATGCTGCTTTGATGCTCACCCCTTTGAGTTTTTAAAATTGTATCTTCATGTTTTTAATGGTCATAGTTTTCTTAAATAGCTGTAAAGCCAAGAGAATGTCAGTTGTTCCTTCCCTAACTTAGGTTTAGATATTTTACTAATAAGCAATTCATATCAGCACATTTCTTCCCTTTTCCCCATCCAGATTTAATTATCATCCTGCCTGCGATTTGTGTAAATAAAAACTAGAAGGCTAATATTCTTCTCAATTAAAATGTTTTCAACTCATGTTTCTGTACAAATTTCTGACACTACTGATTTTGATGTGTTTTAAATGGTGTCATGTTAATGAAATCCTTATGCATACATAAATTAAATAGTTGTGAGAGGCTAAATTAATTGCTTTAATGGCTCATGAAATCAGACAAGTTTTCTACCTTTTTTTTCTTTTTTTTTTATTGCTTCGTTCTGTGTTAAGATCCTTGATGATGATGCAGCTCAGGAGTTGATGCCAGTGGTGGCAGGGGCTGTGTTCACCCTGACTGCCCACCTGAGCCAGTCCGTGAAAACAGAGCAGAAACAACCACTTGCGCTTCCTATGACGGGACAGTCCCAATATGTCTTGATGCTGGATGGTTCTTTTACCTCATCACCTGGCTCTGAGAACATATCCACGGGTTTTGCTTCTATTGGTGACTCCTCCCTCCACATCATCTTAAAAAAGCTGCTGGATTTCATTTTGAAAACAGGTGTGTTGTCCTTTGCAGTGCATGTGTGGGAATTCCAACCACCAAGAGTAAAAAGATGGTCTGAGCTGCTTCTTGTTAGTGCAATGAAGATTTTTATTTTACAGTCTTGTTGAGCTTACATGATTAATATACATTGAAGTCATGTTACTAACAAGAATAAAGTCATACTGTTTCTTTTAGCTGAACAACAAGCAGCAGAGAGACATGTAAATGACTGTGAAGGGAATTCCATATTGCCACTTTTTGGGAGGAGCATAAACTTGCTGAATTTACTAATAAATACACTTTTATGCAAACAGTAGAACTCTGACTTAAGAAATCTAGTTGTTTCATTTATTTCTTCCAGGACTGCCATAGGAGGGTTAAATTAAGTGCCAGTGGAAGATGGCATTACAGAATTCACATCTGTTTGGTTTTAAATGTGAATGTTTCTTGTTAACAGGTGGCGGCTTCCAGAGAGTGAGGACGCACCTTTATGGATCATTGCTTTATTATTTACAGATTGCCCAGAGACCAGATGAACCAGACACTTTAGAAGCAGGTATTGTCCAACTGTATCATGGAGAAGAGCAAAATAACCCCTGTTATTAAACCCTGAGTGGTACAGTTTCTGCATGCTGAATTGTCTTCTGGAAATAGAATTGTGTAGATAGAAAACATCTTACTCTAAGAGCCTCTGAAATCAGCTATTTATGCTAAAAGATGCAAATCATCCTCTGTCCTGACCTGCCTAGCTACATAGGCATTCAAAATGTATTGTTCTGGATGAGGACATCAAATTTCTGACCTCCAGCACTAAAGAAGATATTTCATTTGTGTCCATTTTAAAGCTATGCATCATAGCTACAAAATTGTCAAAGGACTGGAGATTACTTGTAACTAACTGTTCCCAGGTAGGTCCGACTGTAGAAATATTGCCCTCTCATCTCTATGATTGTTCATACCACAGTGATCCTGTTTAAAAGAACTACCATAATAAACCCAAAGATTATTTCATATTTTTGTGTTCCTTTAGCTGAAGACTACGAAGGGGAAAACAAACAAACAAACAAACAAAAAAGTATCACTCCCACCCCCAAAAAAATAAGCAAAAAAAATAAGCCAGCCAGAGTTGCTGCTTAACCAAGAGAGCTTATGGTAAATACCACATTCTCTCTGATAATGGCTTAAATACCTGATTCATCAGTGTTTCTAATAATTATTTAATCTTAGAGCTTGGATAAGGATTGAAAAAGAAACTTGAGGCTAGTAACTGTGCATGCAGGCCCCTACTGCTATGTGTCAGCATTTTGAGCTACAGTAGTAAAAAACATACCTATGAATTTGTTAGAACCCCTTTGTAGTTTATAATTATCTGGCTTTGGATTCAGCCCTTTCCCACTTAAGTCACCTTTTTTACTTCCCTCAAACTGAATGTTTTGGTCCCAGTGAAAGTTCTTAGGCCTAATAGATCTTCTATGTTACATGTACTGAATCTTAGAATTATTCTAAGCATACTGTTTACAAGGGCGGTGTATGTATACAGGCACATACCTTTTTTGTTCTGGCTGGTTTGTGTGTGATACTCAGGAAAGAATGGATTTGTAGGAAAACATTTGTGCTTCAACTGAAAACCTCAGTCCATTGTTTGGGGCATTTCAGTTGCAAGGAAGAGAGAATGCCCTGAAGGATGTAGCCTTGGCTGTACTGTTGATAAGCTAAATGCTAAGCTGCCCATCTTTGCATTTTTCATTTTGTGTTTTATTTGCATTTTTACAGCTCAAAAAACAATGTGGGAACGTCTGACAGCTCCTGAAGATGTGTTTAGTAAACTGCAACGGGAAAACATGGCAACTATTGAGACTTATGGGGCAGCTCTCATGGAGGTGGTCTGTCGTGATGCTTGTGATGGTCATGAGATAGGCCGGGTAAATAAATCTACTCCTTTGCAATCACTGTTGTTTTAAAGAGCATTTCAGTGCTGTGCAGAGAGGGGAAATTTCATGAGGTAGACCTAGAACATTTTTGTAGATACTTAATCTCTTTCATGTTTTTGTCCTCCCCCTCATCCTTCAAGCTGTTGAAAGCAGGGGCATACATGCATATTATTTTTTTCTCAAAAAAGTTTTGTGTCCTATTGTTTAAAATTAAAGTTAGCTAGCACTGCTGCAAAAAATTGTAGGTGTGAACTACTGTGGCATTTATTTATTCGTATTTTTAAATCATAGTCTTATTGGTTTATTTTCTTACTCTGAGGCGGTTTGGTGACCAGGAAGAAATAACTTCTGGAAATAACTTCAGTAGACAGGAATCTAGTCAGAATGCAAACTAGTTTGAAATAGTAATAGTGTTTGTAGTAATACTTCATGAAAATATTTTAGCATAGTTATTGGTCAACAATATCAGTAGTATTTTGTTAAAGAATAATAAAGATAATTGGCTCATACTATACTAAAGAGTCAGGAAATCTTAAAGGACTTCATATAAAGAATTGCAATTGTAGTGCAGAAATGCATTCTGCTTTTAAGCTAAGCAGTTGCTTCGAACAACTTCTTTTCATATTTCTATGTATTTGTTAAAAATCTCATTGATCTCATAGATTTAATATTTTTTTCTTCCCCCATCCCAGATGCTGGCATTGGCTTTGCTTGATCGTATCATTTCAGTAGACAAGCAGCAGCAGTGGCTGTTGTATCTGTCCAATAGTGGTTACCTGAAAGTGCTTGTGGATAGCCTAGCAGATGATGATCTGACTCTTCAGAGCTTGCTCACACCTCAGCCCCCTTTACTTAAAGCGCTGTACACCTATGAGTCCAAAATGGTAATAGCACTTCAGAAATGATTTTGTGGCATGGTGGTGGGATTTTTTTTATTAAATAAAAGTTGTTTGAATAGACTTCACATTGATTGTACTCAGAGATATTTTACTAAAATAACAGTACTTGAAATTATGCTAAAATCAAGAGAAAATAATAGTTGTAAGTTTCATCATGAATCCCCAATACTTACCCTTCTCTGCTCTTCTCTAGGCATTCCTCACTAGAGTAGCTAAAAGTCAGCAAGGGGCATTGGAGCTGTTGCGGTCTGGAGTGATTGTGAGGCTGGCACAGTGTCAAGTATATGACATGCGACCTGAAACAGACCATCAGGGGTAAGTGTTGGTTCCCTAGATGATTTTGAAATTGTAAGGTAGTCTTGGAAGCATATGGTATCTTCTTACAGCCACAAGTCTTGAGTAAATAATTTGTGGGTTTATTCTGTGTGTGTGTGTGTGTGTGTATGTTTCTTTAACCTCTCAGTTCAGTTTAAAACTACCTTCTATTGAGAGAAAATTTCAAATAAGTGGGTGTGAAGTTGTACTTCTATGCCCAGTTACTTTAGACTATATGAAAATTTCTTTGTTTGATACTTTAGATAGGAACGGTCTATGGAGGATGATGATGATGATGACGATGATTATTATTATTATTATTATTAAATAATTTAGACTATAACGTTTGAAAACCAGCCTACACTTTAAACTTATTTTTGGGGGCTTTGCAGTTGGTGAACAAAAAGTGTGGAGTTCATCCTCCCCCATAAGGCAGTAATGAGAGAGCAGTGAAGCAAATGTTTCAGAAATACTTTATGATGTGGTTAAAAAAAAAAAGTCAGTTATATATTGCTTGACAAGTTTCCTGATGTGTTGCCATGTTATTAGTCATTGTGAGGTGACTGAGAGATCTCAGAGAAGGAAATTGCATATTAGGGGAAATCACCCTAGCTGATTTCAAACCTTGATCCTTGCTTTAAATTTACAGTTCTTGGTGACATACTGCAGGTTCAAACACTTTGGAAAAATTTAAGACTTCAACAAGTACTGTGTTTAAAAGTGCCAAATAGATGTATCATATAATTGTAAGATTATATGAAACCTACAGGGCATTTGTAGAGGATTATATTTATTAGCTGCTTTAGAATTAAGCACACCTCTTCTTAAAATATTTGGGAATATTTAGTTTTATATGTAAGTAAAGGAAACGTCATATTTCTGCAACAAAGTAATCTGATTTAATATGGTATAGTACAAAGAAGTAATTTTCTCTGCTTAGAGAAAATGTCTCACAGCAGCTTTCTAGGTAAATTGCAGCAGGTGTATCATAAATTTGTTGCTTTTCCAATAAAAACTCGGTTCAAGTACAAAGCTATTACTGAAATATGAATGTTTCCATGTTCTTGAGGGTGATTGTGTGTTGAGGCTCTGCCTATATATCTAAAATATTCGGCTTCACTTTTCTTGCACTGTTTTTATCTTTTTATCTTTATCTTTCTTCCTTTTTAAACCTGTTAAGAATCTATGGAATGAGAGATCCACCGGTCTTCATTCCTGCTCCAGTGGAACGTTATCGCCAGATTCTTCTTCCAGCTCTTCAACTGTGCCAAGTGATCCTCACATCCAGCATGGCACAACACCTGCAGGCAGCAGGACAGGCAAGTTCCAAAACATGCTGGAGTAGCACTGCTACTGCTCATTCAAAGAAATTATGTGTCCTTTTGCTCTGAGAGTAAGCTTTTTCTAAAATACTATCCTCACTGGTATGGGAGATCACTTTAAGATTCTCCAGAAGTAAAAGCATTGCTTTTTCCTCTGCTCACGGCTAAATTTTTAGTCGTTCATATTTTCCCTTTTCTTTTTGTGGTACAGGTTTTGCAGTTTCTAATTTCCCATTCGGATACTATCCAGGCAATCCTGAGGTGTCAAGATGTTAGTGTTGGATCTCTCCAGGAGCTGGCTTCCTTGACAGGAATAATCAGCAAGGCAGCTTTGCCTGGTAGGAACTGTAGTTTTGAAGTCTTGTAGCCACATCTGCATGAATCTCGGGCTTGGTTTTCTATAAAGAAATAGTAAGATAAGATATGTAAGGGAATACCTACTACAGTACAGAATTTTCTTGACATGTAGAGCTCTGGGAAAAATAAAGAAATGTCAAATAATTGTTCTTGAAGTAAGTATGGTAGATTTGCAGTGGACACAGTGCCCTTATCCATATGCATTTGACTTCCCGTTTTCTTTTAGCTACCTGACAGTAAGTACTTTTTGTCTTTGAGATGACTTGCACATAGTATTGTTCAAAGTGCATGTGGTATCTTCAAAAAGAATATTCATTCAGCAGATTCTGTGACTAAGGAAATGAAGGCTGACAATTATTTGCATACCTGTATCTTTGTTAATGTCTTACCCATTTTTATTTATTTAAAAAAGGAAGTTTCTGTGGAGAAGCACTGTGGATTAGCATACTGACACTTCTTTTGGGTGACTTATCTTCACAGAGGACTAATAATTACTGTGATGGATATAGTGATTACTTCTGCATGCTAGAAAACTTGCTTACTATTTCAAAATAACTTCTCTATTTTGATTTAATGGCTGGCTTTTCAGGAGAGATGTCTGCCTACAATAGGAAGGAGTTGTAGGTTGAACCCAAACGTTTATTTGCTTACAGTATACTGAGCTTTGCACAACAGCTGCAATTTACAGGCTAACCTCCCTTCCTCCCCCCGCCCCCCCCCCTTTTAATTACTTAGCAGAACAGTAAGCTACATGCTGTCATGCATCTCCTAATAGCTGCATTCCTATTTGAGTGTTTTCCTCCAACAGTGTGCAAAATCTGAGTTGTTACATTTGGCTGAAATTTTTCTAATCAGTGCTTGTATTTTAGTGCATACTGCATAAATCTGGTTTATTTAAAAAACATGAAAACAAACCCCAGTTAATTTAATGGCTGCATCTCTTACCAGGAGTGCTAAGTGAGCTGGACATGGATGTTAATGAAGGGACGCAGATGGAGCTACAAGGACATATAGGCCGATTTCAGGTAGTGAAGTTGTATATTTAACACTGGTCCTTTTAGATTTGTTGTTAGATGGGCTTCCTCTTGGCTTTTTACTCTGACTAGTAGCAGTTATGAAAGGGATGTTTTCCACCATTAAGAAGAATATGTGGTAGTTTGTTTTTTGGGGGGGAGATGGAGGCGGTTTGTGTGTGAGTGCGGTGGTTTATGTGGCATGTGGTTTTGGTGGTTTGTTTCTTTTGGGTTGGGTTTTTTTTGTTTGTGTCACGTGCCCCTCTCCCCCAGCTAAAAAGATAACGTTTGGTAACATCAGGGTTGCATCAGGGACTTTGTGTCCCTCCCTAGCTTAGGATTTACCTTATGTGGAGAAGAAGAATTTGAGGTCAGCAGCAAAGCAGGTCAAGTAATGCAGAAATACTCTGTTACCACTTTTGCCACAAGCATGTCTCCAGCTCAACAACTGGAGTATCAGACATGCTAGTGTTTTATTTATTTCCTCCTTGTTTAAAAATAACCCTGACTTAGAAATCAGAATGAAAGCCAAGATAAACTAAGTCTTGCTCAACAGCTATCACTGCAGACCTCTTTACAGCTCAGCATCCAGCATCCATCAATGTTCCTGAAGCTTTGTGGTCCATGTGAACAAGGACTTTCATAAGGAAATATTTCATTGAAAACTACCTGTAGAAGGGGCTGCCCTATCAAATATTTCTGGTTGCAAGAGGAGTGTTCTCTGTACACTTTGACAGAACTGTAAGGCTCACCAGCCCGGCAAAGTACCAAGCTGTAAATGAATGCTGTAATGCTGGGATACTTGGTATTCTGCTGCATCATGCCAGCAAGAAATTCCCATGGGAAAGCAGAAAGGTTGTTTTGTGTTGTTTTTGTTATAAGGTGTTTTAATTAGGTAGTTGGAAAACTGACCTGTTCTGACCAAAACTGTGTGAATCAGTCAGCTTTTTCTGTAATTTTTCTCTCTAGTTTGTCCTGTTATTTTCATCCAGTAATAAAAGGATTTAAGTGGTCTACTCTTCCCCAAAAGTAATTACAAAAAGATCTTTAATCTTTGATAAGTCTTTTTGCCTTTCCACACAAAATTGACTTACAGTCTGAGGCACTTTGGTGATCTTAACAGCCACATGTAAACTAAAACCACATTTATTGATTGTTACTTCTGTTTATAAAACTATTGAATTGGTTTTCGCACTCTACTTTTATGGAGGTTATTATCTTCATATCCAGATTTTGTTTGTTTGTCTACATAGGTAAAGTTGGTTTAAGTGGGAAAGGGTAAACCTAAACTGTCATTGATGCTAATGAGTATAATAGTCTGGAAGAGACGTGAGATAAAGTTATGCACTTTTGAATTGCATTCATTTCTCAAGGAACTGTTTTAGGGTGCCATTAGTTTTTATATCTGGGTTAAAATATTTTGTGTTTTACAACTTCTAGCACTTTGTAAAAGAAATTTATTTGCATTGCTGTCTTGCTGTTGTGTTTTAAGGGATAGGTATCACTTAAGTGAAAAGAATTGTGCATTTCATTTGTCGAGATACTAATTAAAATGTTCATTTCTTACGGCAGCGCCAGTGCTTAGGACTTCTGAGTCGGTTTGGTGGTTCAGACAGACTACGTCAGTTTAAACTGCAAGATGATAATGCAGAGGGAGACAGAGTGAACAGAAGGGATGAAATAGAGTTGGCCATGCAACAGGTAAGGACACAAGAAGCTGCTAGAACCTTCAGTCTCAAGTTGTGACATTCTTCCTGCTGCACAGATTTGTTTAGCTTTGTTGTACTTCCATATGCTAGCAGTAACACTCTACACTGTTTTTAGTTTGGTATAGGATCCCACGTTTTATTTCTATTTAAAGTAAACCTTGAAAATGTGGTTACTTAAATTTGCATTAGCAACCATTATTATTTTGGGGAAAAAATGCCATGAACTTCAAAACCTTAAATTGATCAGCAATTTTCAAAAGGAAGGGGGGACTTAAAATTGACCAGAAATTTTAACTAGCAGGTTTGGGAAAGAGGCAAGGTTGCAAGTCCTAGACCTGAAATAGAAAAGAGGCTATACCTGATCAGAAAAGAGAATCATCACATTCTGGTGAAGAGAGAGGGAGCAAAACATGTTGTTTATTGACATTTATCTATTTAAAATTTAATGCTCCAAAGCCTGTAGGTATTGTAACTGACATGTTTTCATTTTTTTTTTGGCAGATCTGTGCAAACGTGATGGAATACTGTGAGTCACTTATGTTGCAAAGCGCCCCCAGTTTTCAGCACGCTGTTTGTCTGTTTACTCCTAGCCTGTCAGAATCAACCAACCGAGATGGGCCTCGTCAGGGTGAGACTTTTGGCTTGCTATTTCATGAGACTGAATGATGTGACATTTGGGCTAGGAGGAAATAATGAACCAGAGGCTGTAGTTTCACATACACTTTAAGTCACTTTGTGCCAGTACTGTAGCTGCCCATTTTCTAATTCTAGCACACATGCTTGCACAGCCTTGAACTGAGCCAAATCAGGAAACTAATCTGAGTTAAAACAAATGTGACCAAAAAATCTTTTTTAATTCACTTCCCATGGCAGCCTCAGAATCGCAAACATCAGAAATAAATGTGTAGGTAAATAAGGAGCACAAGACAGGGGAAAGTGAGGATATTTTTTTTTTTCCATAGAACCTCATTTATGGCATGCAAGACTTGTTTAGATGCTGACTGGAACTCTTCATTATGCCACATGGAAAGAGTTCAGTGTGCTATTATGCAGCTAAGCATTTGAAATATTTAAATAGTAAGTCTTCTGGTCTAGTTACATTTCGTGTGTACTGTACTATGCTGACTACCTTCTAGTACGGCAGTCACAGAACTTTTGCCTAGACTTTCACTTGCATTACTTCTGACACAGAAGCATAAAATGCGCGCTTGCCAGCTCTTTCACGTCTTTCACTACTTTATTGACAGAGAGCATACCTTATTGATTTCCTGTTCTTTTTTTTGTTTTGTTTTTAAAATTTGTTATAACTTTTCGTCACCTTTTCTAGATACACAGGCACCGGTGGTCCCATACTGGCATTTGCCTGGCTTGGGCATTATCATATACCTGCTGAAACAGAGCACTAGTGATTTCTTCAGCTATTATGATAGCCATCGTCAGAGTGTTAACAAACTGCAGAATGTGGAACAGCTCCCACCAGATGAAATAAAAGAGGTAATAGTTCTTCTGACTGTATTGCTTGTAACTTAGACATAGCTGTAACAGAGACTCCAAAGCATCTTAGATGAGTAAATAGTTCCAGTTCTTGTGCATATTCCTCTCTACTGTTGATGGAGGGGTCCATAAAATGAGTGACCTAAAACTTTATGGAAGATACTGGGATTAACTTTGTAAAAGTTGTGATTTTCATTACGGTTGCTTGGGGATACATTTTATTTCTCTGTTTTTTGGTCAGCAAGGTTATGCAAATTCAAAATAGAGAGCGCAGTTTTGAAGAAATAGCAGCTGAGAAGGAAGTTCTAGATATTGATAAGTAATTTTATTTGCTTATTTCTTTTGATGTTCTGTGACTTGCTACAGTCTTATTCTTTTTCCTCTTCTTATCACAGCTGTGTCAGTCAGTTATGCCAGCTGGGGTTGACAAAATCTCCACTTCCCAAAAATACGTTTTGGCAAGGCGACGCCTGGTGAAGCTAATAAACAACCGAGCCAAGCTGCTTTCTCTCTGTTCTTGTATCCTTCTAAAATTAAAATGAGTCCCAAGGTGATGCTCCAGAAAAGCAGAATATTAGGAACAGGTTCTCTTTACCTAGATTTCTGACCATTTCAAACAACGCTTTTTGCAAAAAGGATATTTGAAGAACTGAGAATTAAATTATTAGAGGGTATTGTTCTGCTATTGTCAGAATGTTAGCATTTTCAAGTTGGTAATTCTCATCATGGAGACTCTGCTATGACTTTCTACATAATAATGGAGGAGTTATTACTACAGCCCAACTCTTCAGTATCCAGACCCGCTAAACATTTGTATATGTACAAGTGTGGTGGAAGAAATATCTTGAAAAATAATTTTGAGGTGCCTATCAGAGCAACTGGGTTTTCCAGTCTTACAGTGAACCTTGCATAAACCTTGTGTTATAAACACCAGTAATTCCATGGAAATAACTAGTCACGCATAAAATAGTCTGCAGCAGATGAAAATTTCCTCTGAAACCTACTTTGGGAAAGATGTGCTCTTGCAGACCTACCTGTTGTAACTTAAGATGTTACTGCTATCCCCAGCTTTATAACCTCTGCTTTAATCCACTGTCTCTGCAACTGAGCTGTCATTACAAATCCCATGAGCATTCATACTCTGCTCTGGTGCAGAGTGCTGGTTTAAAGCTCCTTCAGGGTGAGTAGCAGTCATTCAGGTAACCTAGCCAGCACTGCACTGAAGCAGGTAAGGAGAGTCCAAGCGATCCATTACCAGGCCATAGCAGTGGGGGTGAGGAGCTTCTGCCTGAGGTGACAGACAGGTGAGCTAACATCTTCAGCCATTTCAAAGTATGTAAATGTGCTCATACAGTAAACGTACAATCTAAAGATAACCAAGTGAGATTCCTTCACTTAGACGTGTCTACAGATACTATAGAAACATGCCTCTTCATTCTTTGGCGCCATCTGGAACACTATCTACTGCACTGCACACCCACTGACTCCCAAGACCCTCTGTTGTCCTCCAGGATGTCATTTAAAAAAGGAAGGCTGCGAGGTAAAATTTCTCAGACATCAAAGTGCCTTTGAATGATGGTTAACTTTAAAACTGATTTGCTACTATTAACTTTTTTGCCATTTATATTAAATAAAAGAGATTTTGTTTTGGATTTGGCATACCTTTGGATTTTCTGCTGGAGAATTGGCAATACAAATATTGTTGAATCATAGACATAACCTCCAAAGGAAAGTAAAATTAATTAAAAATTGGGAATGGAAGGAAATCAAAGAGGGAGAAGTGATCTGGGGAGGAGCTTTTTGCTTAAAGTGCCATGTTGTGTGATCAGAATTATTTATGGCTCTTAAGGTATTTTCTCTAAATCATTTATGTCAAAAAACCAGTGTTATTTCTAATGCAGAAATTTACTGACCAGTTTGGAACACTGCATTTTAAACTCATTGTATAACTTGATGTGGAAAAGATAGTGTGGAACATCCAACATAATTTTAACTATCATTTTCTATCACTAGATTCCTTTGCTTCGGAGCCTAACTTGGATTTCAGTAGTGGACTGAATCGAGTGAGCCAACATGATATAGAACAGGTGAGAGGTGCCAGTCTACTGAATAGTACAGGATGTGCTTGATTGCCATACAGCTATCAAGAGCAGTCTGACTATAGTTTTTCTATCATTGAATAACCTGTGGTAACACCAACAGGATATAACTTAATTTAGGATTAGTGAAATGTTGCAAAATTTTTTGGAAAGTGCTGTGAAGCACGTAGCAGTTGTGCTGCTGCACACATATTTTAAAGTCTTAATATAAAAAGTTAAATGAAAAATGAGCTAAACTTATATATAAAAAAAATCATTCTTTTTCTCTTGTAAGCCAGTCAAACAGTATGTATTTTTAAGTAACAGCTCTCTGAAAACATCAGTGATCCTTCAAAGACTTGCAATATGAGGGCAGGATTCCCAATTTTCTGTGATCCTATAGCTGTTTACCACAGGTCAGCTGCAGCTAGGCTGTAGAGAAATGAGATCAAAAAGGGTAACAGAAACTGAGTAAGCTATAAAATGTGAATGCCAGCAAAAAAGTGATTTCTGCTTACACAGTGATTTAATAGTTTGTGTAAATTTGATGCAGAGGTGACAGAAGAAAAGATCAGTTTTATTAATAAATTCCACTGACATTTCCACTGCTGTTTGTGCAGAAAAAACCCTGTTGTCAAAGCCCTGTTCAGTCTCAAGTACCTTTATAAGATCTAGAATTATAAGAAAGGTGGTATGTGTGTTTTGTGATGAAGTATCTTTTTTTCATTTGTTCAAAAGTAAAATATACAGTAACATTTCGCTAAAATACTTAGAATGTAATTAATACTTTCAGTGATTGTTTACATATGTATTAATGAAAAAATGTTGTGGACTCTTAGTTCCTAAACGGCCCTTAAGGGACTAGGAAAATTTTAATTGAAAGAAGTGTTTGTATGACTGTAACGGAAGAAGCTGAATTTTATAAAACTGTTTCATTCCTAAACTGTAAATTTAATTCCTAAATTTAGAGAAGGCTAGAGAGGCTGTAAGGTGGTAATATTTGGGTAATGTGTAAATGCAGTCACCCAAAAACCTCCATAGAAAAGCTATCTGTTATATAATTTAGAGAGAAAAGCATAAGGGAAGAATGGAAGTAGTACTTATTAGGGGAGTCAGAAAAAGCATTCTTTTGAAAGTGGTTTAGAGAATGAATTGTAATGAAAGGGTTAACAGGTAGTTGATGATGGATAAGTTGATATTCCAGAATGCGATTTTCTATTGATGACTGTAACAAATCTCTTGTTTCTCAGCTTCAGATTGAAGCCACAAACAGCTTTGGTGAATCTCTGCAGAAGAAGCTTTTGGACATTGAAGGTTTATATTCCAAGGTTCGGTCACGATACACCTTTATTCAAGCCCTTGTTAGACGTATCCGTGGTCTCCTAAGGATATCAAGGACCTAAAAGACTGATCCATGTTGCTTGCCCTTTGATGCAGTGCAGTAGGGCAGGCCTTCTGGATCATCAGATTTGATAGATCATACATTTTCTAAATAATGTCAAAAATATTTTGTTACTTTTTTTTCTTACCCCTATGGGTCAGTTTTGTGTATTCTTTCCTACTGCTTCCAGCTTGACAGGAAAAATAAAAACAATTCTTCAATCGAGTTATGATTAATGTAAAATTTCAAGCAAGGAAGAATTCTAACGGGGGACGTAAAGGAAACCAAAGAGTGCTGCAACTGTCATACGACATTTACGCTTTCAGAGAAAACTAAAATGCCTCTGTTTATACTGTTCTTGCGTCACACATGGGGTTCGAGTTTCAGCATTCGATCCCTCTGGTGTGGATTCTGCGTGAAAGGGGATCGTTTTGCACTGTGAACTGCTTGCTTCTCCGCCCTCTTGTCCTGCCTTTTTCAGCTGACGGAAGTACAAGCTGCTTGACAAGTCTAGATTTTAAAAAAATATTTTTTTGAAAAATAGGGAAAGTCATGGAAGGTAACTGCCCTAGGTTTGGTTCTTACGGCTCGGGGAGTAGTTTTTCTGTGCTGTTCTTGCTGGAAGAGGAGTATAAAAACAGTAAAATGCATGGGGAGGAGGCCAGCATAGTTGAGTGATAGGTTGGTTCCGTACAGATTGTTCTCCCAAGAGATACTTCTCAGCAGGTGTTTCTTAAGTTAAAAAAAACCAGGAAGTGTAACCGCTGTTGACAAGAGATCTGTTGGATTTCTCTTATTACAGTCTGATCTTAATGCCCGATTCTCCATGTGTGCCCTGCAAATTCTGCCTCCCCCGAGTTTTCAATACATAATATTTCACATTTTTAACGATTTTATACTTACTCACCTGTACCATCTCATTGCATGAGTTGCATCATCTGTTATGCAGGAATGATGATGCCCTGCTGTCGGATGGCGGTTATTCGCTGTTCCATATTAGAACATATGGCCAGGTATTGTTGGTTTATGCAGTTGAACTTTGTTGATTCTCACAGGCTTTTTCTTGTTTCTCCACCATCTCGGCGAACAAAAAATAATGTGCCTCATTACAGAAATGTTACTGGGGCATTCGGCTGGATCGGAGGGATCCACCACGTGTTCCTTACGGTAACCAGCCGATGGCTGTGGGGCGCTACGGAACCGTGTGTGGCACGGCCGTACCCTGCCGTGGGCTGTGTCCCTCGGGGGGCGCATGGTGCCCCCCCCCTTCCCCGGCCCCCGCCCGCTGTTGGGGATGCGGCGCCGGCGCCTGCCAGGCGGCCGCTGAGCCCCGGGCCCGTGCCGCCGCCGCGAGCCGCTGGGGGAGCGGGGCGCGTGCCGCCTGGGGCCCTCTTGCGGGCGCCCGCGGGAACCCCAACCCCGGCCTGGGCGCGGCGGCGCGGCTGTCCCCTGTCCCCCGTCCCCGGGGCGGGCTGGGGCGCGGCGGCAGCCGCCGCTGGGTGGCAGCAGCGGGACACGGACACAGCCACAGAGCGACACGGAGACACGGGCGGGCGCACACACACGCAATGTAGGAGACGGCTCCAGTGAGACCCACCGTCGCCACAGCAGGTGTGTTGTCTCAGCGTTGCTGTGGTGCTGTGGCAGGAAGCTCACGCCATCAGCACAGTGAATGATCTCTCTGAACATTGTGAACACTACTGCCACGGTGGAGACTTCTCTTGGAGACCGACTGACACCATGGAGCGACGGGGGAGGCTGATCCTGCAAAACAGCCAAACCCCTGTGCGTGTGCCCAGACCTGGGGTCAGGGGGATCAAGGTGCCTGGAGGCCCCTGAGGACCACGTTGGGCAGGTACACCATGGCCGGGTGGAAGGTGTGGTTAAGCAGAACAGCTTGTAACAACTCTATAAAAAACCGGATCAAACTAACGCTGGATGGACCATTACCCCACCAGACTTGGAAACGAATCGGACTGTCACGACACTGCAGCTCCGGGGTGGTAGCTATTGCTCTGAACTCTTTCCTTTTTTTTTTTTTTTTTTCTTCTTTCTTTCCTTCCTTTATCTCTTGCTCTCTCTCCCTTTGCATTTGCAGATTTATTGTTGGGCAAATAAAGTTCCTTGCCTCTTGCCTCCGTTTTGAGTCTTAATTCTGTTCTCAGAATTTGGTCTCAGACTGATGTGCGACACACACACACAGAGACACAAACACACATGACAGACACAGAGACACACACACTCAGACACACACGAACACAGACACAGACACACTCAGACACTCACGCACACAGACACAGAGATTCACACAGACACACACACAGAGTCTGCTGTTTTGGGAACTGGACTGTTTACAGTGTGAGTTAGTTACCACGGGCAACTGTATAGGGAAAAGATGGGCAATAAAAAAAAAAAGTGGAAAGGAAAAGAAAGGAAGAGGAAAGGAGAGAGAAGGGAAGGAAAGGGAAAGGAAGAGGAAAGGGGAGGAAAGGAGAGGGAAGGGAAGGAAATGGGCATTAGAACTGGGAAATGAGCTAGCACCCACCATCTTTTTTAAGGAGCCTTCCCTGACTCATACTGACACAAAATAGTTTTTCATCCGTTATAATTTGTTAGCCAAAATATTAAGTATATATTTATAATAAACAGTTTGGCATGGTAACATTTAATTAGTTAACTTCACTGGCAAATCAACTGAGCTTATACTCTTACACAAGCAAAACTGGAGGCTGTCAGTACTACCTTCATACAAATTCATGTAAGTCATTGAAGGTAGCTGACAGGAGAAGGAATCCTGCAAAATATCAGCATTTATTTTTTAAACTCATTCTGTACTTGTCTGATACCCTGAAATCTTAGAGGTAGCAACTGGAGTTCTTTTGTATTGAACATGTACAGATTTTTATCAAAATTTCTTGAGAAAAAATAAAACATTGATGTTTTAGCTATAAGCGTGTTGTGGCATGGTGTCTAACCTATACTGGAGGCAACGATGGAAATATCTGCATAAGCCATAAAAATGCCAAGATTTTGCATTCATTTCTTATGCATTTTTATTGTACATATGTGCTGATGGCAAGATGCTCAACACTTTTCTGCCATGGCATCACCAATCATTTCAGAAGCAATCCATAGAATAGCTGTGTGTTTCAAAGTCTGAGAACTTTCTTTCTTTCATGAATTTGTGTGCAACTTGAAATAAAGAACCCAAGAAAGCTTCTCCTTGAAAATAAAAAGACCCTGATACTGATTGTTAATCTTCCTTACAGTGTTTGTTGGAGAGGGATATTCAGTTGCACTAGTTACCCCTGTCCTGCTGTATGCGCTATTTATGGTGATCGACGTTATTATACCTTTGATGGATTGGAGTACGACTAAGTCAGCGACTGGCAAGCTTACCTGCTCAAGGTAGGATCATTGTTCATACACTTTCATGTGCCCAACTGAAAGTTTCCATGAGAAGGCAATTATTTTAAACACTGGGAGATGATCTATAGAAACAAACATTTAAGGAAACAGGTACAGAACAGATGTATTTGAAAGGAAGAATCTGTAAATGACATTTCATGCTCAGACATTTGAAAATGGTACATGGGTGTGTGCTTGCATATCTATGAGGTCTAGAGAAAAATAAACCCCAATTTTTTTCTTTTCTACCTTAACCATGATTTTATCACAACGAACAAGGAATAACACTGAAGAAACTGTTCTAGAACTAGGTATAATCTATAGATTTATTTAATAGCTATCTATAAACTCTGGTTGGTAGAGGGTTAAGGATGACCTCTGAGGCTGCTTGGAATCCTTCTTGAATGTGATCTGCATCAGATCTGGAGTGTATGTGTACCTTTTTGCCTTGAATTTCTGCTTTTGGGTTAATGTTCAGCATTCAACAGCCTTTTTGCTGCACCAGCTCTAAAATGTTATAATCTGATGGCTTGATTTTGACAACCATACTGTGCAGTAAATATTGGATTCCATGTATGAGCACATTTTAAAAGCCTAAACTAGACACTTAGTTTAGCGGCAGGCTGATCCTCTGCGACGTCCTCAGAAAGAGGGCTCACAGCTGAATGTAATGGCTCTATGTGTTTAACTCCAAAGTTTGAGTTGGTTGTGGGTTCAGCTTTGAAATTAAAACTGTATTTCCTTGTTTGGTAGCTTTCTTAAATTTAATTTAAAAGATGTGCAACTACTAAGTTATCCATTTTATGTGATGGTAAGCCTGGAATAAATCTGCAGGAGTGAATTGCAATTGAATCTATAATTAAAATTATTTCTTCTTCATATTTCAGAGCACAGATAACTCAAATATATCTGTAATTTCTCAGAACAAAAAGTGCTTTGACAATGATATTGTTTGCTCAAAGAATATTTTCATCACAGTTGGAGACACTGAGATTTATTTTAGTGAACCTTCTGAGAAGCAGGTTAGTTATTTTCTTTCCTTTTCAGGTTGCCCTTTAAGATAAGCATTGTAAAATTACAATTGTAAAGTAGTATGTGTTTTGGAAAAATTCTCTCCGAGTTAACATAGTACAAGTGCCTAGGCCTGGATAAAGCAGCAGGGTCACAGGAAAGATCTTTTTTTTCTCTCCCCACCCCCCCCCCCCCCCGCCCCCCCCGCCCCCCCCCAAGTTCTATTTGTCCTACAAAGCAGGCTGCTCAAAAGCCTCGAGCAGCTGAAGCATATTGACATTTGTTTCTTTCCACTTGGTTTTGAAAGGGAAACTGAAGTACAAAGTCAAAGCAAACCTGAAGGATTGAAAAGGCAAAATATGAAAATATTAAACAACATTTATAGTAATATTATTGATCCAGCTATACGCTAAAGTATTCTTCACTATAAATTTTGTTATTAATTGACTGCTTATCTTTGTAGAATAACTTTATTAAATCTTAATAAATATTAAGTTCTGTCAGAAGACCTTAAGGGGACAGGAAAACAAATCTATCACCTTTGGAAGGCTGGATATTATACTGGGATACATTTTCCAGAACAGACATTGCAATTCTGTGGGATAGGAAGACAATGATGCACGTTAAAGTTGGACTTCGCTGGAAGTTGAGCCAAAATAAAAACCTGCGATTTTATGTAGCTATCTGTGATGAGATCACTTACCCAATAACTTTTTACCATGACTAACTTTCCCAGTGATACAGCTGTTTATCCAGTGTTCAGCTGCCGGCATTTCCCAGGTAAGAAGAGATGGAGAATGTGATTTAATGGCTGAACTTCTGAAGAGAAGGAGTGGTTCTAACATGCATGTTTACTCTGTTGCTCCACACATTGCAACCTTCCAGATATGCAGTGATTAAGCTTTGACTCAAAGTTACTTTGGGGATGGGAGCAGGGGGTTAGTTTTGAGTTACCCAGTTCACTGCATATTTTCATAATCGCTGAAGTCAGTGGAAAAGAAGCTTCCGTATCTAGCGACATGAAAGATAGCAGGTTTGTAGCGTGGATTGGATTAGGCTGATGATGGAACTGCACCCTGAGATGCAGTAGATGCTGCCGAGATGAACAGGTGGAGTCACATCTTGGGTTTAAATTAAGAAAATAAGATACAGGAAAGGATCTAGACAAAAATTCGTGTTTAAACCTAATAAGTATACTGTGACAGGGTTCAGCCATGATGCAGGGAAGAACATACGACTCCTTCTCCTGCCAGTTGCTCTTCACTGTTCCATTCCTACATCATCATCTGCCTTGGTGTCTCTGCAACTCAGTCTTTGGGTCCTGGCAGAGTAACCTTATCTGCACATTCGATAATTACATTCCTGCTTTGTCTTAACCATGAACACATGTACTGAGAGGGGGCTCTTTCCAGTAAAAGAAAGTACTCTATGCTGCAATATATATCAGATTTTTTGAAGTGTAAGTCAAAGTTACAATGACCATCTCATCTGGTTTTAAAACAAAATTATTATAGACTTTTGACCCAATAGCCATAAAATGCTTACTTCACATAAAAGCTGATGTATCAGCCATCAATACACATACTGAAAAAAAATTCTTCTAATTTTGAGTAAGTTAGCAGGGAGCTGAGTTCTGCAGGTTGCATGCAACAAATATCTCAAGCTCTGTTTCCAATGGCTGTTTCTTTCAGAGTCTCCAGTTCAGTAAGACTATGTCTGCAGCAGAAATTAAGGAAAAAGAATTAATTAGAGCCACAGCACCCTAGAAATCCAACTCAGTATTTTACTGTTGTGCAGAAATATCTTTTTCTGTATGCATGTATATATACTTTTTCCATCAGCAGCACATGCCCTAACACAAAACAGTTGCAGTTGTCTCTTTTGTAAACGCTATTGCAAAATGTTCTTGCTGTTGTGAGCTGAAATTAGAGGCAGCAAGTTTTAGTGATAACAACTAGTCAGGCTTCACAATCATGAGGTAAACCACCTGAACTTTTGACTTTTGGATTGGATGCACTCCTAAGCTTTCAGAAAAAAGTATGCCTAGATTCCAGTCCCTTTTCATAGGCAGACTGTAAGAACAGGTTATGGAATACAGGAAGAAAAAAAGAAAAACAAATTTCTATTAAACGTTATTTGCAATATGGAACTGTAAGCATAGCAGAGTGTCAGATATTTTCAAAATTTAAGTCAAGAGTTGCATTCACCTTTTTCAGTTCAATAATTTTTTATTATATATGTAATTTTTACTGATTATTGACTGTTAGTATATGTAAAACAATAAATCCTTCTCTTTTAGGATAAACTAGCAGGTTTGTGTGGAAATTTTGACAAATATACTTCAAATGATCTGACTACATCAAACAACATGGAAGTGAGAAATGCACAGGTATTTGGAGACAGCTGGGTATTAGGACAGTTAAGTCCCATGTCAAGTAAAAATTTAGAAAAAAAATTATAATATTTTAATTTATAAATGAACATTTTATAAGCACATGGTGTACAGGGATTTTCTAAACTTGTGGTCAGTGTATAAGAGGACATTTTAATTTCTATGTCTGTAGATGTGAGATGTGTTAATAATGTCTTGCATGACAGCAAGTATACTGAATGTAAATGAAACTAAAATATCTCTTTAGGGAAGAAAATATTTTTCCTTACATAAGATAATTATCAAAGCTATCTGGAATCCAATTTTCTACAAGATTAGATACATTGTTTCTGATATTTCAGAATCACCCCAATTTTAAAAATGATTGTAATTTCTCCAGTGTTCAAGGCATCAAGATGAAAGTAAATAGAATCTGAATGCTGGGTAAAGAGTTTTTTCTGAACACTGGAGAAAAAAAAAGGTGATTTTTTTTTTTTTTAGTTGCAGTTTGTAAACAGAGGACAAACTGACAAAAGAGTGATGGTGAAGGGGTGAGACAGAAAAGGCTCAGAACAGCAACAGGCAGAACCCAGTATGGAAGCTTGGGTTTCTGAGAAGGAAAGAGGCTGTAGAGAGTGGATGACCCCAACTGTGCTTTATAGCACAGGAGAACAGGTATTTTATTAATTTGTGCTGAGAAGATACAAGGTTTTATAGCCTTGTGAACCTCCTGAAACATCAATATTTGTATAGCAGTCTCCTAGTACGTCTGTGAGAACCAATTTTTAATCTGTTCTCTTCTTGACTCACAGCAGGAAATTGAACCAAAATCTCTCACCTCATGAAAGAATATGATACCTACTCTGCTTTGGAGTAAAAATTTTGAAGCTTCTCCCTCAGTCTCTCCCTTTGGATCTATTTCACTTTACATAAAGTGTTTAAATTGTGTGAGCAAGCAAGGCAAACGTGTAGTATTGGTAATTATACTGCTCATCTGGAAGGTGGTACGTAAAGAAATGTGTAAACACTTTGTATGAAGTGTATGAATTTTTCTTTTTCAATTTCTCAGTTCAGTGGCTGCTTTAAAAACATGTGTAGTGTTTGCATAGCACACTAATTTCTAGGATGCTGTGACCTTTGCTTATGCAGCCCAATTTTGCGCTTGCCTTTTTTTGGCCATATATATATATATATATAATTTTTTTTTTCCTAAATTGTCACATAATCTTCTGATTTCTGTGGCTGCCTGAGCACTCAGGATCTGAGTTCAATATTGGCCTCACAGGCAGCATGTGCTCACCCAGACTTGACACTTTGTCTGCCTCCGCAGTAAGCACTAGGGACTTTTTCAGAAAGGACTTTTGGCCTTCATAGAGATGTATCCTGGTCATCTTTTCTGCTAACTCTAAATACTGCAAAGGAGTATATGATAGCTGGAGGCCTAGAACCCATCCCTGCTACTGGCAAACATGCTTGCCTTGGCACTGTGAAGCATGGGATGCTTGCAGGTTTTTTCCCTCCTGGCACTGACAGTACATCCCCCAACGGCAGTTCAGTGTCCGAGCATCCACACAGGAGGGCAGCGTAGGTGGGCAACTGCGCTGCAGCAGAGGCTATGTCAGGACACCCCAGTGATGCCTATGGATCCATAATTACCCCTCATGGGCTTCCCTGCTGCACCAAGACAGTACGGTTTGGGGTGAACTTGTATTTTCTGAGCTGAGTGTTAATTTGTCATGTTTTTCTGTTCATTTGGTTTTCTTCTTGAAAGGGGGCTGTAAGAGAGAAGTTGTACCTTAGCCATTTTTGAGTTATCATGATGATCTTTGACTCTGTTTTTTTATGGGTTGATCTCTTCCTACTGCTACTTCTTTATTTGAACTTACAGGGCTAAATCCATCTGTAGTGTGACTCCATTTAAAGTCAATGCAAAACCACCAGGAATGGATTTGACCATGTATTTGTTTGTGATCTTACAGCTGGTTGCTCTGGTAATGATTACAATGTGTCACAAAGAAAACATTTTGCCTTTATGCACTGAGCAGACACCAGGAACATTTTAGTACTTAGAACAAAACACAAAGATTATTTTTTGTGCAAATGTTTTAAATTATAACAACAAATCAGGGAAAGGTGAAGATGAAGATAGCAGTTAAACTTTCATTTTGTTTTCTGGGTATGCAGATATTGAATTATATGATACCATAGTGTACCTGAATCCATGGTCAAAACACCTTTGTATAAATGTTTATGGTTGTGGTGGTTTTGCTTGGTTTTAAGTGCAAGAGCCCAAATCAAACACTAAGACCATGTGAGGTACATCAGAGCAAGTTCCCTTATGCCAAAAAGGAATGCTCCATTTTGCACCTTGTCGCAATGTGGGAAGTTTATTAAATATCCCAGATGTGTTCTCATGTGGGAAAATATTAAAATTCCAGTAATTAATTTCTTCTTGACATTCCCCTCAGTCTGAATGCTGTGGAGGATACAGAATAAAGCCCTGCAAGTATCTCTGTGTGGGTGGGCTATGTTTGTGCAGAGTTTTTTGTTCCTTTCAAGAGTGGAGCCTAAACATAATAGTGATAACTGAGAGCCATGAGTTAGTAGACTGGATAATCAAGGTTCTGTTCTCTTTAGATTTTATTTATATCTTTTATTTATATAGGTAGCTACATTTTTAAGACTTCTGTATATATTGTAGAATTCTAAAATAAGCATTTCTGTAAAGTGCCTACAGCTTATCTCAAATGGTTTTATTTTGTTAACCGTACAGATCAATATAAAAATAAATATGAGAAAGTGAGATTTCAGCTTCAGAGCTATCACTATTTTTAACTGGCTGACAGCTCACCATCTGCTTATTGTCAAAACCTCTAATTTTGATGTCCTTGTTTTCCCAATACCTGGCTGAGCCTGGGACTTGAATACAAGAATTTCCTTAAGTTCAGTCTAGACAAGATGGGGACAACAATAATTTGTGTGGGAATCTTTTATTCCATTTCAGTCTACCCTTTATCAATGCAAAACATGCTCTATACATTTTCCCCTATTTCAGATTTTAGCCCCCCAAATTTATCGAAGGCTTCTTTTCACCTGTGCAAGCAAGAACTATTATGACATTTTGTCTCAGTCTCTTCTTTTTTTTATGACTATTAATACTAAATGAGATCATTAGATGTCCCAGCTGAACCTCCTGACTTTTAGGACTGAAGTTTGATATCAACATGGTTAGGAATTTGCCTGAAGAGGAGGTTGCAGTAGTTTAACCCAAGAGATTTATTAATGTTGACTTTAGTTACTGTGTAAAGAATTTTCTGAGCATGTGCCTGAGAACATAATAATGAGTGTATTTTCAAAGGGGTACATAATAAATAAAAATGGAACTTTTTGAGAGAAAGATGCTTTCTCTTAAACATTAATTTTCTATAGGTTATCCATGCTGTGATTAAAATTTGCAAACATTATGCCATAAAAATTAGCATAATTACATTAAAAAATACATGTCAGTTGCAAAACATGTTCTTCAATTAGTAGTCAAGTATTTTCACATGCACATATCCATTTTGTATGGGACAGCTCGTAAAGCAAACACCTTTCAGGTGTTTTTGCAACCTATTCATTAGCATGTGAAAATATGACTCACAAATGTGATGTGAAATGACCTCCTGCCAAGGATACCTGCAGCTGACTGCTGGCTGCACGGGTGCTGAACTGGGTACCAAGAAAAAAAAGCCCAAGCAGAGACTGACACCGGGGACATGGAAGGAACAGAAGGTGTAGATGTGTATCTCAGGCCATGCTTGGAGCAGCCCCACAGCACTCATTCCCACTGTGCGGTGGAGGGTCCTGCTGTGCATGAAGCCAAGCTCCCGCCCATGGAACAGGCAGCCTCAGAGTTCAGCTGAGGCTGGAAAACCCTGTTTTCAGGGAGACAAAATCTTGCATCTCTGGCTGGCAGTGACTGATGGATTGCAGTTACCCAGCTAAGCACTGAACTCAACAGGGGCTAAGGAGCCTCAGCACTTGCAGAAAAAAAGGTCTTCATAACTCCTGAACTCAGCAGGAGCTTTAACCCAAGGCTCCCAGTTTGTCACAACAGCAGGATGTTGCTGATCCATGGAGAGACGCTGTCCTGCAGACGTGAGACGGAGGTTCATCTCTTCGGAGCCAATTTGTGGTTTGGTGGTTCCTGCGAAGCTATTACAGCCATTTTCAATGGAGCTAAAACACATGCCCCCATCCCAGTGGTACCCCTATTTTCAAAATTAGAAAAAGAATGAAAGCAAAATGGCACCTTTCTCCTGAAGGCAGAAAACCAGCTTTTGTATCCCTGCCAGCTTCTAGCAACTGCCAGCTGAGAAGCTGTCTCCATGTAAGATAAGTGCTGCTTTGTTACTGTGATGGTATTTCTGTAATCTGATGTGTGCCGTTTGAGTGCTCTACAACTGATCTAGACCAGAGTCTAAACCAAAGAAAAGCATTGCTTTAAACATTCCATGTGTTGAATAAGAACAATTTTGGAAATATTGCTCAACACTACAAAAAAAGATGATCAAAATCCAAGAAATAGTGTATTGTGTAAAACCACGAAATAACGTGATAGGATTTTAGAGTGAGGATGTGGTTTCTGATCTAATGAAGGTTTACAGGCAAGGTATATTCAAATCTTGGTAAGTGCAGAAACATTTTTCTGCAAAATGTCACCAGCATGCTCAAGCTTTCTTTACCTCACCAAAACCCCTTCTACAAATTATTACTTTAATTACTTGATAATCAGAGCTGTAGCTCTTTGCTGTTGTTCATGCAAAACTGACAGGATGACTATAGATGGCAGCATTTGCCTTATAAAAACGGAACAGCCAGCTTCAATATACTCCTCAAAATTGATGAGCAGCAAGTGTGTGGACAGACAATATTAACAGTCATTGATTGAAACTTTCTCTTGGACTGTAATGTAAGTACTAGCTAATAATTCGAAGTGTACTTTTTGTATAGGAATGTACCCAAACCTTAGAAAATACTTATTTTTGTGTTAAATTCTTTCAGTCAATCCAGAGGTGGCACAGGAATTTGTACAGCTCGTGCAACTAAATCACCAGCCCTCTTTTTTTCTTCCTTCTTTTTTTCTCCCCTAGACTGA